>NC_088909.1:1811538-2113461 GCF_037157495.1 Lathamus discolor | reverse complement strand
TTAGATGTTCTACTACTGTATGGGGTCTGCCAGAGCTGTATCATGGGGCTTTCTCTGTAAAATGGACTGGGATGAGCCATTTTGTTGGTGGAGACACCTTTCTGTGGAACATCTGTGTTAGTTTACAGGGAGTTTGAAGCAAAACTTCAGGGGACTCAGGGGACTGGAGCACCTCCTGTATGAAGACAGGCTGAGAAAGTTGGGGCTGTTCATCCTGGAGAAGAGAAGGCTGCATGGAAACCTCATAGCAGCCTTCAAGTATCTGAAGGGAGCCTATAAGGATGGTGGGGAGGGACTCTTCCATTAGGGACTGTAGTGATAGGACAAGGGGTAATGGGTTAAAACTTAAACAGGGGAAGTTTAGGTTGGATCTAAGGAGGGAGTCCTTTACTGTAAGGATGGTGAGGCACTGGAATGGGTTGCCCAGGGAAGCTGTGAATGCTCCATCCCTGGCAGTGTTGAAAGCCAGATTGGATGAAGCCTTGGGTGGCATGGTTTAATGTGAGGTGTCCCTGCCCATGACAGGGGTGTTGGAACTGGATGATCTTAAGGTCCTTTCCAACCCTAACTATTCTATGATTCTATGAAAAAGAAGTGTTGCAGATAAATGGAAGTGAAGGATCTTACCTAACAAGAATTGGCACTTAATACATGGCAAAAGCATAGGGTGTTCTGTGGATGATGGTACTAAATTAATCTCTTTCTTTGAGAGTTGCACAGCTTGCTCTGAGAATGGGTTTGCCTTTGATTCTCATGTACATGCTGTCAACCCCTTCGTTCTAAATGAGGGCTGTTTCTGTAGAAGTTCATGAATTATTTCTTTGTTTGAACAAGATTGTGTCCTTTTGTTTCAATCTTGAGAATGTGCATCTTAACATTTTTGTGGTTGGTTTGTTTTCTGACATAACTTTATTCCATGACCTTGAGATTTCCAAGGGCTTAATGTGACCTTTTCAAAGGCTGGATTATTGTTTGTATCTTAGGCAAAAACTTTATTTCTTTTCCTGTGCAGAACATGAATAACATTTTGATTAAATCCTTTTCGTTCAACAGAATCTGTCTATGACCTTCTCCCAAAGGAGCTGCAGTTACCACCTTCCAGAGAAACATCTGTAGCATCCATGAGCCAAACAAGTGGTGGCGAGGCAGGTTCGCCGCCTCCAGCTGTAGTTGCTGCTGGTAAGTGTTCTCATTTATTCAATTACTTTAAGGTTGGTAACATTCTGGCCAACATGAACAGTGCTGGCAAAGTTTTAATTGTGAAAAAGAGCATGTGGAGAAGTATCAGAGTTCATTCTAGGAGAACTTAGTATAAATTACGCTGGGTGATCTAAATTATCAGGTATTTTGTTTTAATTTGCTGTATTTCGTGTGTGTAGATACTTATTTTCATAAGAAATAAGTTACTTGTGCTGTTATTATGCAGCACAGACCTGTTAACTCCTAGAATGCTCTCTGACTTCAGAGGTAGTAAATTCCTACTTGGAACTAAGGGACAATGCCGACCGACTAAACCAGCGAATTTTAGCTAGGATAAAGAATGGAATGGGAGGTTACATTTTGGGTGCTGAAGCTTTTGCCAGACTAAAGGAGGAAAAAAGGCTATGTTTTCCTTTAAGAGGCCTGAGGAAGCTTAGTATTTAAACTCCATTCACACATATTACAAAATTCTCAAATACATGAGAACAGAATATATGTCAGGATGACACTTTTATAAACTGTTAGGATAAAATTAGTCACTTTTTCTAATTGACAGCCTATAAAAATGAGGCATGACCTTTTTATCTTCATCTTTATCTTACTTGCAGTCATGTTTCAGACTTTAGTCTAAAGATGCTGTCACTGATCTTCATTAAACATAAAAAAGTGAGGATTTAAGGACAAAGGTTAGCATTAGTGCTGGTTTGCATCTGGAGTTCTTGTCAGTAACTTGTATGTTCTAGTAAATAGTGCAATGGGGAAAAAATCATTATGCTCAGGACAGATGCATTTTTCTTCATTGGATAAGGAAGTTTTTGCATAATTTGATCCCCATATTTCTTACAAGGTCATGTTCCACTTTCCTAATTGGCCTTAAATTGTTTGTTGAGAAAAATGCATATATTTAAGGTGAGGATTCAGATAGATGCAATATTCTTTTTTCTCTATATGAGTTCATATGCATTAAATGTTTGTGTGAGAATGTTTCCCAGATTTGCATGGTACAGGAATCGTGATCAGAAACTGAAGTGATTGTAGACGTGTCAGAGAAACTTTACAGCACTGCTCACCATTCATGTTTTGCTACACCTCTTCTGAGAGAACCTGTGGATTTAACTGTGCACAGTGGAACTTCGGTTATTGAAAGAATTTGATGGGTTTATTTATTATATTGAAAGGATTTGATATTTTTCTATCACTTATTAAAAATAATCTGAGCATATATATTTCTAAAATCAAGATACTTAATGATCAGTTTGGTTCAAAGACACAGCAGCAGCCAAATCCTGTAGAAACGTGTATTGTAAAAACAAGTGAACAAAAGAGAACAATCCCACAAACCCTGTTACACTCTAAATCCACAGATAGACATGAACTGCTAATAAATTCTGAATCTAACAGAGAAGACTTAAAAACTTGAATGGAACTAAATGTCTGTTACCTCCAGGTATTTTGTGTCTGCTAACAGCCAGTCCGGTTCCTTTTAAAAAACTAAGAACACGTTAGCTGTGTTTGGGTTAAACTGCAGCAAATTTTATTGAATGAAAAAGTTAAATAGTGTTGAGATTTTTTTTGTTAGCTCACAAAGGAGACCCACTTGTTCAATTAAGAACACATTTCAGTGTCAGAGAGTTGTGTAGTTTCACAGAGACTTCAAGGTGATACCACTGCCCAAAGAAGAGCTTTTCATGTGCTCCGTCAAGAGCCTGCTCCAGGTTAGAGTTGTCACTGGTGGGTTCACTGTGGGTCAGCACAACTGCTTTTGATGGTGTGGGATGAGGAGTGATCTGGAAAAGAGGAGCCAGTAAAGGTGGAGGTAGCTTCTCTCAATGTCTGTCAGCTTGTGCAGTTTGAATTGTTTGCTGATCCATGGCTTTGGAGACCTTCCGTAGGTGTGATGAAACAATTAAGTTCCTGGGTGCTGTGTGAGAAGTATTAAGCACAAGCAACTAGAACTGTTAAAAGTTGTGTTCAAAGAAAACTAACCAGCCAGACAAGACCCCCCAAGAGCCAAGACTAGTTTTGTTTTCATTGCTTATGTCACTGTCCACTACAGTGAGGACAAAACCAGTGCACCCTCAGCAAGTTTGCCGGTGACACCAAGCTGTGTGGTTTGGTTGATATGCTGGAGGGAAGGGATGCCATCCAGAGGGACCTTGACACGCTTGTGAGGTGGGCTGATGCCAGCCTTATGAAGTTCAACCATGCCAAGTGCAAGGTCCTACACCTGGGTTGGAGCAATCCCAGGCACAGCCACAGGTTGGGCAGAGAAGAGATTCAGAGCAGCCCTGCAGAGAAGGACTTGGGGGTGTTGGTCAATGAGAAAATGAACATGAGCCGGCTTCTGTGTGCGCTCGCAGCCCAGAAAGCCAACCGCATCCTGGGCTGCATCAAAAGGAGCGTGACCAGCAGGTCAAAGGAGGTGATTCTCCCCCTCTGCTCTGCTGAGACCCCACTTGCAGCACTGTGTGCAGTTCTGGTGTCCTAAACATAAAAAGGACATGGAACTGCTGGAACAAGTCCAGAGGAGGGCCACAAGGATGATCAGGGGACTGGAGCACCTCCTGTATGAAGACAGGCTGAGGAAGTTGGGGCTGTTCATCCTGGAGAAGAGAAGGCTGCATGGAAACCTCATAGCAGCCTTCAAGTATCTGAAGGGAGCCTATAAGGATGGTGGGGAGGGACTCTTCCATTAGGGACTGTAGTGATAGGACAAGGGGTAATGGGTTAAAACTTAAACAGGGGAAGTTTAGGTTGGATCTAAGGAGGGAGTTCTTTACTGTAAGGATGGTGAGGCACTGGAATGGGTTGCCAAGGGAAGCTGTGAATGCTCCATCCCTGGCAGTGTTGAAAGCCAGATTGGATGAAGCCTTGGGTGGCATGGTTTAATGTGAGGTGTCCCTGCCCATGACAGGGGTGTTGGAACTGGATGATCTTAAGGTCCTTTCCAACCCTAACTATTCTATGATTCTATGAATCCTGGCCTTCCATAAGAGGGTAACTGTTGACTAGGGTCGCTCAGTAGTGAGTTGTGCTGTGGACATGCGTAAGGAAAGGGAAGCCCCAGCCCGAAGTAGCTAGGGCTGGCTACTGGGGAGTGGGTGCCAAACCCTGTAGGTGTTGGGGAAGGTTCAGCCAGTGGATGCTATCAGATAGATCGTTTCAGTGTAAGATGGTATGGGTGTCTTTGTTTTTATGTGTGCTTTGTCATAGAATCCTAGAAGGTTGGAAGAGACCTTTACGATCGTAAAGTCCAACCATTACCCCAGGACTGCCAAGACCACTACATACTTTTGTTTTGGCTTTTTTCCCTACTCCTTGATCACATCCTTGAAAGAAAACACATGGATCTTGGACAAGTGTTTACCAAAACAGGTCCATAGACTGCTCCAAAACTGTAGGGACAGAGCAGAAGGCTGAAAAGAACAGTTCCTGCTCCTCCCTCTGGTGTTGGAAGGTAAGATATATAGAGAGATAGATAATATGTAAGATATTGTATAAACCAAGGGTGGACAGGTCCTTTTTCTGGTAAGTCTGAGGCCAGACTTTCTCTTTTAAGCTGGAAACAAACTGTTAGGAATAGAGGAAGGAATATCGGTGTATACAACAGTTGTAGGTTGGGGTACAAGAAGTGGACCCCATTAGATTGTTTTATAGTCATAGTCCCCCCTCCCACAAGTTCCTGCTCTGTAGTGGGCAGCTGGGATTCCTCCTATAAGTCATCTTGAACTCAGCACTTCTGAACTGATGCTGGTACCCACATGGATAACTTGGAGCAGGAGTCTTCTCCAGTGCTCTCAGTTGACTTTGAGAATCCCAGGAGCGCTTTTGAGGTTAGCTGTGTTCTGCACCCAAATCTCTGTTTTCTCAAGAAATTGAATGCAAGTATTTTGGCTCCATTCTTGCCTTAACTGTACCATATTTCTAGATAAAAAAGTGTATTGCATTTTCCTATTTTCTTTAGTTTCAGGATTGCTACAGTTGCTGAATAGTTGCTACCACGTTTTCAAGCTAAGCCACCCAGCCTTGTGTAATAATGAGAAGTCTGGCTGGGCTGGGCTCTGATTTCTTAACAGGAAAATAAGAGGAAAATCAGCCTGGGCTTTGTGCATATCTGCATACTTGTACAGGAAAACAGACTTTACATGTCTATTTTTAAAGACCAAAATAGACTATTAATTTGCTGATGTCAGGTCCTAATAGCAGACTTGTAGGCACATTTCTGAGAATCTGACACTGTACAGATGAGAGGATGAGGAGGAGAGATGACTTTGGCAACTTAGTGTTCCAGAATTGGAAATCTTTGGTTTGTGTAAGTCTCTCTTTTTCTTTTATTTTCTTCCTTTTTTATGTGTCAGCTTTTGCTCTAACCCATCACTTTATTTGGGAAATGACAGTTCAGTCTCCATAGCATTGCAGGTGATCTCATTTACTCTTGTTTTTCAAAGGAAGGGGTGATTTGAAATGCTGCTAGCAACACTGTAGGTAGAAGTCAGTTGCAGATACGATTGCTTTTAATAATGAGAGGATTATGTTCCAGGGAATGAGCCAAAGTGGTGAGAGCTTTTTACTACTCTGATAGTTAACACAGTTTGTTCTCTTTCCCAAAACACAGAGTAAGGTAGTATGTGGCTGAAATTCAACTTACTTGTGGCTTTTCTGTTGGTCACTGTGCTGTGGGGTTTTGTTCCACGTAAATCACATTATAGGTGAGAAATATATATTGCTGCAGTTAACTTCTCTTTTTTTTTTTGGAGGAGCAGGATGGACTGTTTTAGCAGCGATGACCTTGCAGGGGCAGACTTCTAGTTCTTCCATTTGGAAATTTGTTTTGTGATTTACAGAATAGTTTTAAGAGTATTATGTTGCTGATTGGATTTTAATTGTTAATAAATGTGTATCTCGTATTAATTAATCCAGACAAAAGGTGTTACCCACTCTCTAAATATCGAACAGGCAAGTGTAATTTAAAGGAACTCTAGGATTTTGAGTTGCAATGTTCACAAACTGAGCTGCTCTCTCAAGCTTCTAATTCTGTTATTGTTCTGGAAAGCAGAAGGGAGGTGAAGGATCTGGTTTTACTGCTAGAAACTGTTATTGGAATCACAAGTGTCTTTGTTCAGGGGACAGGAAAAGGAGGATTTTGCCTGGTGTGGTACCATAAGCACATTAAATATGAATCATCATCTAGACTCCTGAAATGCATGAGGGTGTCATGCTGAGAAATGTCATTGTAAGCTGTACTTGGAGATTTCTACACAATATTTTTAAGCTCCAGTTGCAAGGGGGGATGCTTGATTCTTTCCTGTTCTTAAAGGTTGAACAGTTTTTTCTTGTTGATCAAGACACATTGAACAAGTGCTTCAAATGCTCAAAATTCACACTGCTGATTTAAGCCTTTTCTCAAAGGTGTCTATTTTGTTGGTAGATCAACACCTTATTCTTGCCCTTTGGGGATGATTCAGGAATATTTTTGACCATGTAATTTAAACAAGTCTTGCATTTTCACCTTTTATCTCTAGTAACAGGAATGCTCAAACCTTCTGAAACCCCAGTGAAGAAAATTGTTGCAGAAACTTGCTTCTCTGCTTACCATCCATTCTTCCTGTAGGAGATCTCGGGATGAGCTGCTTCAGTTTGCTGTTGATGCTTTAAGCTGCTCTCCATTTGCCACAGAAGCGAATATATTTCTTCTTTCATATTCTTTGCACTGCTCCCTAGGACAGTATTTCCTGCTTTGCTTACATCCTGACAGTTCCCAGTTCTTAAATTGAATTCTCCAGAGCTGTAGCAAAAGGGGAACAGATTTTATGCTATTATAATTTATTTACTGATCTCTCTTTGCATTTTTCATATTTGGATACAAATAACCTGTGACATACTGATTTATTTTTTTTTCCTGGCTCTCAAACATCTATGATTATGTCCTGGGAAAACATTTGGTAAACAGTGAAGCTTTACCTTTTTGTGGTCATGTCAGTTTTGTGCTCCTTTTTAATTAAAGGGACAGCTACTTGTCCCAAGCAGGCATAACTGGCTTTTTTGATTAGAGTCATTATTGAAGTACTTGCCATAAGCATTTTTTGTCATTTTAATCATGAAAATAAGGCTTTGCTTCTCAATTGCTACTGTAGAGAAATGGATAAAAATACTTGCATCCTCTGTTGGGTAGAGGCTGGGTGCTAAGGGGTATGGGTCATGTTTCCACTGCCAAGACAAGGCCTTTTTGTCATTCTCAAGCCAAAGTTTCTAATAAAGCCTCAGAATGGAGATGTGGGTGGTTTGTTTTGTGCATGTGGGGTTTTTTTTCTTTTTTTTTTTTTGGTTTTTTTTTCTGAATAGCTAGTAGAGCTTCTTTATTTTTATTGAAAATATTTTGTCAATTTATCATCCTTCCTGGTGTCATTAGTCAGTTTTTCCTGTTGATACAGAAATAATTACCAGAGATTTCAAAGGGGATGTCAGTGCTGCTACTAATTCTATTATCCTGGGGTTATAAGTACATATTGTAAACAAATTGTCAGAAAAAAACATTATTCTTTGTAGTTGGTCTGTAAAAACTTCCATTTCTTTGTAGGCTTTTCCCTTCCTCTTCCCACCACCCTCCCAGTTGGAAGTGCCTTTCTGTAATTTCCTAGGAGGATGTCTTCCAGGGATTTCTGTCTGCAGCTTGCTTGCTTCAGTCATGTGTCAAATGCTTTTTTCTTACAGAATTAATTTAAACCAGATCCTAAAGTTTTTTAAAAAGGCATCTTCCTGGTGCTGTATGTTGGTACAGTGCCTGGCTGCTCTGTGTCACTAGTGCTAACATAGATGTGAACAATTTTAATGATTTTATGTGCTTTGAGTGCATATGTTCTCCTCTGCATGGAGGAGACCTTCCTTATAATTACGTCTAAAAGGTTATGTAGATGTACTCTAGATCATATCGTTTTTCCTAAATTAAGCTTATTTCAGGTCTTTCTGAATCTCATACAGTCAGTAAACCCAGCCTTCCAGAACTGGTCAAACACAAGTTGTTTTATCCTTCAGAGAAACGTTTTCATAATAGCTAATTCTTGCAGTAAGTGGCTCCTATTATTACATCAAAAGGCTTGAGAATTACTTTGCAATAAGAGAATTCCCTGTTCCTTAATGAATAATGAAAACCAAAGCCAGTGAAGGGCAAAAAGGGAACAGCCTTATTGTACTGTTGTGGGGGCACCTCCTTATATCAAAGACTTTGTGAAGGCCAAGAGGAGTCCTTAATTTTTTAGGAAAAACCCAAGAACAAGAGTCTGTTTCTTCAGTTGGGGTGTTCTTTGTCAGATCCATCAATCTTGACACAATCATACAGTCTCTCTTTTAGGGTGGCAGGAGCTGAGGAGATGACAGGTAGAGCTTCAAGAGAGCAGCTGAGAGTCCTAGAGTTCTGACTTGCTTGGATGCAGCTGGTTATTGCTCTGAGTGGGGAAGGATCTAAGATACATGGAATTGGTGTGTGTGAGCCACTAACAAAAGCTCTACTTCAATACCTAGAGTGTTAATTTAAGAATGGATGTAATTTATAACAAAACCAGATTGACTGATGTATTTACCCAAAGTATAATACACTGCTTGGTTCAGCATGTGAATGTAAGGGGAATTTACACTGTTGGGCTTAATGTACATTAAATTAACCTACCTATCTTGAATCTAAGTGTTTTTAATAACTGGTGAATTGGATTGCTTTATTTTATTTGCTGGGATGCTAGTTTTTTTCTCTATTAATACACTTAACTTGCATTCTAGCTTCGCCATTCAGAGACAGGCATCGAGTGGTGGGTTGTGTGACAGTGTCTGTCAATAGTGAAGACAAATAGTGCCAGAGACATTTAACCCATCCAATCTCACCCAGGGTATAGGTCGGTCTTGTTTTCAGACTTCTTCATAAGTCTCTTTTCTTTCTTTCTTTTTTGTTTTTTCTTTTTAAAATCTTTTTTTATTTATTTATTTCTAAATAGTGAATTGATACTGATTTGAAACTTAACATTTTGAAAAGTTTTTGACATTACATCAGTAATATGAGAAGAAGAAAAGTAGAAACCCAAGTTTGGCATGTGAGGTGTTGAAAGCAGGTTTGCAGCCACTTTGTAAGTTCTGATGTTTACCTTTCAAACCTTTGGCAACACAAGGGCTGATGGTGGAAATTTTGCACATAGTACCCTCTGGTTTCTTTGTGAAATTGTCCTCCTGTGTTCAGATAAATGGATTAACATAGGAAAGTCTTATTCAAGAACATGACATGTTAGATAAATTAACAAATGTAACAAATGCGTATACTTAATATATTAAGCCTATACATCACATAAACCTCACCCCGTGACCTTCCTTTTTTGACACTTAATTGTTTTCTCAACACAGTATAGGGATCATGTGGGATGCAGGTTAGGCTCTGAGGAAGAGTTCTCTAATGGCTTTTTGCTAGTCCTGGCTGTTCATGCACAGGTGGCTGAAAAGCTTATAAACCCCAAAATATCTCCACTTATTTATGTTCACAATCTTAAGCTTTCCAGGCTGGGAAATGACTTGCTTTGCACTTCAGCTGCAGTTAAGAAACAAAAGTCATCAGGATGCTATTTGTTTCGTTTGGAGGACTTGGTAATCCTTGTTGTATTAAAGGATCTCTTTGGAAAGAGCAAACAAGGATTTCAGGATTGGCTCCATGTAAGTGTTATCTAAATAGAAGATTCCCTCAATGCCAGGTAGTGATGTTTTTTTTTGCTTTCTTCTGCCTTTCAAACCTTTTTTTAGAGGCTGAATGCCTTGTTTTGACTTCACAAGTTAATACGATGTAGAAATATGTGTCATTGCCTTAATTGCTAACTCAGGGGATAATAAGTTTTCTTTGTACAATGCTTTATGTTACTGAAAAGAAAAAGACTGCGCTGGTTTGCTCAATGGGATGCTCTTTTCTCTGTGTTCCCTTAGTCTTTGGTATTGTATTAGCCTGTGATTTTTAGCAGCATGTATTTGTGCTACACGCATGTTGTAGCCCTTCTTCCACTGCCTGCTTTTTGGCTGCTTTTTGTTTTCAGAAGGAGCCTCAATTACTCAGCCTCTTGGTTGTGAATGTAATTCTGTTCACTGCCTGAAAATGAGGAAAATGGTTGGGAGCAGTAGGCACCTCTTTTGATTTCCTGGGAGGCAAACGTACAATGACTGGTAACATGAACAACTGGAATTTCTTTGAACTTTAGTCTTCCTCAGAGTTGTGCAGAGTAATTGGTTATCTTTATTTGCATTCTGAACCCCAGCACTAAGCACTTAGTTTGTTATTTCTTGGTTATTTCCTCTCTTTGATTTACATGTTACAGAATTGCTTATTATTGATATGTAAATTATGAAGTCCAAAACAGAACCAGGACATCCTTACGCTGAACTGTTTGTTACCATTCTGCCTCTCCTAGAGAAAAAAGGCTTGTAGGACAGGCAACAAATTCTGAATTACTTATTTTAACTACCTTACAAGTTACAGTGATGGCAATGAATAGATTCAGGAGGTTTAGTTTCAACAGCGATCAAACGTGCTCTAACTTGGAAGTAGCCTTCTCTCTCGATTTTTAAATTAAAAAAAAAAAAAAAAAAAAAGAAAAAAAACAACCCCCACCTTGTGATGCTGGTGCACATTTCATTTCTAATAGTGTGGCTGCACTCTTGCCTTAACATGCACTTGGCTTCTATTCAGTGCTAAAAAGCCATTTTTATTTTGAGGTTGTGTTGAAATATATCCAGTCTTATATTTCAAAATGTACATATTCACTTAACCTATATATTTGTCATTGCAAGCGCTGTTAAACTGCAATTCAAAGAGCCACCTGTAACAATTCCAGTTATGTGTCTAAAGAAAATAACATCAAATAAAAGAAATGCTGAAACTGGGGAAGGCGTGTGTGTTTCCATTCCAACTTGACAGACCAGTGACCAGGTACACCCTGCATTGAACGGCCACTGTCTGTGTTTGGGTGGTGTCTGCGCTTCATTCTCAAAACCAGGAAATGCAAAATGCTCTCCCCTTTTAAAGCTGTACCAGTCAAGTTTGAATTACTGAAAACTTCATAATACTCTTTTTATTTTTTTTTTTACCCCTTGTGCAGCATATTCAACCAAGAGATCTCTTTCGGATATCAGATACATGTGTGGCAGTGTGTTGTCACTGGCTTTAGAATAAACTGATAAAACCAAATGGGAGCCATGAGATATCCAGTGGTTTATTCTTTACAGTAACTTCATTAATTCTTTTTGACCCCATTTACTTACTAAATGTTAAAAAAAACCAAAAAAAAGTTCAAAAGAGGATGTGTTGGCTAAAGGCCTGCAGACTGCACGAGAAAACATATTTTACTGTGTTTCTCAGTATTTGCAACTTAAAATATTGCTAAGGCAGTTAATAATTTATCTCCCAAAATAGATTTTAGAACCATCAAATACACAGGTTTAATATAGCTAGTATATTTCATTTGCTATATTCCTTTCTTATATATTTTTAATTACTATAATAGAGAAGGCACTGGCCTGTACATGCTTTAAAACACTTGCATGTTTATGTATGGTAATGACATTTGTCTGAGAATATATAAGGCTAAAGAGAGGTTTTCTTGCCATTACTGTTTAGCTTGATGTTGTTTTGATATTCTAATCTTTCTATTACACAGCGGTGTCTCTGGTAGATGGAGGAGAGTATAACCAATTTATAATGGACAATATTTCTTTCCTTTTTAAAGGTACAAAGGAAAAACATACACACAGACTCATACGCATACATGCTTTTTAACGTCTAGGCAAAAAAAAAAATGGAGGAGAAGAAATGGAGGAAACAGTGATTTATTTATGTTTTCCTAGAAAAGTGAGGGAAAAGTATAATTGTTGCATTTCTGGGCAGGATATGCATTGAACCATTTGATCAGCAGGGTATGGTCAGTGCTTGACATACTCATTCCAGTGCAGACCATGTCCCTTTTAAGTTTTTCTTTCAGGTCTTTTAAAAGGCCTTTCAAAAACATTCTCAGTATTTGCTGCAAAAAGAAAAGTTTATGATAATCTTGGAGGAGGAGTTTTCCAGTTCAAGAGCCCTGCTGCCTGGGTCGAAGTACATAATTACTGATTAGTTCAAGTCTTTGTCATGCACAGGCAAGCACAAGAGGTGCATACACTGTGTTGTACTGTGCATGATACTCAGTTTCATCCATTAAAAGAAGAATTAATTTTAAGGAAAATATTGCTATTCAGTAACCCAGTTCTGCAGCATTACTGCCATGTGCCATGTGTTACCATTTGCCAATACTTGCATGCAGCATATATGCTGTATGTATGCTGCTTATTTCCGCAGTGTGGTTTCTTTCTGAGTGTATAAATGAGTGTATAAATGATGAATGGAAACTAATTCTATTTAACAAACCAAAGTAAACATCCCAAATACCAAAGGTCTTTCTCAACTCAAAGTGGCTGCAAATCAGCTCCTAAATATTGTCACTGAAATTAATATCTAGATTTAATAGTTCTTGCAAATTCTGTGTTTTTGAAAAACAGCATTGCATTAATGCATGATATAGTAAGGATAAATTCACATTTAAATTGGAATGCAGTTCAAAGTGACTGAATTCTCCCAATTTCAGCCACTATATTTGCCAAAGAACAAACTGGAAAATGGAACTGGTATCATTCATCTGCTCCTGCTTCACTGGGAGGTTTGGGGAATGGACTTCCTAGGAAGATAAGAGCAGAATAGTTTATGGATAACCTGTAATGACCACTGAATTTGACAGTCTGAAGTAGCATAGGTTTACTTTTAAATTCACTTAGCATGGAAAAGTTGTAAGAAATGGTACTGTTTTAAAAAATCTTTATCATAACTCATTGATCCTCCTGATAATCACAAGTAGGCTGATTTATAGAAAGGCTTGCTGCATTTTACTGTTAACTAAATACATACATCATGGCTGAACATACTTTATTCTGTTACTTTTAAATTGCTTAAACTGGATAAGATAGTTAAACTGTCTCTGAATTTTTTAGTCTTGAGAGATTAATATAATATTTTGGATTAAAAAAAAAATCCTCAACAAGAAGGAAGCCATCATGTTCCTCTTGATAATAGGTATTACCTCTATGACACCAGTAATTACGTGAATAAACATACTGAATAAGTATGTAGATATATGCAATTTGTTTGCAAAATTAGATTATTTCTGTGGTTCTGGTTTATTGTGCAAGATGTGGTCAGTAGGGCAGAAATACAAAAAAATAGCAACTCCCTCTCACGAAGCTTATATCTGACTATAAAATTCAGTTATCTGTTTCTTTAAATCAGCTGTGTTTCACTGAGGAATCAAGACTTAATGTTTGTCCATACTGCTTCCTCTGAAGTATTTCAGCCTAGGCTTTCAGCTAATCTGTCCATTAAAATTCTTCAGTGGAAATGATTCTGTTGGTTTCCAGAAATATTCAGAAGTTTGTTTTAATCATTTAGTTGTTCTTCCATGTTTCTAAACCAGACTGATCTGTGTGACCTCTGGAGGAGTCACAGTCATGTTCTTTAAAATACCTTATTTCATATGGACTTTTTGGAGGTCTGTCCCGAGCTGTCTCTGTCTGCATGAGGGACTTGGCTGATGAAGTCTGAGAGAAATCTCTCAGTGTCTGAAAGAGTCAAATTACAGAAATTTCACATTGTCTTGTATCACCATGTCACCAATACAGATACTTCATCCCTGTTTTGAATGTTCGAAACAGCTGTCATACTGACTGATACCAGTTCCATTTTGCCTACCAACTCAGTTGATTTTATATTTTATTTCTCATTTATGATGGAATAATCAGCAGCTCTTTTTCTCATTTATTTTCTCATATTTTTATTCCAGGATTTGCCTCTGAAGCAGGGAGTGTCTGCATTAAAAATGACCTGTAGTTCTCTGCTTCATAGGTTAGAAACTTATTTTAATACTTTGTGGCTAAGCACAGTCCCGTCTCTTTCAAAAATAAAAAATTCCAACAATAAATGGTTTAATTGGCATTGAATGTGGATTATAAGCATTTTGCATTGGGGCTTCCCTTATTGTAGATGAAATGGCTTCTACACAAATAATTACTCCAGCTGAGGCAATGAAAGCTGTGTTTGCTTGCAGCCATTTTTATGAATTAACATTAAACTTTAAAAGCATTGATTCCAGTGGATCATACGAAGTCTCATTTGGACATTTCCAAAGTGATGTATTGGTTAGGCTGTATTGCTTTAAGCATTTACATTCTAAAATTTACCAAATTCCAAATATTTTTTGGGGGAAAGAAATCGGTTCATAAATCGCTTTGTGTCAATGGGACTGCTATAGCCAGCGCACACAGAACCGTGTATCTTGTATTTACTTCTGAATTATACACCGCAGATGCTTCTTCAGCTCCTTCCTCTTCCTCCATGGGCGGTGCTTGCAGCTCCTTTACCACCTCTTCCAGTCCTACCATTTACTCTACCTCAGTCACCGACAGCAAGGCTATGCAAGTGGAGAGCTGCTCCTCAGCCGTGGGGGTAAGTACCAGAGGGGTAAGTGAAAAGCAGTTAACCAGTAACGCAGTCCAGCAGCAGCAGTCAACGCCGAAGAGACACACAGTCCTGTACATCTCGCCACCACCTGAGGACTTGCTGGACAACAGTTGGATGTCCTGCCAGGATGAGGGGTGTGGATTGGAGTCAGAACAGAGCTGCAGTATGTGGATGGAGGATTCACCCTCCAACTTCAGTAACATGAGTACCAGTTCCTACAATGATAACACTGAGGTGCCACGTAAATCACGCAAACGAAATCCAAAGCAGAGGCCAGGGATCAAACGTCGAGATTGTGAAGAGTCCAACATGGATATATTTGATGCCGACAGCGCCAAAGCGCCTCACTATGTCCTTTCTCAGCTCAGCACGGACAGCAAAGGCAACTCAAAAGCAGGAAATGGGTTGGTATCTGTTTTTTTTTTGTTTTTTTTTTTTAAATAAAGTTTTATCACCATATGTAAAACCAAACTAATAAAACTCTCCCCGTGCCCAGTCAAGTGTTCTACTTAGGTTCTCACATAAATCCTTTCTCTTCTCTGCTGTTCCCTTTTGCGTCCTAGCCTTGTGATAAGGTCTGATTAGACTTGGTAGTCTTTATTTAGAAGATAAAGCTGAACTTCCCTACAACAATTGACGCAGCACCGATGAGCTCATCTGTATTGTTATTTAAGTGAAATTCTTCAAAGATTGCACAATTCCATTTATAGAATGGCACTGAAAACGTATTTGAAAAGAAAACCAGAAGTGGACTGGACGCACCCTTAATCTAAGTGGGTTTTGCAGGATTTTATGTGAGGATTTCAGTCTGTACACTTTACCTGCTTCTGTTTGTCTCTCTATTTACCAAATAGAGAGAGTGATGAGAGAAGAAGCAAATGGCTTGTTAGGATTTCTCATCATTGGACTTAACACATGCTTTACTTTTTTATAAAATGTTAAGATGATAATGATGAACCAGATTTTGTTTCTTCTTGTGAATTCACTTCTGTATTTTGATTTTTTCAGAAATAAATCTCTAATCCTGTTTCTCTCTGTGCTTCTGGGTTCTGTGCATGCGTGTGTCTGTACGTAGGCACGCTGGGTGGTGGTCTCTCATCTCTCCCACTTTCACACTCTTCACTAAATGCATTTCAGTAGTTGCTTAAAGAGGAAAAACTCCATCAGTTTACAGTAGTGTGTTGATACGTTTTTATTTTTTAACTTGTGGCTTCTTTAGTACTTTTAAGATGGTTGAGTGGATAGATTTGGCTTTTTTTGGGGGGAAGTGTATTTTGTTTGTTTTATGTATGTGCTTGCAGTACATTCTAATGTTCATCACAGTAATGGTGAATATGAAAATCTGACAGATGGGAAAGATTATGAACTTCTCATATTCCAAAGGGAAAGAGCCTGGAGTCTGTATTCCCAGGGTCATTGCAGTTCCATACTTAAAATTTCACTGTGAGAAAGTGATTCTGAGAAACTCTCCAGAGTACTGCTGCTCCCTGCCTGCTGGGTGCTACATCAGGGCCCATGGAGCTGCCTGGTACCATGAACGTTGGCTCTGCCATTGACCCGTGTGTCTCTTGGTGTCTCCGTACACCAGACACTAAGCTTGGCTGCAGTTGTCCAGCATCTCTTGTTTTCACCACCTGAAACCAATGGTAATAAAGTAAAACCTTAGTACATGGTAGACTGAAAGAAGCAAGTTAGTCTATGTAAAGCAGCTGCTTGGCAGGAGGAAGCTGTCTCCACTGAGTAGAGGGGGTCAGGTGCTCCCCTACAAAAGAAAGACACTTATTGAAAGGCAAGAACTGTGTGGCTGTAAATATGATCTCTGGGCAGAGAGGAGAGATTTAGTAAACTCCAGAACAATATGAAGGCTCCACACCTGCTATTGTTTAAGGCCAGGCTGGACGGGGCTTGGAGCAAGCTGCTCTAGTGGAAGGTGTCCCTGCCTGTGGCAGTGGGGTTGGAATTGAACCAGCTTTAAGGTCCCTTCCAACCCAAACCAGTCTGTGACTCTGCGATCTCAATGTAAAGTGTCACAAGACTGTAGCATTCCCCAAAAGATTAGTGGCTACCCAGCAAACATTCATCAGTGCTGTCAGTGGTACTCTGAATGCAGGGGAAATCGTTGTTTTTTCCCTAGTATGTCAAATACAGGCTAGTTTGAACTGCAGCAAAACTCTTATATAACAAAATTGTCCTTTTGAATAAAAGCTCTGGGGCAAAAAATGTCCGAGATACTAGAAAATGTAATTTTGCAGCTGGAATATGGAGATTTAGTGTTAAAAATCTAGGTCACAGTAGTGACTGGTTTGTTTGCTTGGTTTTTTTAAAACTTTCCAGCCCTTTGGATTTCAGCCAAGGGAGTTCATTTACTTTTGGCTTTAAGAAAAGAGCAAGGAAGGCAGCCTTGCTAATTTGTGAAGTGGAAGTAGCATTTGCCTTAAGAGACTTTTAATAGGTCTTCAGAAGCTAGGAAGAAAAAGAAGTGTATTCCTGTGGAAACCGTTGGAATTTTTTAAAGCCTTTTTTAGTGATTAGAATTAACAGTGATTTAGGGCAAGGAGGCTCAGATTTCCGACACGCTTGGCCTCACTTTCACTTGCACATCTTCACTGGGACCAACCCTGATGCCAGTGTGGGACCAGGAAAGCTGTTCTGGTAGAATCATAGGGTTTGCTACTTACACTTCTTGTTTAGTAAAGAAGTGCTAGCTTTGGGTAGACCTTGTCTGGTAAAGGTTAAAGTAATAAACCTGTGGTATGAAATGTTTTACTATCTGTATGTCACAAATATTAGCATTATGAATAAACTAAATTAAAAGGATGTGTAAATTATATCCTTGGAATTTGAGAAGAAAGACCACTGAGAAGTTCTGGTGAAGGCTTTACAGTTGCTTTCAAGTTCAGCTAATCTGATTGAAAGTAATGATTACTTTAGGTTTCTAGAGGGAAGACTTTCAAAGTAAAGCTTAGGCAGAATAAATATGACAATGCGTAAAATAATAGTATGTGGACAGCTCAGGTGACTTGGGTTTCAAGACTAAAGTACTCTCAGGAAAAGAGAGTTGTGTTGAAGAGGCCAGAGTGTTAACATCACGCTGCTAAAACTTTGCATTTTGAGTGTTGAAAGTCAACCTAGTTTTTATGGCTGCCCCCTTCAAAAGTCAGTAATATCTCAGTCTCTGTTAATTTAGGGAGTGGGCACCTCCATGTGTGGTATCTTTCTGTGAAGCATTCTCCTGTGCCGAGGTGCAGGAAGCTTGTGGCCCAGGCACAGTGTTGGGAAGGATGTGGTGGTGCCTGCAGCAGCTGGGGTTGCCTGGTGTGATTTCTTGTGTTCCCTGGTAGGAGCTAAGAGGTTGTAGCTGTGTGATTGAAAATTCATAGGGGGGGAAAAGAGAAGATACTCTCTGCAAGTTCATAAACATACTCCTTTTAATTAGTAGTCCGTTGGAGTAATGTCCTGACAGGAAGAGTAGAGAGTGATTATCTAACGAGCTTGAGTGTGATTAGTGTTTTTGCTTAACATGTACAGAAGCAAGGAGCACAGTGCTGTTAATTACAGTCTATTTAGTGTATCACAGGTTTTGTCTGTGCTACATTGAAGGAGAATTTTGTCCCTTTTATTTTCCTGAGAGGAAGTATGTTTTACATAGTGTGTTTTTTTTTTTTTTTTAAAACAGCCTGATTGACCAGACTTTGGCTGAGCAATTATGATGTGTTTGCAGAAAGATAGGAGACTTGTGGGGTTTTTTTAATGCTGTTTTTTTATCTAGGTCCTGCCTCTCTGCTGTTAACTTGGTTGAAGATGAATGTGTGAGGCAGCAGGGCTGCTCAGGGCATCTGTCCTGGGCTCAGCTGGATGAGCAGGAGGCTTTGCTGGGCTATCTACAAAGTGGTTAACCACCTCAAACAGAAAAACATGAATGAAATTCATTCAAAGCACAGAGCTCATAACTGCTCAGCAGTGTTCGTTTTAACCATTTGTTACAGGTATTAAAAGGTTTTGGAAGGCTTAGTAGGAGATGTGGAACTGGGGCAAAGTGTTTGACCTTTCCTGGAGCAGAAGACCCTTCCATGGGAAAAGTCAGGTTGAGAGAGCTGTGGATGTTCAGCCAGGAGAAGAGAAGGCTCCACAGAGACCTTAGAACAGCTTCCAATACCTAAAGGGGCAACAAGAAGCTTTGGACAAGGGCCTGTAGGGACAGGCCAAGGGGAATGGCTTGAACCTGCCCGAGGGGAGACTGAGCTGAGCTCTTAGGCAGAAGCTCTTCCCTGTGAGGGTGCTGAGGCGCTGGCACAGGGTGCCCAGAGAAGCTGTGGCTGCCCCATCCCTGGCAGTGCTCAAGGCCAGGTTGGACACAGGGGCTTGGAGCAAGCTGCTCCAGTGGAAGGGGTCCCTGCCCGTGGCAGGGGTTGGAACTGGAGGAGCTGTGAGGTCCTTTCCGACCCAAACCAGGCTATGAAAAATGCTGGGACAGGTTGTGCAGGGCTGGGGAATGACTTGGAAGTGTTTGCGTTCCATGTGGTCTTGTGCAGTTCATTGCACAATAGAAGTTGTAGGAAAGGTGCTGATAATTTTTGTTAGTATAAATCATCAGGTAATTGGGAGTGAGAGCACTATGGGTTACCCCCAGCTTTCAGGTCAGTGAAAAGCTCTTGCAGAGGCAAAGCTCTCAATAGACAACTTTGAAGAAAAAGCATTTATTTCACCCCCCTCCTCGAGAATTAAAATCCTGAATAAATTACTTCCGTGTGTTGCACATTGAAACAGGATTTGCTTTTTAAGCAATTCACACCTGTTATTTTAAACTGCTTTCTTCAGAATCATTAGCGTTTAGAAAATACATTTTGGTAGTAGAGAAGAATATTACATTTGCATAAATCCATTGAGCCCTTTTTCTGCCTATACCATTTGCCATGGCATGTTTACCTTTGCTGGTGTTAAATGAGGTTATTAAACTTCATTATGCAAACCTGCTCTGTATAAGATCACGAGTTATTTTCCATTGTGCTTTAAAGTGAACACAAAATGCATCACAGTGTTATACTTTGGAGGGCTTCTTCATTCAGGTTTTAATTATGGAACTGGACACAAGATATATCTTAAGGTATGCACCTGGAACAAAACAGTCTTTTTGCATATGCTGCAGATATTAAATTGGTGCAATTTCATCACAGCTTTTTACAATAACTAATCTGGTTTAAACATCAATTTATCAATCTGTTTTGAGAGAAATGAGTGTTTGAGTTTGCATGAATGTGCAAGTTCAGGTGAAGACAGGCATGAGGCTGTTTTCCTATTTAAAGAATTATCATTTAACCTTAAATCCATTCAGTATGTGTGTCTACGTATGTATATTTGTTACAGAAGCAAAACAGCTTATTCGTACAATACCAGGCTGTATTATATACTGTGAAAAAGCAGATTACAAGCCTTCTTCTGTTTAACATAGTTTAATGCTAATTGCTTTTCCCTTCCTTTATGTTTACTCTGAAAAGCAGTTCCTATTTGCACTGGATGGAGGAGGCAGGGAAGCGCTGTTCCTCTTCATCTTGCAGGTTTCCTTCTCTGTCAGAAAGAGAATTCCAAAGCTTTTTCTCAACTATAAATCATCTCTTCGTTAATATACACTCTTTATCTTTTTAGCTTTTCTGTGATTTAGTTTGGTTTTACTGGGGAGCTGCTTGTAAAATCTTTTTAATGGCATGCTTTAACTTCCCAGAGCATCAGAGAACCAGAAAGGAGCTGGAGGAAAGAAGACCCCAATGTTGTGTGGTCAGTATCCGACTAAGAGTGAGGGGAAGGAGCTGAAGATCGTGGTACAGCCAGAAACCCAGCACAGGGCTCGTTACCTGACTGAAGGCAGCCGAGGCTCAGTGAAAGACCGGACACAGCAAGGCTTTCCAACGGTCAAGGTAGGCTGCTCAGTGTTGAGTGACTCCTTCCCAAGTGATGCTTAAGTAGAATGGGAACTGGTGCAAAAGGCCTAGAATCTCTGTTTTTAAAGGGAAGGGGGGAGACTTTGCAGTCTCTTTGCTGTACAGGTTACTGTTTCTTGCAGGTACCAAGAGGTCTTATTTGCATCACAGTTACAGGAGGAAGGAAGCTTTATGTCAGGGCAGTGATGTATAATCTGTGATGCATGTCCCTTTAGACTACAATTATAGAAATTCTCTACATAGACACCTGAAGCATGCAAAAGTAGGAATAGTGAAATGCTGTAACTTCACTTAACAAATGCAGCTTGTTCCCTGTATAGACCTGGTATCTTTAGGTGTTGCTGGTCAATCAATCTACGGCAGGAATGAGCAGCATGCAGGTTTGAATGGTGTCCTCAATCCTGCTGATCAAGGGAAGGACCTGGATAGAGCAGATGCAGTCAGGAATCCAGGCTCTGGCTGCATAGCTGGCTCTCCAGCATGCATTTAGCTTCTTTGTTCATCCTGCTTCATTTGGAGAAAAGGGCGACTGATGTAATTCACCTTGCTCAGGGAGGGAGAAAGCTGTTGATGGTGAGGCTTGCCAGCCTCTGGTGCCAGGGGGCTTTACTGTAAGTTCTTCAGAGGATGAGGGCCAAAGCCCAGAAGAAAAGTTGGAGCTACAAATAGAGAAGAAACATGAGGAAGAGGGCTACAAAAAGATCTTTTGCCTTCCTGCTCAGAAGGATGACATTCAAAGGCTGTCTGCCAGTGCCTGCACATTAGTGACCAGAGTGTGAATCTGCAGGTCTTGTTTTTTCCCTTGCATAGTCAGAGAGCTGTGAGTTGACTGGAGTCACAGAGGCTTGGGGTAGTGTCTGGAATGCAGTCACGGATATGTACCAGCTGTTTAGAAAGCAGAGAGGAGGTCATGTATCATGAGATGCTCCTCGACTGCACAGATCTCGAGCAAGAAATTGGAGACCAGAGGAGGAAGGAAGTTAGGGATAAAGTTTTGGTATCTGTTACAGACTTCCTCTCTGAGAAGACAGTAGATGATGCAGACCTCTCTGACTGAGGAAGGTTTCAGCCATCTGTCCATCTGCAGGGTTACATAGGCTGGTAGAAGCAGTCAAAGAACTTGAGGGCTGTGCTTGTGAAGGCCTCCTGATGCAAATGGTAGAGGGGCTTACCAGGAGTAATGCTTTACTTGACTTAAACAGGAATAAACAGAAAGACTGATATCAAACACGATCGCAAAAGTTGCAGTGGCATGAGTATAAATAGTGTGGGGGGACACTGAACTCAGTACAGGCTGGCACTGCATGCTTTTTGGAACTGAGGTGAATGTCATCCTGGTCATATTGGGTGGAGTGTGGCAAACAGGTAGAGCAAGTAGACAACTTTATCTGTTACACAGGGGAAAAGACATTTCCTTTTGTATTTTTTATTAATTATGACACTTTGAGAAAGCGGCAAATAAGTTCTTAATCCAAACTAATTTACCAGGTCCACAAAGGAGTGTTGTTTATGATAGAGCCCTTAAAATTTGTGCTGACTACTTCTGACAGAGTATAGAAGTGTACTTATCTTTAAAGTCCTGTTTGACAGCGTTAAAAACATTTCCAACACTTCACTCAGAAATGTAGAAATCTGTTCCTCAGGACAGATGTGGAAATGCTGTTCCTCAGAAATGTAGAAATCCAGTTAAGTTTCATAAGAAAAGAATCTGTACATATCATCCTGTTGCTATGGTGATTTAGTGCTTATTTATGCAAAATTTCTTAATGGGCCTTTGTTCATCTGAATTTCCTTTTAATTCCTTTCCAAGTCATCCTTTAGTACCCGTCAGTGAAAACTCTGTTTGGAAGAGTCTCATGTTACTGAATTCCTGGAAGCTCAAGCTTGCCTTACCAGTAGGTAAACTAGTTCATATGCTGCGTATAAAAGTCTGCCAGGGCTGGACAGACAAAATGTGTCATTGGATCTTCAGGAAATCTGAGCTAGTGATGAAAAATCTGTAAAGGACAAGAGGGCTTTTGGTTTGTGTTTTTTGGGGTTTGTTTTAAAGATGGGGAAGAAGAATGTAAAAATGTTGCTAGTTCAGAAGTGCTTGCTCTTCTCTGGCAGCACGGGCAGCCATTCAGATGCATCTCTGCTAAGTAGACTGAGGAGAAGCAGGAGGTTCTGTGGTCTTAAGAAAAACCATGTTACTTGATGACTTAGAACTAAAGAGACTACAATCAATATGCAGCATTAAAATTGTATAAACTAACCTTAATTAAGTGACTTGGCTGGCAAAGGAAAGATTATCCTGAATGCAGAGTGTCAGCAGAGGTGTCCCTGCCATCAGTAATATCTTCATGTTGTCTTGCTAATGGTATCTCAGAGCTAGAGCGGTTACCACCCAGATGATGTGAGGTACTCTTGCACACTGTTCATACTTTTTTCTAACAAGAACAGCAAGAAGAAAGGCGACACTACTTAGCTGTGGCGATGCTCTTTCTGGCGAAGGAGGCCTTGTTGATGTGACACAAAGACTGTTCATTCAGCTTTCCGTGTAAATGGTAGAATATCAGAGTACCCTTTACTTCCCACTGCCTTTTGAATGCCTGGTGAACTTAAGGCCTCTCGTAGGCTCTTTTCATGCTCTCTCCACTTATGTTCTCTTAGCTCCTGAGCTCTCTGCTAGGAACCCTGCCTGTTAGCCCTTGCTTCCTACTTGGAAGCCTGTCGTTTGGCCACCTGCAGAGATCTTCTATCTTTGCCCATCCATAATGGTCAGAACACGCACCTCATTGCTTATTGTTCCTTTTGGACATGGGTAGCATTCTATATTTACCAGTGTTTGCTCATTTTTCCCTTTTCCAAACTTGCTGAGAACTTCAAAACCCAATTTTCTAAGTTGACAGGGATAAATCCCCTAAAACATCCTCTGGAGGAATCTGCTCTCATTTGCATCTCCTAACTAATAAGATTTGAGCTTCTTTCTGTAAGTTTTGACTGGGCTTCCAGGCCTAGGATGAAATGTAACACTGGCACCCAGAAGTTCTCTAGCAACAATTGTGGCTTAATGAAAACATTGCAAATACTGGTTTTATCTCCTCTTAGAATGCTCTGGCAAAGAATTTCTCTCTCACATGGGAATCTGGCAGTGCCCTCATGTTTCTTTTTACTCAGGAATATTTTTCCTAACTACTACCTAAAAAAAATAAAATTACTTCGTAATACAATGCCCAGATTTACTTCAAGTCTTCTTTTACATCAGAGTAAAAATAAATTTTAGGTGTTAATTAGATGACTGGCTTTTAATGAAAGAACGAATGGCAAAAGATGAAAGAAGTTAGCATTTTGTTTATAAACTAGATGAAAAATTTTTGTTCCTTCTGCCCTTAGGTTTGTTTCCAGCAACACTGGGAGCTGATTTACTTCAAATTCACCTGCATAAAATGCTTTGTGTTTTAATAAAGAGGAGTTCTATTGAAATGTTTGATTTGTGGTGTTGTGTTTCAGCTGGAAGGTCACAATGAGCCGGTGGTGCTGCAGGTATTTGTGGGTAATGACTCCGGTCGAGTGAAGCCACATGGGTTCTACCAGGCCTGCAGAGTTACTGGGAGAAACACTACTCCCTGTAAAGAAGTGGATATAGAGGGGACTACTGTTATTGAGGTTGGACTGGACCCAAGCAACAATATGACACTTGCGTGAGTAGTTTTTTTTGGGGTTTTTTTTGGGTTTTTTTTTGTAAAAAAAAATAAATTAATTTATTAGCTTGTTTTCAGAGACTGATTTTCCTTTTTTGATTGGGTGGGTTAGTAGTTAAAAGTCTGAACATCTTGGAACACACCAGGTACTTAGTGAAGGTGTGGGTGTAAAAAAAACCTTCTAAATCATATTCTCAATTTGTTTATTTTATTTAATTCTTAATCTGGTCTTCCTTAAACTTTATTAATCAACTGTTACTTTAGTTTCATGTTGTGTTCGATCAATAATGTGCATATTCAAGCATGAGGTGAATTATAAGCCGGTTGGTGATTCTTCTGGCTGTCTTGGCTCTTAACAAGTAAGAATTGCTGATCAGATGCAAACTTCAGGTACAAGTGATTTCCTAATAAGCTTTTCACATGTATCTTAACATACAGAAAGGGATTGATCTTTTTTCAAATAAATCTTTTCAGTAGAATGTGTTCTTTTCAATGGGTATGTGATTGAAAGCTGCCACTCTTTACTTGGCAGCTTGTTTTGTTTCAAGAGAAGAAAGGTTTATTTAATTGTCAGTATCCACTTCTCCAGTAGGATAATAGTTTGTTAATAAACTGTATCAGTTTGATTTTTTAAGGTAAAATATATTCCCATGATAAATTTGGAAACTGCCTCTTGGAGAGTAATTTTACAATTGTTCTCAAGTATTAATGTGAAACTGTGTAAGTATAGAGATGCTAGAAAGATGAATTTGGAATTACCTGGGAAGCAAAGTTTTGCTTAGGCTGTTCTCTTGTAAGAAATCTTGATGTCTCAAAAGAAACCTTCCTGGTATTTCAGTGACACTGTAACACCTCTGTATTGGTGGTAATGCTACTGCCACCTTCTGAATCACACTTTTCCCTCCTCTCCGCTCCCTAGCTATTGCTTGTTGGCCATCACGCAGCACAAAACTTTGTTGTACTCAGATTAGATATCATATGGTCCCTGTACTGTTTGGATGTAGAGCCCAAGATCCTGGTAAAATTACAGTACTCTTCTTAACACATCGTGCTGTGTTTGGTTGGAGTTTTTGTTCTTTTGTTTGAGATAATTTCGTGTCTAGCATGCCTCTCTGAAAGTTAGCACTGCCTCTCTCTCACCCTGGCCCTCTAGACATTTCCCAGAGGGCCACAGTTGTCTTATGACATAGCTATCACTTCCAAGTTCCACCAAGCATAAAAAATTATATGACTACAGTAACTTTTCTTCTACCATTCTTAAAAGAAATGCAGAATATTTTGTAGTAATAATCCTACAAACCTATATCTAGCCCCTGGAACGGAAGAGTGAAGACTTGTGACTATAAACTGAATGCTAACCAGAATGACTTTTTATATCGCATTTTCTGTTTTATTCATACTGCTTTATTATTCTTTCCTTCCATAATCCATTATAAAATGGTTTGGTTTGGAAGAGACCTTAAAGCTCATCCAATTCCAACCCCTGCCATGGACAAGTACATCTTCCACTAGAGCAGCTTGCTCCAAGCCCCTGTGTCCAACTGGCCTTGGACACTGCCAGGGATGAGGCAGGCACAGCTTCTCTGGGCACCCTGTGCCAGCGCCTCAGCACCCTCACAGGGAAGAACTTATTCCTAATTTCTAACCTGAACTTTCTCTGTTTCGGTTTAAACCTATTCCCGCTTGTCCTATTGCTACAGTCCCTGATGAAGAGTCCCTCATCCAAGTTATGTAAGGTTGAATTGAAAAGCGAGCTATGTAGTAAGAAAGGTTGTGTAGAAATTTCATTAAAAAAAAATAGAATATTTCAGTAATTACTTCCAGAGTTTTGACTTGCGGCCTATGTAACTATTTGAAAGACTATTAAAGATGCTGAATATATTGAACTCTATTAAACTTTCCACTGTTTTGTGTTGATAGAGTTGACTGTGTGGGAATACTGAAGCTAAGAAATGCTGATGTTGAAGCTAGGATAGGGATTGCTGGCTCGAAGAAAAAAAGCACACGTGCTAGGCTGGTGTTTCGTGTTAACATCACTCGCAAAGATGGTTCAACTTTGACTCTTCAGACACCCTCTTGCCCAATTTTGTGCAGTAAGTATCAAAAAGTTGGTATTATTGGACTCTGAATTTCAGTGTGATTGCCATAAAATGCCTCAGGGAAAAAAGCCCACCCCAGTGTAATTCCATGACTATTTCAGAATTGCTGTGGCTAAGATCACGTGGATTAATTTTTATTTGAGGTGGGATGTTAGACAAATGACTGACCAGAATTTAAAAGTAGTTATGAATTTCCTCATCTTCTTTTAAATGAATCTTTGCCTTTTAAACAGTCAGATTTTTTTGTCCTTTTTTTTTTTTTTTAACTTGGATACGATTTTTTAAGACAAGTTTTAATCTCTTCTGTGTTGTGACATTCATCTGGCAGCTTTCAGTGACCGAAAAGACTTTTAATGAGTTAGTAAGCATGGTTCTCTATAGTTGTGGTAGTTTGCTGGGCCAGAGGCTGAATCTGTTCTGGTTCAGTGCAAGAATGGAACATTTTATAGCTCTTTATTAAAATGCTCTATTTAGCACTGAGCACAGATGGCTGTGCTGACTGGTTTGGTTATGCTGAACAACAGGGAAAATTAAACCAGAAAGGGCTGCATGTGCCTGTAGAGTCTGTAGCAGTTTCCAATTACATGGAATTCTGCTCATATACAAAAGAGAAAAATTAGGGAAATATGTTTAATACAGCTACTGGTGGGGTTACTGATATTTCTCGATGAACAAGAAGATAGAGCTTTTATCTCCACATGCGTGAAACATACTGTGGTTATGCAAGCTCCTTGTGTTGTGTTCTTTCTATTGTATAAGAAGTTCTTGGTTTTGGTGGGTTTTTTGTTTATCTAAACCCTGTCAGTACCTATTGTGTCAGGGCTCCTATTCAATTTATCAGAAATTGCAGCTTTGTTGCCAGTGAAAGAACAGATTGGAAGAGGAGATAATTAAAACCATGTGAGCTTCCACATCAGCTACCACCATGCGGTTCCAGTGCTGCAGGCAGCAGGCGATTCTGCAGATGTGGCATGTGTCCCATCCCTCCTTCCAGTCTTCTGCTCTTGCAGAGAATCCGTGTGCAAGACTCGGGTGGAGCAGGAGCCCAGCAGAAACCCTGATAAAGCTGATAACCAAAGACCTGCCACTGCTGGTGCAGGGGAGGGCTCTCCTCCTCTCCTCAGCCATGTCCTCTCCTTTAGGCAGTAGTTTTGACTTTTGGTGTGCTCTCCCAGAAATTGGTGTTCCCCTCCCTCTCTGTTCTTCTCCTGCTACTTTTTGCTATATATTTCTTTTTCCCAGTGTTTTTTTAACTGGTGGAGCTCTCACATGTAGGCATTTATGTTGTTGGAAAATATGTAAGTACATTTGCTAGAGCTGTGATTGTCTCTGTAGCTCCATTCCAGTCAGTGCAGCATTGTAGTATCTGACACTAAATTTTCAGATTTAAGAAAAAAACATTTTCTGTAAAATCTGCAAGATCTCTATCTGCATGCATTTTATTTGTATCATTAATTTACTAGTTAAAGTTATTTAAATAATAGCAGAAATGGGAACAAAAATAATCTGGTGTTTTCTTAAGCACGTAACAGTCCAAAACTTGCTACTGTAGGTAGAAGCTAAATGTCTGAGATGTTCTAGGAAATTTAAAGATAAGCTGTTCAACTAAAAAAGCTGTATTTGATGAAATTTCTGCTCAGCTTGTTGGTAAAGCCATTCTAGTACTGGCTTGTGAGGATCCCTTGTCATCTTCTTTCTGTTAAATGAAGCCATTTATACCTATAGCATTAGTAGCTGTATTTTGGGATATGGGCAATGAGTAAAAAGTGGAATATATGATGCGCTAAGGGCCATTATAAGAAAAGGAAGAAGAAAAGAAGGACACAAAAGTTATCCTTCTATAAATAAAGTTCTAAAAAATTGGTTTAGTTTTTAGCAAGATGGGGTTTGGTCAGTTGATAAGAAATTCTTCCTAATTGTGTAAATCACCAAGAGTTTGCCCAGGAATTTTATAGTATCTCTGTTGCTGGACACCTAAAACAAAGAAACAAAATACTCTGGTTAGACTCATGTCTTTGAGTAATAGTGTGGGTGAAACTAATCGTGATGTGAAGGTTGAGAGGGGAATTCTTGAGGCTTTTCCAAGGCTTCTGTGCGTCTGCTTCTTAACTTACACCAAAGTCACATTGATTTCCAGCAGACCTTAGCCAACCAAACTGTGCCAGTACTTACATCCTGGCTGATCCATATGGCATAAAGTGTTGTTTATGAAGTTACTCATTTATATAAATCATATCCTCAGGCACATTACACCTGGTTTGTTTGCTACACACATCTTATTACACATGTGTACTTTACTTTCTCATAATGAGGTTTTACGTTATCACTCATCACAGCCTGCTTATATTGTGTGCTGTCACTAATATTGCAGTCAAAGCTGCATTACTGTTCCTGAAACCATAAGAAAGATGTTGAATAGATGCAGTCTCTTTATTTAAGGTCTGTGTTTTAAATAGGCTTTGTTCACTTGCTTGCAAACCTAAATCCAGTTACGCTTTTCAGACATTCATGTGTCTTTAGCATATTTAGTAGTTGTGTAATGGTTGCCTAGGAACCTGCTGCAACACTTGTAGAAAAAGCCTCTCTGAAAGGTCATCAGATAATTTGGAATGTTACAGTGTTATCTTCTTCTGTGTAGTAAGCCCACAGAATATTGTTAATAAAAGCTAAAAGTAGGCCATGTAAGTACAAAGCACAGGCACAAGCTTATGCCACTTGGATTTTGTGGTGAATAGAAAAGGTGGTTGAGAAACTTTTATTAGAAGCTGGAATTACTTTATAAAATATAAAATGTGACAAAGTCAAAGTACATAATTTTAAAATGTCTATTTAAATTGCCTTTGGTGCTCATTTTCATTTAACACGTGGTCTTTATGCTTTAAGAAGCATAGAAATAGTTTGCAGCAAAGATACTGTAATATGTGTTACCGCAAATCATCATCTGAATTGCTGGCTGAGAGGTATAAGTTTGCAGGGGTGTGGAACTGTAAGCTGCGTTCTCTTTGCTAGTTTGTAGGACATAAATTGCTATAATCCCCAACTACACACACGTGACCCTTGCAAGGGTTTCTGTTAACTGAAGTATATAATTCCAGAAAGTCATAGAATCATGGAATGGTTAGGGTTAGAAGGGACCTTGAAGTTTACCCATTTCCAACCCACTGCCATGATCAAGGACACGTTCCACTAGACCAGGTTGCTCAAAGCCCTTGATTAGTTCTTGCACCAGCCAGGAAGCTACCTAATGTAAAAAAAAATAAATAAAACCAAACCAACAAACAAAAAATTGAAGAAAAAAAAATCCAGGAGAATTACTACTTACACCCTTTGCATAGGAGGACAAAATAAATTTTGTATTAAATGGGTAGATTTGAAGATGTGTTTCAGGTGTGTCCAAGGACTGATGCATTTGTTTATCGCTGTCTATGCCAGGAAATTACAGGACCAGAGTTTCTTGAACTTTAGCTCTACCACTGAAAGTTTCAGTTTTGAGGATTTAATGAATACAGGAGAAAAGGGAAAATATTATTAGTGGGTCATTTCCCTAAGTGTGATTTTTGAGGCCATCACATTTAGTGAGGAGATAATAGAAATGGTTATTGTTTGAAAAGGTTTTTAAATTAGTGATATAGTAAAGGAAGAGCTGAGGAATTATTTCGTTCTTTCTTTTATAATCCTGTAAGTAAAAGTTTTTTGGTTTGGATGTTGATATTTTTCTTGATTTCAGACTAGTTTTTTTCAATTGCAGCTCAACCAGCAGGAGTTCCAGAGATCCTAAAGAAAAGTCTGCACAGTTGTTCAGTGAAGGGTGAAGAGGAAGTTTTTCTGATTGGCAAGAACTTTCTAAAGGGAACAAAAGTGATTTTCCAAGAGAACATTTCTGGTTAGTGTGAAAGCAGTAACACATTGGGGTGCTGAAGAGGGCGTGATGCTGGGGTTTACACTGGGTGATGAAGTGTAGTTGTAGAGAGCAAACTGACAAGCAGAATCAAAGGCACTAAAATAAATTTCTTTATATGGATGCACAATAAATCATGCTTTTTAATTTTCATTTAGATGACAATTCATGGAAGGCAGAAGCTGAAATAGACATGGAATTATTTCATCAGGTACTTCTGTGTTGTTATTACTATTATTGTATTTAAATAAGAAAAAATACTGTTTCCAAAGAAAAATGAAATAAGCCTTTCCTTTTCCCTGTGCATTTCTGGAAATAATACTCCTTTTCTTAAAATAAGTTCTTTAGTGAATCTGGTTGAATATCATTGGTTTGGGTTTATATAAGTACAGTTGTTCCATTTCTAATTAAGAATTTCAGTACCACAGTAGGAGCGTGGTATATGGAGCAGGTCTTTGCCCTTGCATACAGTTTAATTAAAAAGCCTAATCCAGTTTTTACAGTAGCTTTCCTAAGGCCACGTTAGATTAGTACTGAGTGGAAATAGATGGTATACACCATAGTCTTTATACCTGGCTTGATTTCTGTTCCATTCTGAAATGTTTTACAAAATATTTGTTTCTTCTTTGTGCCACAACTGAGTGTCATTATGGACTATTGGACTGAAATTAGAGAAATTATCAGCTATAAATGACGTTTGACAAACTTCACCTTGCTCCCATCTCCGTAGGCAGTATTCCATGTGTGCACTGGAAGAAATGATTTCTCACTTCCAGTGGGTAGTTGGGGAATAGAGATCCCTCATCACTATTCCTGTTGGTGAATGACTGCAGGCCTATTTTTTGATGTCTGCTCTGTGTTAAATCTGCTTAAATGTAACATGAAACTGCATCCTCCACCTTTTCACACTGAATACAGAGACCTGAGTCAGCAGAACATGAAGTGTCTGAATCCAGCAGAACTTGATGGGAAACTGACTGCAGTTCAGTAAGGCATGTTAGGCATAAACTTATGCTTAAAGTACTGGACTGTGTCTTTCCATTTGAATTGTAGGTTGCCAATGAGCATCATATAGGCAGATTATTCATATCTCTCTTCTAGCACTAGTTAGTTATCACTTCACTGAAGGTGTAACTTGATCACATCTCCCCCAGTGTCTTTGTTTTTTATGGTGTTTTATCAGTCTGTTTCTCTGTGTTGATGGATATAATACAATTAAGGTGGTAAAATTAGGCTTCTGATGTGATTTTAAAATTATTTTTGCATTGCAGAATCACCTTATTGTGAAGGTGCCACCATATCATGACCAGCAAATAACCTCAGCTGTTTCTGTGGGAATATATGTTGTAACCAACGCTGGAAGATCACGTGATGTGCAGCCATTTACATACACTCCAGATACATGTATGTGAAATAAAAATCTGGACAAAAAAAGGGGCAGTTTTACCTGAAAGCATTTTGGGTTTGATTTCATAGCATTTAGTCTATGCAACAAAACCTTTAAGTAATGTGGACCTTTTCAAGCTCATCTTGCTGGCAGTGTTTACTCTGTTAAATAATAAAAACTAAAGGCTTGGCCTTTCTCATTTCTGTGGCGGGTATCTCAAAATTTCAGCTGCATGGAGACAGCTGTTCTTACAAAGTAGCATCCATTTCTAGCCTAAGGTTCAGAATGAAGCTTAGCAGGTAAAAAGGAAACATTACGTACAGTGCAACAGATCCAAACAAAAAATAGCACCAAGCTTTATCCTGAGGAAAGTTGAAGTTTGACCATATCACTGTATTTTTGTTTGTTTATTTATCTGTATTACAATGCGCAGTCCAAAAGTTTGTTTGGGTTTCAAAGAACTGCAGTTTCTTTAGGATATAAGTAACTGTTATGGTTAGCTTGGGTTTTTTTGCTTGTTTGCTGTTTTAACATAAGGAAGTTCTCAATGTGTTTTGTCTCAACAGCTGGTACTCTGAATGTTGATGTGAAAAAGGAAATCTCCAGCCCAGCCCAACATTGTTCTTTTGAAGAGGCTATAAAAGGTACTAAATTGATTCTTATCATTGTTGTTAATAATTTAACTATAAATTCCTACTCAGATTTGGTGGAATGAATCAGATGTCCTGTGAAGATAAGTTTGTTCTTATAAAATTTGGCCACATTCTTACAGTGAGGTTTGTTTTCTGGTTCTGAATATTTTACTTTATAACAGTATTCTTTTACGTATATTTTAACATGAGCTGGTATAGAACAAACCTGCAAAAAATAGTTGGTTTTTTTCTTCCGTTTTTTATGTATTTCACTTTTCATTGCTAAGGCCCTGAAGTTCAATCTTCATTTAATATGATTGCAAGTGAAGAATTAAAAAGAAAGAAGCCAAAGATTTATAAACAAATGATTCAGAAACACTGTAGTGTTAGTTTAAGCAAAACTATACATAAAGGTAGTGGTGGGGAAGAACTGAGTACTGAAAATACGAACATGCCAACTGGTATTTTTTGGACGCTCTCCAGTGGTTTTATGAGATTGCTTTCAGTGGGTCTAGTTAAGAATGCTTGTTCTGGCACTTTCAACTCATTCCTGTCAGTGAATTATTGTTGTTTTGTTTGGTTTTTTTTTCCTTTTTTTTTTCTTTCTTCTCTTGTTTTTTCTTTTTTTTCTGTCTTTTTTTTCCTTTGGTTTCATTCTTTTCTGACCATTCATGCTATGCAAAGTTTGTTGTTTTGTTCCAAGGGAGCAAGTTTTAGGTTTGCCTGGTTTTAAGTGTGAATTAAATTGATGCTTTTGATAGTGAAATGAAGTAGAGGAAGGAAATGTTTCTTAGTTGACTGTTAAAACTATGGTGGGGTACAAAGATTAATGGAAATTTCCATAGCCTGCTCTGGTGAAAGCAGGTTGAAAGTAAGCAAATTAACAATGTGATCACAAGTTCGATAGGAATCCATAGCTTCAGGTTAAAATTATGAAGCTCATGTTTGAAGTTAATAGCTTGGTCTTGGCAGGGGATATGTTTTTAAGTTGTATTATCCTCCCTAACAAGTTGTAAAGTCAAGATATGATGAGTTTGAACCTGCAGAGAATGTTTGGGGGAGAAATATGCAAAAATATTTAGGGCAGTGAAACAAGCTGATAAATGGACTGGTAAGACCTCTAGTAGCAAGATCAAAAAGATGAGGAAAATAACTTATTTTTATATCAGGGCAAGCCTGACATCCAGCTAATTCAGCATGGAGGCTTAACAAGGGAGGATATCAACTGCACTGCGAGAACATCTGCTGTTCATAAAATGTGCTATTTCTATTGCTTCATATCCTCCATTTAATTTATGTGATAAATCTTAATTTACTTTCTTGTGTGGGTTTTGTGCTAGGCAGCTCATTTTGATGGCTCATTCCTGTGCCTATTCTGCTCTAGGAACCAGATAGTTCATGATCAAAACCAGATCAGTTTTGTCTGCTTCATGTACTTTGTCTCTGATTATGCCCCAGATAAAGGTGTGGATCCAGTGGGATGCTCTGTGTTAAAGATTAATCCTCTAATGTATTATGATTATATGGAACTATGATTTTTGCATGCTTACCCATTGGTTTGTTTTAAGCTCAATTTGAGCAGTATTTGAAATCAAGAAAGTTAATTTTATTTACAGCAAAGAGCTCAGCTTATGTATTTTTTTTTTTAATGTGGATCAGGAAAAATCAAAATTAAAAAGCTCTAATTCATTTCAAGAAGCCGTCTTTCTACATTAAAGAAATTGAAGAAACTAGGCACTACCAAGGCAAAATTACAACTTGCTCTTGCTGCAGAGCTGACGTGCAGGTTTATCAAGGTTTGCTTGATTATTCCTTTAACAGAATAAAAATACAGTCTGAATGCTTTGAGCACTCTGTTCACATAGTTATCTGAAAACAGTATCTTTCAAAATGAAATAGAGAAGTTGCACAGTTAAAGTGCAGTAAAGTTTAGAATGTGAGAATTTGTGGAAAGATATCTTAAGCTTCTGTGTTTGTAGTTCAGGCAGTTTGTGGATGGCTCTTCTTGGTCTAGAAATATACAAAATGGAAGAAACCCAAAACTATGACATTTTTGATAGTCTTAAAAGTAACCTTTGAAGGTTGTGATATTTCTTCATATCAGCATCTTGTATGAGGATGAGAGCTCTTGTGGTAAGGCTGAAAACTGAAATGGCAAGCAGGCCACCACTAGAAGTCCACCCTCTGCATAACGGATGTTAACATTCCATTGCCCTTCCTTTGTTTTTATGTGTGATTGCAGCAGTGAAAGCCACTGGTTGTAACCTGGAGAAGGTCAACATTCTTCCTAGTGCCTTGATAACTCCACTTATGCCAAGCAGTATGATTAAGAATGAAGATGTGGCTCCAATGGAAGTAAGTGCAGAAAAAAGATCTCCCCCTGTCTTCAAGGTAAGTTTGATTGTGATCTGAAGTCTGTAGCCTTAATAGTTACATCTACCCATCAGTCCAAGTCCTAATAGTGGAGAAGTGTAATGCAGAGGGAAAATGTTGAGTCTGAGACTGGTCTGGACAAAGCACACAATCACTGAGCATGATTAAATAATTATTTAATAATAAGTATCTATAATAATTTTCTCTGAAAGTAACTTACCTTGTTTCAGTCTCAATTCCAGGGTTGATTGGTTAGTGATACTATGATTTACTTTTTTTTTGTCCCTTGACACAGAACTAGTAAATCACTGTAAGAATGTTGTTTTAATCACTTTTTCGCTTTGCTTTCATGAAATTGTACCTTAATTTCTTCCTTAAAGTAGCGTTTCCACTGCTAGTCATTTGCTTACTTGTTTGGTTATGTATGGAGAGATGGATACATAGCCATAAAATCTTCCATCTGATCTTTCTTGAGGATTGTGATTGGTGGAAATTTTGTAAGCATATCCCAAGTAAACTTATGAATTGCTTAATGTCTGGCTCTTTTCAGGCTTCAAGTGTGGTTGGACCAACTCAACAAACGTTGGAAAACAGTATGTCTGGCATATCAACTTCTGCTTCCCATTTACCTTCTGAAAATGAAAACCAGCAACAAATACAGCCGAAGGTGTATAGTCCAGAGACACTAACTACTATCCAAACACAGGACATTTCCCAGCCTGGTAACTTTTCAGCAGTCTCAACTCCAGGTCAGCTGCAGAACAGTGATGCATTATTGCAGCAAGCTGCACAGTTCCAACCAAGAGATGCCCAAGCCAGGGAAGTCTTGCAGTCAGATGGCACAGTAGTCACTTTGTCACAGTTAACTGATCCATCACAACAACAACAGTCCGCACTCTCAGAACCAGCACAGGCATTGCAGCAACAGATTTCATCAAGTATTTTCTCATCAGCAAGCGGCGTGAGTCAGTTACAGAACACTATCCAGCAACTGCAAGCTGGAAATTTTCCAACAAACACTGCCACTGGCAGCAATAGAAATGTAGACTTGGTGCAGCAGGTACTGGAAGCTCAACAGCAGTTATCTTCTGTTTTATTTTCTGGTTCAGACAGCAGTGAGGATGTTCAAGATCAGCTAAATGCCGATATCTTTCAGCAAGTTAGCCAGATACAAAATAGTGTAAATCCTGGCATATTTTCCTCATCAGACACAGCTGTCCATTCCAGACCAGAGAATCTTTTGTCTGGACGAGCTGAAAATGTTCACTCACAGCCTGAAAATGCGTTGTCCAGTCAACAGCAACAACAACAGCAGCAGCAGCAGCAGGCTATGGAGACTTCTGCAGCAATGGTAATAGGAATCCAACAAAACATTTGCCAGGCTGCAACACAAATGCAGTCTGATTTGTTCTCCTCAACAGCGTCAGGGAATGGAGCCCTGCAACAGTCACCTGTTTACCAGCAGCCTTCCCACATAATGAGTGGATTATCAACAAGTGAAGACATGCAAATGCAGTGTGAATTGTTCTCTTCATCTCCTGGTGTTTCTGGAAGTGAGACTACTCCTGCTGCTCAGCAGCAGGTCTCCAACAATGGACCTGCTATGTTTCAGACCTCAAATTCTGCAGATGGAGAAGAAGGTTCAGGACAGAATAAACAGATGCAAAGCACTGTATTTCAGACCATGGTTCAAATGCAGCATAGTGGAGAAAGTCAATCTCAAGTCAATCTCTTTTCATCTACTAAAAACATGATGGCTGTTCAGGCAAGTGGAACTCAACAACAAGGAGGTGGTCTGTTCCAGCAGGGTGGAGAAATCATGTCTATTCAGTCAGGAAGCTTTATGCAGCAATCTCCGCATTCACAAGCTCAGCTTTTTCATTCTCAGAATCCTATTGGTGATACTCAGAATATATCACAAGAAACACAAGGCTCTATTTTCCACAGTCCAAATTCCATTGTCCACAACCAGACCAGTGCCAATTCCTCAGACCAACTGCAGCCTCCAATGTTCCACTCACAGAACACCATGGGTGTATTGCAGAGTTCTTCAGTTCCTCAAGACCAGCAGTCAGCCAACATGTTCCTTTCCCAGAGTTCAATGAGCAATGCTGCAACTCAGGAAGAACAGATATCATTCTTTACAAGCCCAAATTCCATTTCTCCTCTTCAGACAGCAGCAAACACTGAACCGCAGACTTCTTTCCAGCAGCAGACACAGATATCTCATATCCAGAGTACTATGCTTCCCCAAGAACAGCCCCAGACTCAGCCTACTCAGCAAGGTTTGTTTCAGTCTCAAGTGTCACTAGGCTCCATGCAGTCCAGTTCAATTCCTCAGAACCAGCAAGGAGCTATCTTCCAGCCTCAGCATTCAATAGTTGCTATTCAGAGTAGTCCTCCATCCCAAGAACAGCAGCAGCAACAACAGCAGAATATGATGTTCAGTAATCAAAACGCAATGAGTACAATTGCTTCTCAAAAGCAGAACATGATTTTCAATCCAAACCAAAACCCTGTTACCAATCAGGATCAACAAGGCCAGTCCATTTTCCATCCACAGACTAACATGGCATCAATGAACCAGGAGCAGCAGCCCATGCAATTCCAGAGTCAGAGTACCGTATCTTCTCTTCAGACTCCTGGATCCAGCCAGGCTGAAGCACAGCAGCCAGCCATCTTCCATAATTCACCCCAGATTCAGTTGGTCCAAGGATCACCAAGTTCTCAAGAGCAACAAGTCACCCTCTTCATCTCTTCAGCTTCCATGTCTGCCTTGCAGAATAGCATGAGCCAGCAAGAGCTGCAGCAGTCTCCTATGTATTCGTCTCAAAACAGCATGGCAGGAATGCAGGGAACTGCTTCTCCTCCACAGCAACAAGCTTCTTTATTCCACAACGCAGCAGGAGGTGCTATCAATCAGCTGCAGAATTCTCCTGCTTCATCTCAGCAAACATCAGGAATATTCCTGTTTGGCATTCAAAACAGTAAGTGACAGATGCCTGATTCTGAGTTTACAATTTAGAGGAGCTGCTGATTGGTGTCCAAAGGACAGTGATAACGCAATTCTGAGGTATTTAAAAAGAATTAAAATATTCTGGAATGAGTAACGTAGCACCTCAATTGAGAATATACGTACTCAGCATGGTGCTCTGAATGTTGCTTAGTTTAAATACCTGTTGGTTGTCTTACACTTAGGATTAACATGTGACAAAATCATCTTACATGTATGTATATCTATATAGAAATAGGTATCTATATGATATATTCTAGAAATACTATTAATAAATCTATACAAATATTTACATAAAATACATATACACACATGTTAAAGGGTTATGTCTTCTTAAGGCAGCTCCACTAATCTTTCTCTTGCTGCATTATGTTTCCACAGTTTACACAATGGTTTTCTGCAGAAGGCTCTGGGTAGACTTCAGAGCATCTCCTAGTGCCTAAAAGGGCTGGCAGGAAATCTGGAGAGAGGCTTTGGACAAGGACCTAGAGGGACAGGGCAAAGGGAATGCTTTAAGCTGCCAAAAGGGAAATTGAGATGAGCTCTTAGGCAGAAGCTCTTCCCTGTGAGGGTGCTGAGGCGCTGGCACAGGGTGCCCAGAGAAGCTGTGGCTGCCCCATCCCTGGCAGTGCTCAAGGCCAGGTTGGACACAGGGGCTTGGAGCAAGCTGCTCTAGTGGACGGCGTCCCTGCCCTGGCAGGGGTTGGAACTGGATGAACTTTAAGGTCCCTTCCAACCCAAACCATGCTGTGATTGTATGATTCAACACTTGTCTTCTGCTGCGTGTTTTTGTTTTCTTCTAGCTAAGTGTTCTCATCAGGGGTGTTAATAGTGTTTGGTTATAATACAGTATCCGTATATGCAATCTGTAGACCTCGAACCACTGCTCACACCCTGAGGGAGTGGTGAGTAGGGGTGGCTGTGTGAACAAAAGTGCACATAACTTTCTAGACAAGATCATATGTGAAGAAGTTGGCTGATTCACTGCATGTATTAACCCAATTTAAATGGTCCCTTGTCCTTCATTTACTGTTTAACAGACTGTGGCCAGCTGCTAACTTCTGGACCAGCAACGTTGCCCGATGAGTTAATGGCTATAAGTCAGCCAGGTCAGCCACAAAGCAAGGGACAAGCAGCCGTGCCAACACTTCTCTCCCAGCAGATGCCTGAGACATCTCCACTACCTTCAGCTATGGCAACCAACCAGAATATTGAGAAAATAGATGATCTGCTCGTGTCATTGCAAAACCAGGGGAACAATATGGCTGGCTCCTTTTAATTGGTCAAGTAAGTGACGTGTTTGGGTTTCTGGGCAATTTGTTGCCACACAGACTTTTGTTCAGTAAGTCTTTACTTTGAAATGTATCACCATGCCTTATGAAATGTATCGCCAGCTAAAATACCAGTTAAGATGAATTAAGAATATAGTACTGGTGGCTAAAATGAAGAGTTAATTTATAACAGTCAGAGGTCAGGACTAGATTGAAATGGGTGGTTGAGATTGGTTCTCGTTGTTCAGTTACTGTATATTTTGTCATCTGCTGTTAGGGTGTAGTACTTTATTAGGAAGGAGAGTAGATCACTGACAGCTTGGCAGATAAAAGTGTTATGAAATACAACCATAGTTAAAAACTTAAGGCTTATTGAGTAAATAACAACTCGAGTCTGTACTATTCTGAAGTTGCCCCCTGGGTTCCAGTAACATACGTGAAAACAAATTTTGGTAGAACATGGCATCTATTGAGAGCGTGCAACATGCTGAGTCTTTGTGAAAACGCCATCAACTGTTACTAGGAAACAGTCCGCTTTTAGAAGGTGCCTTTTTCAGAGAGGTGAAAGAGGCTTTGACTACAAATGAGTACCGAAACCAGGAGGTCTCTGGAATATAGTATTGTCCACAGTGTGTAACTTGGCTCTAGTTAACTGTGTGGCTGTCCTAAATTCCCTGTAAGTTTTGCTTAAGCAATACACCTCATTTTCTAATCTGAACTGTTTTGTATATGAAGTTACGAACTGCGGAAGGCAAGTAATGCTACTCTGTGCAAGAGTGCTGCATTGTGTTAGTTACATGTCTGCTGGTGAGAAACACTTCCAATATGAAGGAGCTAAACTGAATTAAGGGTATGGCTTTTGTTATTTTTTAACTGTTTTGCTTGCTTGTTTTTTCCTGCAGAAATTCTGTGAAGAAAAAAGTGATGATTTCGCAGATCCTCTCAGACCTTCCAGCTCTGGATTAGGTTGTGTGGAACCGATTGCTTTTATCAAAGAGTAGCCCTCCTTTTTAAAGAGCACACACATGGCCAATTGCAGCATCTAGCACCTAAGGCTATGACCATAGTATTTGGGATTTGTAGTGCCAATAATACTGAAAAGCTATGCTTTGTTTTACTAGGGCATGGGATTGTACTGTTACCAGATTCCTAAACCTCATTAACAGTGGGGTGCTCTTTGAATTTAAAGCATATCTGATCAGCTATTATTGCTGGTAGAAGGTAATACATGTCACCACGTTTACTATTGTTTCCTCTTCTTCCTTCTTTACATCTCCTCTTTTGATTAGAAAAGCTTCTGAAGCAGAAACGTCAAATGCGTGTGCCATGAGCCACGACTCATAGCTGTCAGTCAGTGAAGGGATCGTGTTTTAGAGTTGTGTGGGAGAGCTAATACTGCAATTTGCTAATTGCAGTAGGCAGCAATGACAAATACTGGTAACTGTAATCATCAAGTGGAGAAATTGTTCGCTTCTGTAGATAGCCAGAGGTGAGTGCTTCCCATCTGTAGATGTGATTAACTGTTCTCCATGTCTCTTACGTGTAACTTGTACATGGAGCAAGGGTTTGGTGGCTCTAACAAAATGAAGGAATGAAGAGGAACTTTCAGTTTTGCTCTTAAAATCTTATCCTCTAAAATACCTTGTAAAGAGCTTTCTGCCTGGCTGAGGAAAGAACTCTGTGTCTCTGACTGGATGGGTTAGAACTCTGTAAAGCTGCATTAACCATTCTCAAACCAGTCTTCTCCCTTCCATTCTTTTAATGGTTTTCCTTCTCTCTTCCCAAGTTTCATATTGTGTTTAAAAAACAGACATAAATATCCTACTCATTTTAAATACCAGAAGCAGCTTTTAGGAATCCATGGCATTAAATTGCTTAGTCAGTGAAAGCTTTGACAAATAATCAAGTATTAAGGAAAGAGGAATTTCTCCACCACCTTCTAAATGCAGGAACCCCCCTTAACCAGGGCTTTTCCAGCTGTTATTGATGTGAATCTTCACTTTACTCCAAGTAGGGGACAAATCACATGATTTTTAAGCATTCTGGAAAATTTCACTTCATCCTGCGCTATTGCATCTTTGTAGCGTATTGAGCTCACTGCAGTTTTGAAGTGATTTTTTTTTTCCCACCTACCAACAGTCCCCCAGGTCTAGTTTCTAGATTGTCGTGTTTCAATTTAAAAAGAAAAAGAAAGCATTGACAGATGTTACAGAATGTAAGAACAACCCACTCCAGACCATGCAGTTGCATTGTGAGGCATGTGCATTTTTTGGGTGCTCCAACTATCTGAACAGTTTTGTGACTTTTCACTACAGCCTCATTCAGATCTTTGTTTCTTCTTCTGCACGTAGAAAGCTGTTGCTGCCTTTAGAGCCAGACAGCTGTCATGTATGGCGATTATGCCTTGGTAGAGTGTAGTTGGTATCATGTCATTTTACATTTTTGTTATTTTAAATAACAAAGACTAGTCTGTAAATGGTTTTTTAAGTTCCTCTAGTCTGTTTACTGTGTGTTTTTTCCCTTAACTCGTGTGCTTAGTTGAGCCATGTAGAGTTTTTTGTTTGTTTAATGGATTTTCTCGTTTGTCAGTCTGTCCTACCGTTCACTTTCTGTCTCTCTCTTTCTCTCTCTCATTGAGAGGCATTGAATTACGTTTTCAGTAGTAAGGCTTCTTGCCGATATGAAGGGAACTTTTCAGAAAGAGACCTGCTCTGGGTCATTTAATTTTGAATACAGTTTTCAATCGTTCAAGTTTTGGATGGTTTATATCTAATGTGTGTTTCATTTTTTTGGAAAGCTATATTTTGTATTTAGGAAATGGTATACTATTTTGCTATTTGTACTGAGTGAGTACATTGGCATAAATATAAAAATTTATATATATACATATATATAAAATATTCTTTTTGCCACACATTTTTGTGGTAAATTTGTGAGTTTGTCTGATGTTCTACCACAACGTGGCGTCTGATAACAGTGGGGTGGGGTGGGGTTTGTTATGTCTTTATTGAGTATTTAAGTACTTTTTGCAACATAAATAACTTGTTCATCTCTCGCCATTCCATCAGGCATTTTATTGTTCCAACTGGCTATGAGAAGCTTCCCTGTATGTTTTGATGTGTCTGTCACTCAGCAATACAATCTAGCAAGGAAACCTGTAGGCATTTAGGCGTATATAAAGTAACAGGGTTTCATTCAGGATGAGCCATTCAGCTTTTATCCACTATCACTGTCTATTTAATATTTTTAGTGCCTCTGTGTTTTAACTCTTAATTTATGATTACGCTAAAATGTTTAAAATTTTAATCATGATAAATACAATTCCCTGCTTCCTAGTGTCCACAGCTGCTTTAACCCTGAACCATACTTTTTCTTTGTGATTTATTTCTTATATCCTGCTAAGACAAGATATTAACAATCTCATTACGGTTCATGACATGAAAGCAGCAATTTAAATGCTATTTGAGGCTATGTAGAAGGCAGAATTATGGACCGAAGCAACTTCCAGATGCTCATGGAAGTCAATAGCCAGTTATTTGAAAACGAACTAGCGGCTTTTGCAGGATTGCAGTCCCAGGACAAGCTGCTAGGTGTCGTCCAGGGCCTTCGTACGCAGAAGTAACAGGAATGATAAATTCACTTGTGTGCTGCTTCAGTTTGTTCTGTTGTTCCAAAGGGGTGTATCCTTACGTGGAAGTGGTGTGGTTGGTCAGTGCCAAGTCACCAGGGACCAATTCTCCATTTAACAAACTGGGTGTCCAAAAGAGAACTTCATACCAAGACTGGTACAGCTCCAGGGGAAGGGTATGTCTGAATTGTGTGCATGTTTTGGGTCGCTCATGAAGAGATGAGAAAAAAAATGTAAAATACATAATAAAAAAGGGCTGTGCTATCAGGTTTTTCACTTCTGGATAACACCTTTTCTTGTGTTAAACTTATCGTGTTCATTTTAGGTCAGTGTTTAAATGTACAACACTTGGAACATGTGATTTGGATACAAAAAGTATTTGTCTTCTGAATAAGAGATTGCTCAGTGGTTGATCAGTGCTTGCAGAGAGCTGTTACAGAAGATAAAGAGAGGTTTGATAAGCCACTAAAGAGCTTAAAGGCGGGCTGCAGGATTTCATGGCAGAAAGACCCAAGAACAGTGTGAGCCACATCTGTTATTTTATCAATCCTGAACATTTACTTTTGGCATTTAAGCATTTAGTATTGATAATTGGAGCTTACTCTGATTTTTTTTCTTTTATTTTAATCCCATCTCTGTATTTAGTCCTTTGCATGCTCACTGCATTGCCTGGGATCTGTGAGTAGATGGAGCGTTGCCTGCAGAGATGAGGTGGTGGCATCATGTCTAGTCCATTTTGGGTGAGAAAGAAGATAGTGAGATACTGGTTTCTGTAAATTCAGAGTTCCCAGTGACTTTACTGTAAAGGGGAAGTTACTGTCAGATCCACAGGGCAGCAATAAAGTGTAGAAGACACTACTAGGTGAAAGTAGAAAACTGTAGAGCTGCATTGCTGGAATGGGTTTTAAGTGACCTGTTTTTTTCGGCTGCCTTAAGGTCACTTCTGAAAGAACCATAAAGTCTAAACCTCTGTGTTTGTAGTTGGCTTTACCCTTGAGCATGTGCCTCTTTATGCACATGTGGTCCACTCTGCACAGCATCTGTGGGGTGTTGGGTTCACACAACACCCATTTTTTTTCACAGGAGATTTTGGGGAGATTTAACCTGCCTGCTTCCAGTTGTGACAGCTGCATGCGTTCTTTCGGCTGCTTATACGCTGGGTGTACATATATATATATATCTATATCTATGAGAATCATATGAATAGCACATAATACACAGTTACCAGCTAAGCATCTCCTCTGGCAGGAAGTTATTGGTTCTTTGTACTTAATTAGCAAGTCTACTTCTTGTTATTAATTGCCTCCTCACTGTCTGATTTTTCAGCAGTTATTCAAGCCAAATGCTTTATTATTTTAACATAAAAGTAGTTCCAGAAATTATTTCAGGCTTGCTGTTTCAAAGTAGATGTTTAATCACCAATCATTTCATTATAATTACTTTTAATTCCTGATAGGGTGGTTACTTCCTACATAGTTCTAAGGTAGAATAAAGCATGAGCAGTTCATTTGTCACTTTGGCAGATTTTTTAACTGGAAAAACTGAAGAGTCTGGGCAGCTGTTATCAGTGGACATTCCCCTAATTTAGATAAGTTGATTTATTTGTATTTATTTACTTTTTAAGCTTCTATTGTGATTTTTGTTTAGAATGTAGTTTCTAAATAGAAAACTTGTCTGAACGTATTTTCTGTTACCTTTCCAGAGTCTTCAGAAAGAGTACTAATCAAGTTAGAAGCTTGCATTTGTCTTAAAAGGTAGTTTAAATCATTATTTGAGTACCAGGAAAGATGATTTATTAAAAAGCAAAATCTGAAAGTCGTTACTGGACTAAAAAAGCTGCACATGGTTTCCTCTACGGGTACGTTCGTCAAGTCAGAAAAGAGTTTGCCTGTCAGTGTTTGACTATCTACAGTGCCTCTCTATGGCAAAGTGGGGCTGCTTTTTCAGAGTAATTCGAGGAAAGGAGTATGATGGATTACAGACAGGGACAGAGGCAAGAGCAAGGAGAATGAATTGCTTTATGTGCTCTGAGCTGTGAGTTGTGGGTGGAAGGTGAGAAGAACTATTGATCACTGGTGACTTTTCATCAGTGCAGTGCTTATTTTCAAGGAATAGGTGTCTGTTGTGCTCTGGAGGACTGGGGGCAGCTCCAGTCTTTTAGCAGCTAAAAGGAAAACACTGAGATACTTTGTTTGATGGGATTGTTTTAATTTGGAGCAGTCTTTTGAGGTAGACTGTGAGCTGTTGAAACGGGGTAAATGCTGTTTAAATACAGAGAAATATTGCAGCAGCAGATAAACTCTAGTAGAAGTGTACTTGTAAAATTTTCTAATGGAGTTTGAGGCTCTGAGGGGTCACACAGGAGGGAGCAGCTTTTTCTTTCTTACAGTCTATATAAGTGTGTAAATAGGCAATGCCTGTATATTCTAGGATTATATATATATGTATATAGAGTAATCCTATCTATTATATATAAATAATTAGTAGACACGTGCGTAGGAAACTGTTATATTTACATTTTCATAAGCCTGAAACACTATTCCTTAGTATGAGGTCATTTACTGAGGGTTTTGTAGTAACTCAGCAAGTTTGCCCATGACACCAAGCTGTGTGGTCTGGTTGATACGCTGGAGGGAAGGGATGCCATCCAGAGGGACCTTGACATGCTTGTGAGGTGGGCTGATGCCAGCCTCATAAAGTTTAACCATGCCAAGTGCAAGGTCCTACACCTGGGTCGGAGCAATCCCAGGCACAGCCACAGGTCGGGCAGAGAAGAGATTCAGAGCAGCCCTGCAGAGAAGGACTTGGGGGTGCTGGTCGATGAGAAAATGAACATGAGCCGGCTGCAGTGTGTGCTCGCAGCCCAGAAACCAACCGTATCCTGGGCTGCATCAAAAGGGGTGTGACCAGCAGGTCAAAGGAGGTGATCCTGCCCCTCTGCTCTGCTCTTGTGAGACCTCACCTGGAGCATTGTGTGCAGTTCTGGTGTCCTCAGCATAAAAAGGACATGGAACTGCTGGAACAAGTCCAGAGGAGGCCACGAGGATGATCAGGGGCTGGAGCACCTCCCGTATGAAGACAGGCTGAGGAAGTTGGGGCTGTTCAGCCTGGAGAAGAGAAGGCTGCGTGGAGACCTCATAGCAGCCTTCCAGTACCTGAAGGGGGCCTATAGGGATGCTGGGGAGGGACTCTTCATTAGGAACTGTAGTGACAGGACAAGGGGTGACGGGTTAAAACTTAAACAGGGGAAGTTTAGATTGGGTATAAGGAGGAAATTCTTTACTGTGAGGGTGCTGAGGCACTGGAATGGGTTGCCTAGGGAAGCTGTGAATGCTCCATCCCAGCATTGGCCAGGGTGGACAGAGCCTTGGGTGGCATGGTTTAGTGTGAAGTGTCCCTGCCCATGGCAGGGGGGTTGGAACTTGATGATCTTAAGGTCCTTTCCAACCCTAACTATTCTATGATTCTGTAACTCGTTACTAGTTGTCTGAACACCTTTGAGTACTGTATGTGTGGTGCTGTTGGTAGTGCCCTGCTTGTGAACCTCACTGATAGCCGCGGGTTAGAAGGAGCTGTTCACTTTTGTACTTTTGTATGTTTTTATTCATAATTTCAGCTGTGGGGTGGCGAAGCAAAGCAGTCGAACTGGCAGCCCTGGGGGAGCTGCTGCTGGATGGGCTCTAGGGATGTGGCAGTGGCACGGGCTGTCTGCTTCTGTGTGCTCCCCTGCCAGCTTTCCGTGGGTGACTCCTGACTTGGGGATCTTTTCCTATTACCAGTCTCCCACAGCTCATGCAGGTAGGGAATGGGGATAGCCGTGTTGCTCTGGAGGAGCTGGGCTGACACCAGCAGTTCTCTCCTGGTGGGTTACAGTTGTTGCATAGCAAAGGACCTGGCTGCAGCTCAGCTGGATGTTGTTTGGATTGAGAAGGTGAAGCTTAATCTGGTCACTGCTTTCTTGTCATAAAGGCAGGCATCTTTATTTTCTTTAGTCTTTTTACTGCAGCAGTCCATATCTAGAAAAATACTTGGATGCTGTTGAGAGCTCTCCTTGGTTTCTGGGCATGAGGGACCCTGTGCACTGATCTCTGACTTAGATTCTGTGAGGAGCTGAACTTGCTCGAAGAAATCCAGATTGTTGTGTCACTGGTGTGTGTTTTATCCACCAGGACCAGGATGACAAATCAGGTGCAGTTTGACATGAGGTTGATTAATGGATGTTGTTGTCTGGTAGAGGCTCTATCCAAGCACCTCTGCCAAACCGAAAGGGAATGCCCTGATTTCCTCCTTTGAGCCGTCATTTTGCAGGTCTCATTTTTGCTGTTTCAGAGATCTGTAATTTTTGCTGTTACAGTTCATCAGATTGCCTCACAATATCTAAGTGTACTGGGGGTGAGGAATCCCAGGATTGCCTTGCTTGCTGTGGGATACTCACCAACACTCTGCTTGTTTGACTCCAAACTTCCACTGCTCAGCAGCAGCCCACTGTGATATACTCCAGTTGTGTGTGTTTGCTCCAGGACTCAGATGAGCCAAGGGCCCTATGTAGATGTCCATGACTTCACTGTGGTCCCTGAAGCTGGGGACAATCTGACCTGAGTGTTTCTTGTTCAGGAGCGCGGCTCTGCCGAGGTTGGGGTAACAGGGCTCGGGGAAGCTCGCTTTTGGAAGGATTGAGAGCAGTGCCTCAGGGTGTTGCAGAACTGGGCACACATTCCTGTGTCCTGCTTAGACCACAGTATTCCTGAAGCCTTTTTATTGTGGATGCGATTTGAAATACTTATGTTTGAGCTCCTTATTAAGGAGTAAGCTCCAACAAACCTTGAGAGCAGAGCTTTCTACCTCTGTCACTAGCTGCATCTTGGAGTGGCTTTACCCACCTTTCTGCCATGTGTTCCTGGGGCACTGGTCAACTGCTGAGCTGCCTCTTCCACTGTCCTGCAATGTGAAAGTAGCACCAGATACTCCTTTGTGCATTTCTGTGTATATGGCTTTCGTAGTTGGGGGTTTTCCAAGCACTGATACCCAGTGGTTTCAGTTTGTTCTATGAGGGGATATTTTATTTGCATCTATGTTTTTAGCTATCCTGTGATAACTTGTTGAATATTAAAAAACAAAAATATTTTGCTTCTATTGGGACATTTGTATACTCGCAACTATATTTCTGTAAACAGCTGCAGTCAAGAATAAAACAATGAAAGTTTTCATTTTGCAGTGTAAAGTCTTCTTGTGGTTTTTTACAAGAGCATCTCCTCTCTGCTGGGAGAAAATGCTGTTCCTCAGTATAGAATGGACCTGCCTGGGAACTAGTGGAGCTGGGTCAGGAAGTACTGGGATGACAAGAGCCTGTGCCAGCCAAGTGTCCCACTGGAGCTGCTGCATGAGAAAAGGCACCATGTCACACCTGTGTTTCTTCACTTTGTGGCATTGAGTCCAAAGTAACCTTCGGGCTGCGTTGCTGCAATCCCAGCCTGCAGATGACAGAGTGTTCCAGGGAATTGATTCCTTTCAGTCAATCCAAAGCAGAATTCCACCTGTGAGAGGGACCTGGGTGCGATGCAGAGGGCTCCCTGGGGTGGTCCAGAGCTGCTCCACCTGGTGGAAGTGATACCAGAAGTCCTAGGCCAAGGTGATGGGAGTTACACCCTTCGTCTGCACCCACGGTGTGTTTATGCTCACATGCTAGAAACACCACCGAGTTGCTGAGGCTCAGTGTGTGTCCCCTTCCAGCTGTGCCCCCCTGCAGGAACAGTCACCTCCATTGGGACTGGGGTCCAGCAGCCAGTATTGGTCATGTAAATAACTACAACAGGGGTAAGAAGCAGCTGCAGTTACCCCAGAGCTGGGCAGAACATTTCATTGCCAAAGATGTAAGCAGATTTATCCAAAAGGCTTTCCCCAGCCTGTACCACTGCCCCACCACCTCCCCCTTCAGACCTGCACCCACTGCCAGGGTCAGATGTGGCTGTGCCACAATGGGGCAAATGCAACCCCCTGGCATCTGCCGTTCTGGAGCTGCTGACGCTGCTGCAGGCACTCGCTACCCACTGGCCTTGTTAGTGCCAGGGGACAAAAGAAAACACCCTGAGAAACCCTCCCAGTCTCCTCTTCCTGTCAAGGCCCACAGAAAGGCGCATGCCAGCCTCTCACCCCAGCCCAGGCAGACACAGACACAAAACTGAACCATGGTGCTGTAGGATTTGGTGTTTATTAGCAACACAGCCATGGATTGGGGGGTCCAGAGGATCGAGCAAAGAAGCGAATACCTCCCTGCCAGGCTATCCAGGCTGGAGCTTCCCCAACAACTGTCATCCCCTGGTCATGGCTGCTCTTTAGGCATCAGAGAAGCATGGAAGTAAAGGCCCAGCCCCTCACCAGGGCAGCTGCCCCTTCCTAAAGCCATCAGCAGCAACACGCAGGGGCTCATCCCTCCCTCGCAGCAGCGGCTGCCGGGACCCCTCCGAACGTTCACCGCCTCTTCACAAACTTCTTGGTGACGGCGTTGGGGTTCAGGCGCCGCCTGCCCGCGCCCAGCGCCGCGTCCCGGATCTGCAGGTTGGCCGCGCGGCTGTAGACGTCGTTCTCGGCAAAGGGCGAGGCCCCGGCGATGTAGTCGGGGTCGAAGACGTCGGTTTTCTGCCGGGCCTTGCGGGACAGGCGCTGCTGCGGGAAGGGCTGGTCGGCCACCAGGTGAGGGTTGTTGGCGTGCTTCCCCCCTCGTGGCGCTGGCAGCGGGTACTGCAAGGGAGAGGCAGTTTTAAGCTTGCTTTAGGGGCAGCTTGCCACCACTCAAAGGTGGCCACAGGCCGCTAGGGATGAGCTGCACAAATGAAGCTCAAAAGCCATGGGGTTGAGTCTAACATCTGGAGGACAATCACGGCTTCACTTTGATTCCTGTGAGCCGATGGTGCCCTCCAGCCACAGGACAGGCTCTTGTCCCAGCACCCAGCATGTGAGGTACAGGCACTCACCCTGAGCCCTCGGGGGTTCAGCACCTTGGGGTTGCGGGAGAAGTGCATGTGGAGGCTTCCATCGTCCCTGACACTCACTGCAACCTTCTTCAGGGTCTTGTTACCACAGTGGGGACAGAAAACCTTAGTCATGTCCGAAGTGGTCCTGCAAGACAGGGGCCTGGGGGTTTAGTGCTCCCCAGGCCACAGAATATGAGATCATCCAGGTAACCTATAATGATAGGACAAGGGGTGATGGGTTTAAACTTAAAGAGCTCAGGTTGGATCTAAGGCAGAAGCTCTTCCCTGTGAGGGTGCTGAGGCGCTGGCACAGGGTGCCCAGAGAAGCTGTGGCTGCCCCATCCCTGGCAGTGCTCGAGGCCAGGTTGGACACAGGGGCTTGGAGCAAGCTGCTCCAGTGGAAGGGGTCCCTGCCCTGGCAGGGGTTGGAGCTGGAGGAGCTTTAAGGTCCTTTCGAACATAAACCATTAGATCAGTCTATAATTCTAAGCACTATGCAAAGGCAGAGCCGCTCTGCACACCCACGCTCACCTGAAGCAGCCATGGCAGCGCAGGATGTAGCTCCTGGCCTGGCGGATCAGCATGCCATTCACTGCCAACACGTGGAGGCCCATCTGCAGCAGCACATTCTGCAGTAAGGAGGGAGAGACCAGGATGCTGTGAGCTGGGTCTGCTGGGAGCCTTCACTGGGATCTACCAGCCCAAGCAAGACAGAGAACAATGGGAGCGACACCAACGGGCTTTGTACAGGGGCCTCTGCCACAGAGAGAAGGGGCTGGTTTTATGGTAAAAGAGGCTGTCACAAAGCTGTGCTCAGCCTGTCCACGTGCTCCTCTACCTCCGTGCACTGGTTTAACCAGCCCAGAGGTTTTGAGTAGTTTGAGAATCCACCAGCCCCACACATGCCTGAAGCTGGAGCTGCCCCGTGCAAGACAGCACTGGCACCCACCTGCATGGCAAAGTCCGTGGTGACGCAGCCGACCTGGATGCCATCAGGAGCAGTATCACAGTGCCCCGTGTCCTGCTGGACCTGCTTGAGGTTGCTGGGTGTTATCCAGCCCTCGTCATCGCTCTCCTCATCTTCCTCTTCATCAGCACTGGCCTCATGCTCAGACCTCCGATGCTCCTCAGTGGTCTCAGGGCTAACAGAGATGGCTTGAGCGCTCTGTAGTGGAAGACGATGCCAGTCAGTGATGGCACATGCAGTGGAGGAAGTGGGAAAAGACAGCCAGACACCAGGGTGGCACGGAGAGGAGGCCGTGGGTCTCACCAGCAGCTCCTGCAGCTCCTCCTCGATGCTGGGCAGGGGCACTCTCCAGTACAGGAAGGAGCCGAACTCGTTACTCTCAGATGGGGCTGTGCTCCCCTCAGGGCTTGGCTGATGCTGCCCCTTCCTAGGGTGCTTGTGCTGTGGAGGACACACGACAAGGGGATCGCTTGCCCGCTGCTGCTCGGGGGCTCTGCAGGACTGCACCCCATCCCCAGCACCTTCCCTGGGAGCACTGCAGCCCCGTCCCTTACCTTGGAGGGCAGGTGGAAGCCAGCGAGGTGAATGGGGGCCTCGGGGTGCCGCGGGGTGGAGCTGAGCTGCACCTGGGGGGGGGGGAGCAGGGGCTTGGGGGAGCGCTCCAGGGATGGGGTCACATCCCTGCGGAGGGGGGGGCATGGACCCACCTTGTCCTGGGGCTTCCAGTGGAGGCAGCCGGGGCCGGCGGTCTCGGCCTGCAGCTGGCAGGTGAGGGCGAGGACCTGCAGGTCAGCGGCCGAGAGGCTGGGGTAGTCCCCGGTCTTCTTGGAGAATTCGGTCACTGCAGGAGGGAAGCGGAAGGGGAAGGGAAGAAAAAGGGGGAAGGAAACGAAAGGGGAAGGGAAAGAGAAGGGAGGGGAAAGAGAGGGAAAACGGAAAAGGGAAGGGAAAAGGGGAAGGGAAAGGGAGGAGAGAAAGGGGAGAAAAAGGGAAGGGAAGGGAGAGGAAGGGAGGGAGCGGCGGGGCCGGGCCGCGGGGCTCCGCCGGCACTCACCGAGGCGCAGGAGGTCGGGCGGCGGGCGGCGCACGTGCAGCTCGCAAGGCAGCGCGGCCAGGCGGCGGCGCGCGGGCCGGTCCCGGATCTCGGCCAGCACCGCGGGCACCGTGTACAGGCGCTGCGCCAGGTCCTGCGGGCGGCGGCGTCAGCGCGGGGCCGCGCCCGGCGCCCCCCGTGCCCCCGGTACCACCCCCCCCCCTCCCCCGACCCCCGGTACCTGCAGCGGGGCCGCGCTCAGGAACGCGCCGGTGTCGGCCACGACGTGCGCCACGCGCGCCATGCCCGCGAGTCACATGTCCCCCGCCACCCCCGCCGCGCTGCACGCCGGGAGCTGTAGTCCGGCGCTGGGCACGCCGGAAAACGGCAGCGTCCACCGCCCGCGTGACCGCTTCCGGGCGGTGCGGTCAGGTGACCGGTTGGTGTCATATGACGGTGGACGCTGGAGTCGGAAGCGGGAGTGGAGCGGTCGTTGGTAACTCGGGCTGCGGGAGGGGACCGGGACCGGGACCGGAACCGGAACCGGAACCGGGACCGGGACCACCGGGGGACGGGGGGACCGGGACTGCGACCGCTACCGGGACAGCGACGGGATAGGACCGGACGGGACGGGATTCGCTTCTTTTCCTGTATGGGTCGGCCCCGCTCCGGCGCTCCCGCCCCGTGGCCAGGGCCCGGTGTGTCGCCCCTGGAGCCGCTCCGCTGCGGGCTGTGCTCCGGTACCGGCTTGGCGAGCTGAGGCCCTGCCCGGGGCGGCGCGCCCCGTAGGAAGGGTTCCCCCCCCCCCGCCGCCGCCTGTCCCTCGCAGCGGAGCTTGGCTTTGGCCGGAGCGCTCTGCCCCTTGCCGCCCTCTCCGGCGGCCGCGGCCGTCGCTGCCCGTCCCGCTGCGCGCTGCCCCGGGAGGCGAGGCCGGGCACCGGTGCGTGACCCCAGGCAGGGGAAGCTGGGGAGGGGCGGCCCTGGTGTTCGCAGGAGGGAAGCGTGGGGGCACGGGGCGGCTCGGGAGGGGTGGGAGCAGGGAGCAGGGTGGGTGGGAGGGGGGAAAGCTGTGCCTGGGCATCGCTGAGCACAGACGGGTCCTCTGCAGGTTGAGGGGGGTTTGACGTGACCAGGGACATCGCAGCGAGCGGCAGAGGAAGGGTGCAGAATCAGGGAAAGAAAAACTAGGAAGAGCCAGGGTTTAAAAGGGAAAAGGGTAGACCCAGCGCGAAGGGGACGGGGCTCTGATGGCATCCTATGTGGGAGGGTGCGGTGAGGAAACCGGTGGCTGGGTCCTGGGGTCTCGCATACCATGGGATGTTCAGGCTGGTTGGCAGGGCTGTCACAGTGGTCCCTGCTGCGGGGCCTTGGCCCTTTGCACACTACCTGAGGTGCAGGTCACTAATGGTGGTGTGAGAAGGGCCCCCGAGGACAAGTTTGCTGTTGGTCAGCCCTGAGGCCTCCTCAGAGCCTGGTGCAGGAGGGGCACTTGCGCCTGGCTGTGTTCTGTGGGTCTTCTTAATGGTGTTAATGAAGTAAGTGGTGGTGTGAAGCTGGGGAGTCAGAACAAACTCAAGAACAACAATAACCTAAGGGAAGGTTGGGGTGATCTGCGGGCTGGGATAATTGGAATGGAAGTAACCGTAGTAAGAGCAAGTGCAGTCAGTCCTGTGTGGGCTCTCCCCACTGGTGAGCAGGTGGGGTCAGCGTGTGCTAGTGAGCACTCTGCCACCTCCTGCCCTGAGACAGGGGCTGTTGTGGCACCAGGTGAGGTTTTCCAGGCAGAGGCAGGGATTGTTCCAGGCACTGGCTGGCTCTAGGCTGAGCATGGGGTGCTGTGCAGGTTTACTGTGCTGAGGCGGTGAGGGGCTGGCATGGAGGGAGGCTGAAGAGTGGAGCCCCTGGTTTGTGAGAGGGGTTTAAGTAAGGATCCTGGCTTTGGGATAAAGCTTGGTTAAGTCTAATGAGGTGGGGAGAGAGCAGGGATGAGAGTGAGACTCCTCCACAAGGAGGGAGCTGGTAGAGACTGGAATGTTGGAGATGCTCTTATCTCCTTTCTGTGTTTTTCTCCCACTGTCAGGTTGGCAGGTGCTCCAGCTCAGGCTGGGTAGGAGCAATGACCTTGGCTTTGGTGGCTGTGGGGGAGACTCAGATTCGGCCTTGTCACTGCCCCTGACAACAGGATTGAGGATCCTCTTTGCTCCTGCCCAGGGGTGGACAGCAAATGCCCCCATCTTCCCCACTGTGTTGGGGCCTTGTGCAGACAGGGACCCTCTGCTCCGTGACCCTGATACCCACCGTAGGCACATCCTCTCTAGCTCCTCAGCCTGGGTAGTGCAGAGAGGAGCGGTGCTGCCCGCAGGCTCAGGAGGAGGGGGTGAGTCAATAGCTGCCTCTGTGCTCCCAGACCGAGCACCTCGTGCTTCTGTGTGATACGTGACCTCATCCTCCTGCTCTGGTCAGTGTTTCGGCCGAGCCCCGTGATCTGCCGGGTGCTGCAGCCTGCGTCCTTCCTGCCCGCTCCCTGTCCTGGTGAGTGACTCCTGGGGGGAGCTGCAGCCGAAGGGGCAGGGGGAAGCGTTGTGCCTGTGGTGGGTGTGATGTAGCTCCGGAGAGCAAGGAAGTGGAGGTCTGGGCTTGCAGGCTGCTCTGCAGTGTGATCCTGCCTTGTGTTGAGGGCAGCTGCGGTCCCGTCCCCTCCATGCTGTGTTACAGTAGGTGGGCCTGATTTTCCTGTGCGACTTTGCTGCCAGTGAGAGACCCGGGCTGCCCATGAGGATGTGGCTGCTTCCCCATGCTGTGACTGTACCTTCCTCTGTTCTGCTGGTGTCACTGCACTGCAGACACCCTGCGTGGTGGCCATGCAGGCTGCTCCGGAGCCGGTGTCGCTGCTCAGCAGCACAGAGCAGGGGGTCAGGCAGTGTTTTTGGAGCTCCTCATGCTGGCTGTGATCAGCAGCGACCTTTGGGTCGGGGTGAGTTGCAGCCACCAAAATGAGTGTCCAGAGGGCTGGCACTGCCCAGCTTCGGATCTCCTCAGGCCATGGCAGTGTGGTTGAGGAGGGGTTTGGGGCATTGCTGTTGCCCCTGGTGAAGGGCTGATTTAGCAGCAGTGAGAGGGAACCTGTGCTCACCAGGCATGTGCCTGTCCATTGCCAAGTCTCCCCACCAAGTGGGTCACTTGCAATGATATCGTGGCTACATTTGGGCTCAGAGGGGACCCCAGCGAAGCTCCGGCTTCCTGCGCACAGTGGGACTGGTGCTGAAGGCTCTCTTCTCTCTCTGCTTCCAGGTGGGAGTGATGCTATGGCTGCTGCAAGCTCCAGCGGTGCCAGGGCTGGGCCACCCTGTGAGAAGTACCAGCTCTCTGTGAAAGGTAGGTCCTGCTGCCCCAACGCCGTGGGGCCGAGCCCCGTGGTGGGGAGCCTGGATTTGGATGCTTCTGGTCTGGGTGTGTGGGAGATCTCCGGGGGGGGGAGCCGGGCATGGGGATGGCGGCGCTGCCTTGTGCCCCATGGGCGCCCGGGTGAGCCCTCGGCTGCCGCTGGGACGTGGTTCCATGGCCCTGCCAGGGCTCCGATGGCCGCGAGGTGGCTCCCGACTCCCGGAGCTGCGGCCCCAGCTCAGCCCCACGGCGGACACTGCGGGCAGCTGAACCTGCCCCGCTGGGTGCCTCTACCCAGCGGCTCCGCAGGGTCCCCTTGTCCCCCCACCTTGCTCCCAAGCCCGGGGGTAGGGCAGTGTCTGTGGGGCCTGTGATACTCCTGCAGCCTTCGGGTGTGGGGCTGAGCTGTGGGTGTAGCTGGGTGCAGGGGCTGGTGATGGGAGCACCCGGATCAGACCATTGCTGCCATCAGGAGGATCGCTTCCTGCTCCCCCTTCTTCCAAAAGCAGTTTGAGTGCAATGAGTCGTGGCACCCTAATCTGGCAGAGACAGGGAGGAGTGTGTGGGGCAGGTGACAGGGTCTCTTTCCCATATGGCTTCCTGATGCTGTCTGCCCTCCTACCCAGTGGTGTCCCTGAGGCCCAAGGTGCACAGCCGCCCGTCACGGATGACCTGCTATGTGGAGGTGACAGGCGACGGGCTGCCCAGTGAGACCAAGAAGACTGGGAAGCAGACTGGGAGCTCTGAGGTGCTGTGGAACGAGATCCTCATCCTGTAAGTCCTCATGAGCCTCTGGTGTGGGGCTGATGCTAGGACTGGCCCTGTGTTCCCTGTAACCCTCTGTGTATCCCCTGTCTGTGCTATCGGCTGGGTCCACTTGGGTGTCAGAGATTGTTGCCCCTAGATAAGGATGCTGCAAAGGGCAGCCAGGCTGGGAGGGCAGTTGTGGGTGACGTTTCCTATTGCTCTATGCCTTTGCCTGCCTCCCTCTGCTCCCTGGATTTGGCCTGGCACTACCCCCTCCCCGAGCATGGAGTGGGGTTGAGACCACAGTGATGACCCCGTTCTTTGGTCTCTACAGGAACGTCACGGCTCAGAGCCACTTGGACCTGAAGGTGTGGAGCTGCCATACCCTGAGGAATGAGCTCCTGGGCATGGCCTCTGTCAGCCTCAGCAACCTGCTGAAGAACGGTGGCAAACGTATGTATGAGCCGGACGCCATGGGGGCCCAGGCCTCTGCCCTGCCGGGGGTCCTGCCCCTCGCCTGCCCAGAGGTGTGTGTGGAGGGAGGGTGGTGGCTGCAGTGGCTCCTGTGCAGCCCCTGTCCCGGGTGGGAACAAGGCACCACTGTGCGCCCCGTTGGGCTGGAGTGTGATGGAAGCCGTACCTCCTCCCTTAGCCAGGGTGCTGCAGCCTCCACGGAAACACAAACCCCACAGGTATTTGCTGCCATTTGTGGTCTCCAGAGTGTAGCTCGTGACAGCAGCTACAGCATAAAGGCGGCCATTCAGGGCTTGGGCTGTGCAAGTGGCTCTGCAGGGCTGGAAAAGGCTCACTCTGTCTTTTCCAAGCACAGCTCTGCTGCTTGCGAGACACAAACCTGGTATTGAGTGGGGAGAGGGGCCTCTTGTGCCCTGGGGGGATTTGGGGCTGGTTCAGACTCTCCCCGGTGCCAGGGGCTGGGATGAGCTGCTTCCCCTGGCACTGTGGAGCTGTGAGGGTGTCCCCTGTGTGGACAGGCTGCTGTGCCCCTGGGTGTCACCTTGTCTTGCTGGGGCAGTGAGGGCCCCATGGGGAGCTGTGCTGCTGCTGCCACTGCCTTCACCTCCTAAAGCCAGTGATGTCTTAAATGTCCCCCCCAGGTAGCTGCTTCGGCTGCTGCTGTCAGGTGGTCTGCAGTGGGGGTCTCTGCCCCAGAGCACCCTCCCCCTGCAGGTTTTTCTTCCTGAGGTGTGCAAATGCCATGAGGGGCTCCCAGGGCTGCTGCTGCTCCCCCGCTACCTGCCTGCTCCTCTGCAGGGGCACAATCGGCTCTTTCATTAGCAGGCCTCCCAGGGGGCCGTGTGGAAAATGAATGGAAAAGGCAACTGGCTGTTGTAGCTTGTCTGTTAACATCCACCAGAAAAAACGTGTCAGATTTTTTCCTTGACACCGAGAGCCGGGAGGGAGGATTCTTAAAGCTGCAGAGCCTGCCCTGCCGGGAAGGTGCTGCTGCGGGCTGGGGGTAGCTGGCACTGCTATGGTGAGCCATGTGCTCTTCTCTGCCTGTCTTATCTAGCCTGGAGCCTGCTCCCTCCTCTCCTCCGCAGACTTGATGCTTGGCCTTTGCTGCAGCTCTCAGTGGGCCAGAGGCTGCTGCTGGTCCCTCATAGGTCCCAACTAAGCCTGCATCCTTTGGAGACCCCTTCCTTGGGAGGGTTTCTCAGCTGTCAGGCTAGGGAAGTGGCCAGGTCACACAAGGGTGTGCAAAGGGCATTTAGGAATTTTTGGACATTTAATGTTCTTACACAGTCCACAACCCTCTGCCTGGGGAAGGCAGTGAAATGCATGTGGACGGTGCTGCTGGTGGGGGCCTGGCCATTCTCTCAGCAGTTCTTTCCCCTCCTGCACACTCAGGAGTATGCAGTCCCCAGGGCTTCTGCAGGGCAGCAGACATGCTTTCTGGTTTAGATGAGTTTGTAATGGCACTGAGGAGGTTTTCTGTAAGTTACTGTGAATATAGCTGCAGCCTTTGGTTTGTGTCCCTGTAGTTGTTCTACTTGGTCCAGAAGAATTGTTCTGGTTGCTCTGCTTTTAGGCAGGGGTGGTGTTCTCGCTGCTGGTGACGTCTGTGGCAGCGCATGCAGGGCTCCTGCCTGCCAGGAAGACGCTGGAGCTCCCTCTGTTCTTTCCTTCTGTTGGCCCTCTTGCCAAGCACGCCTCACTTCAGGTGGAAGAGTCTCAGCTCTGAGGCTTGGAGCCTGGAAAAAGAGCTCAGTGATGAGCATGGTCAGGGCTGAGCTCCCAGGCAGACTGGGAGAGCTGCTGGAGGTAGCAGCCTGAGCTGTTGAACAGGAGCCCTGCCCCTGGAGGGTCCAGCCTTTGGGCTTGCAGTGCTTCCCAGGGCCTTGGCAGCGCCTCCAGGACCTCGCCTCTGGCAGGCAGCACCCTCCTGCTTTCAGAGGGGATTGCTGGGGAGAGGTGGGCAAGAATGGGCTCAATCACAGATACCGAGCGGGAGCCTTCCACGGAGCTGGGCTGCCCCCAGGCTCCAGTGAAACAGCCAGCCCATAATGGCAGAGCCCTCTCCCCTGGTCCCCGAGCCCTCCCTGCTGCAGGGGCTCCTCTTTGTTCCTAGGCTCCAGGAGCGCCTCGCCTGCTCCTCCCGTGGGGCTGGCCTTGTACCACAGTCTGTGTGGAGGCTGGTGCTGGGTCTTGCTGGTTTCTGCTGGTCCTGCCATGTGCCTAGCAGTGCGTGGCTGAGCCAGGCTGCATCTCCCAAATGAAAGTGCGCGCTTCTATTGCTCGCCACTCAGGTTGCGAGCTCCACTGAGAGGCTCCTGTTCCTGGAGTGGCAACATGTGCTAGGGCTTTACAGAGCCTGCACAGCCTTTTCCTTGCCTCCTGCTGTGCCTCAGGCAGAGCTGCTGGAGCTGGGCCTCATAGGACCCTCCAGGAAGCCAACAGTGACCCCCAAATGCCTGGAAAGCGCAGCTTTTCCCCCTGTCGTGGATGTGATGTCAAGGGAGCTCTGCTGCGTGCCCCAGCAGCAAAGACTGTTAGCAAGGAGCCGTAAAGGCAGAGGCTCAGACCTGCTGATGTGGCTGTTCAGGGAGCTGGCTCTGTAGTGGCTGAGCCATGGTCTCCTGGAACTGGTCATCCAAGCCAGGAAGTCACAGTGAGGGTTGGGCTGTGCCTACCCTGCATCACCTTTTGGGTGTCATGTCCTGAACGTCCTGCATAGCTGATGGGACCATGGCCACCAGCACTGTCCCTGTGCCCTAGCCGTCTCTTTGGATGGGAGGCTGGTGTCTGTGCCCAAGCCAGCACGTTAGCAGGGTCCACTAGCTCTGGTCCTGCTGTAACCTCCCAGGGCTGTTTCTGTAGACAGCCAGCTGTGCCTGGTCAGAGCCAGTGGGTCTCTGACCAGGCCTTCTCCTCCCGTCCTGTCTTCTCTTCCAGGCCTGTGATGGTTCAGAGAAACGAAGCAGAATTCTGAGGTTCTCCAGGTTATACCTGGCAGATGAAAGCAGTGGGACACAGTTGTCTCTGAGCTGTTTGTGGCCAAGGCTGGACCAGCAGCATGAGCAAAGCTTCCCACTGCCTGGGGAGACTTTAATTTTACCCAGGACAGTAAACATTATCCCTTCCCCTACACTCCGGGCTCCTTCTTGCTTTAGGGATGGCTGTGGAAGTCCAGCTTTCCCCCTGCTTCTTCCTGGGGGTCCTGTAGCCACAGCACGGAGTCATTCCTTTGACTGCAGGTATGCACAGTGGTTAAGGAAGGAGCACCAGGGAGATGGGTACTGCCCACCCCCAGCTCTGAGCTCTGGTTAGCATGGGGGACCCTGAGACTCCGGGCAAGCTGGCTTGGCTCGGTGCTCCCACTGATGTATTTGCTGCCCTGCCTTTTCTGCCCTGTGCCAGGGTGATTTCAGGGTATGGTTCTGGCTCTGGGATGTGATTCTTCTGTGGACTGATGAGGGGACAAGTAGGTTGGTGCTTTGTGGGTAGCCCAGAGGATCTGCTTATCTTCTGTCTGCATAAGCAGCAGTCCCAGCTGCTCTGGAGGGGTGATGGTGGGTACAGATTTGGTTGCATGGAACCATCTGAGTGGAAACTGGCCTTAGCAAACAGTGGAGCTGTGCAGTGAGGGTTTGGGAGCCGAGGGGGTGGGAAGCACTGTTCGTCCGTCCGTCTGTCTGGAAATCTTCCTGGCTGCGTGTGTGGAGATGGAGCCACCCCACCCAGGGAAGACGCAGCGGGGCTGTTACCTCCTGTGAGACAGCTCCCTGGTGCTTGTGTCCGCGGGTGTCGGATGTGTGTGGTTGCTGGCGGTCCCACAGGGCTCGGGCTGAGCCCGGGGCCGTTATCGTGCTGGCTGCTACCAGCTTCGTTTCGTTTCGTGGAACTGTAAATCCGCTTAATGGGCTGGGTGGGAATTGCAGCTCACCTCTGCTAAATGGGAGCTCTGATGCGGCGTGCGGGGCACTGGAAGTAGCTGAACTGAGACCTTATTGAGGCCCGAATCACCCCCAGACCCCCTCCCAAAATAATAATAATAATCCTTCTGACATTCTGGCTGCTGGCAGGACACAGGCAGCCTTTGTGCTCAGCCGCTCAGGGGACCCTCTGTTGGTGCAACAGCAATGTCCCTTTGTGCGTCCCGTGTGCTGGATGGGGACAGTGAATGGAAGGTTCTGATCGTGTTTATTTTCTTTAAAGAAGCTGAAGGGAGTGGAGGGGGAGAAGGAAGCTGGCTGGGAGGTTCATGTTCACATCCTCCACTTGGAGACACCTTGTCTTAGCTCCTGCGCTGCCGCCCCTCGGCCGGGCGCCGGCACAATGAGGGCTTGTGCAGCTCCGCGGGAAGAGCCGCTCGCACAGGGGATGGAGGGGACCCCCGGAGCGTGCGGGCACGGCTTCCGCCTGGCTCTGAGAAAGTGCAAATTCCTATGGCTTGGAGCAGCCAGGGGGAAACAGGGTCTGGATTTGTTCAGGGTTTTGGCTGTGCTCTGTAGCATCTTCTATCTCAGGCTCTTAAATCTGAGATCAGCTCCCTTTGGAAGCAAACTGAGAGTAACTCCTTCAGGCAGATGGGTAAGACCATGCTTCTTTAGCAGAATCCCTTGATGGGTGATTGGTGGGTAATGAGCAACCCCAGAGCTGGGCTCCAGTGTCCATGCTGTGTCCCTGTGAACATGGGCTCCGGCTGTGCCTGGGCACCGGGGACACCTGCCTCCTTCGCACTAAAAACCTGCGACCCTGCCACAAGATCCATGTGTCCTGCAGCTCTGTTGTCACTGCAGACTCCTGCGGCCCTGCCAGTATATCTCACCTCAGAGCTTGAGATAAAATGAGGGGTCCATGGGGAGCGGACAGTGCTGCTCCTGCTCCCACTGGCAGATACCGCACCCTGTCCCTGCAGGAGACTGGGACAAAGCAGGTTGCTAAAAAATGGTGCCATTGTGTCATGAGCAGTCTGTGTATAATAAGAATATTATTTGAGTAAATGAGTCAGAAAGTGTCTGGGCTGGTGTCCCAGGCTGGTACAGCCAAACTTTTCTGGCCTTCTTTGCCAGAGCTGGGTGTCTTGGTCCTGCTGGCTCTGGCAGGCATTGCTGTGATGGTGTGAGAGCCCAGCCTGCCCGTGGCATTGAGCATCATGGTGTTCTTCTGTTGCTTGCGGGCACTGAGGGTCATATTCTATGGGGATGCAGCTCTGCAATAGGTGTGCAGGGGTGGAGGAGGCTGTGGGAGGCCTGCAGGCAGCCCCTCTGCACTGCACCTTGCTTTAGCCGTGCTGTGTGCTGGTGGCTTCCCAGCTTCCTCGGGTTGGGGGACACCCCTGCTGCTCCCTGTAGGGAGCTGACAGGAAGCCTTGGGGGAGCTGGAAGGGTGGGGGGTGTCCGTGGTGCAGAGCTGTTCCTGCCAACACGTGTCGGTGAAACAGGGCAAGCGCTGGTTCTTGAAGTGCTGCTGGGTGCCCCAGTGTGTGGCACCATGCAGGTCATCAGCTCCTCTTCCTCGTCACTCCAGCCCCTTGCTCTGTGCCCAAGCGATGCTCCCAGGGCTGTTCCCTCTGGCAGTGCTGCGGTGCCTGGCTGTGCAGGGAGCCGAGGCTGGCAAAGTCTTGCCAAGCTGCTGGATCCAAATTGGCTGGTGATGGGGGGGGAGTGGAGCTGGCAGTTACCTCCAGCAGCCTCCCAGCCCATGGCACCCGCTCCAGAAGCTCCTGTGAAGGTGGTCTGATGCTGCAGTAGTGCTTCTGTTTGAGGGCAACAGCCCTTTGTGCCAGTTTTGTTCACTGATATGCGTGGATGCTGATGAAGGGATGTGCTTGGGGTCTTCCTTTGCTGCTTACCTAGGTTTTCTAGGCATGAGGATACTCCTGATTCTGAAAGATGCTGCTTGTTCTTCTGCAGCAGGACAGGGCTTCAGGCATCCTTTAGCATGTAGCTATCAGCCTGCTTCAAGTCCCAGGCATCTGCTGGTAGTTGCCCTCGTGCAGAACCCTTCTTGCCTCGTGTGTTGTTCCACACCAGATGAATCCCTTGGCTTTCCTGACACAGTCTCCCCTACAGCTCCGGCTCCTGGGTGTGTGAGCCATGGTGGTGTCAGCTGCCACAGCAAGGGCCCCTGTGGCAGCTGCATCCCCATGTAACAGGGTGGTGGGACCCAGCTTTGCGAGCAGTGGCTGGTGAAGATGGCTCTTCCTTGGAGCCAGTGTTGGGGCTGGTAGGTACACGTAGGTGTGGAGCCACTGCTGGTGGTGCTTGTCCTGATGGACTGGGCACATTGTCCTTTGGGGATATGGGAGTGCTTGGAGGGGACTAGGAGGCTAACATTCCATCTCATGGGGGAACTTGGGTGGTGGAGCCATCCACGGTTGGCATCCTGAGTGATGACTGCTTGGTCTTTTTCTCCATGTCCTCTCATCTTCCAAAGTGGAGAACAGGCAGCTGACCCTGGACCTGCAGACGGAGAACAAAGGCAGCGTTGTCTCCGGCAGGGAGCTGACGATTTTCCTGGATGGGCCCACTGTTGATCTGGGAAACCTGCCTAATGGCAGTGCCGTGACAGAGGGTGAGTGCCGCCCGGCTCCACATGCATGCGGCAGCTCTGTGCTCGAGGCAGTGAGCAGCAGCAAGGCTGAGAGCACCCCTGGCACCTCCGAGCCAGCGTCTCAGTGCCAACAGCCACCTCCTCTCCCAGGTAAGGCTCCAGTCTTGTTCCCACCCTTGTCCTGTGCACGGGCTCCTGTGGGAGCGAGTGTGTGGTGGGGCAGGAGCAGGAGCGTCAACAGGCACAGTGGCCTGAGAGGAGAGGCCCTGCTCCAGCCGTCCACCAGCTGCCCATGCAGCTCAGCCCCTTCCCTCGCTGCCCTCTGTGGGAAAGGGTTTCTGTATTTAATGCACCCCAAAAAGGGCTCCCTGTGCAGAGTGTGTGCGGAGACATTGGCTGATGTCTGTCAGGGGAGCGAGTAGAGTTTGTGCTGAACAGGGGCTGCTGCATTGCTTTCCTTTAGCTCCTTCTCTTCTCGCTGGGAGATGAAGGGTGCTGAGGCACGAGCAGAAGTTTCCCAGAGAAGTTGTAAATGCTCTGTCCCTGGCAGTGTTCAAGGCCAGGTTGAACAGAGCCTTGAGTGGCATGGTCTAGGGTGAGGCGTCCCTGCCCGTGCAACCAGGTGATCTTAAGGTCCTTTCCAACCCTAATTATTCTATGATTCTGTGAATCTGTGATTCTAAATGTGGGAGTTGCAAATGTGGCCACTCTCCTGGTGCTGCCAGTTCTGCATTTATCTTCCTAGTGCTGCACTTGGAACCATGGGATACTGTAGGGATGGGCTGTGCCATGGCACAGAAGTGGGCAAGGAGAGCACCTCAGCGTAAAAGCAAGGGTCCCTGTGTTCTGGTCCCTTCTGGAAGGAGGAAGGGAAGGAGGGTAGAACTAGTAGGTGTCTCAGTCATTTTCATCACCCACTTTTTCTTCACCAATTCAGGGTCTCAGCTGCCTGGAAGAGATCCTGGCAGCATGGCTGCAGCCATGGAGGGCAGACACCAGCCTCCCAGTGCAAACTGCTTTGGAAGCAGACCAAGGTAAGGGTCCTCACAGTTCAGTTATCAGCAGTTGCTGGGGCCTTGAGGCAGCTGGGGAGTGTATGGCTTGTCCTTGTGCAGCAAATGCTGCTTTGGGTCTTCCAGTGAACACCAGCAAAGCAGCCCACGGGAGGTTTGGAGCAGGCCAACCTCCTGAAGGACAACAGAGTGGGAGGTGAGGTGCAGCTGATGTGAGCCGCTTTTGAAGTATGTGCTTCTCAAGGAATATCAGGTCTGTGATGGCCCTGGCAGTTTCCACCAGTTGCTCTATTGGCAGCTGAAGGAATGGTCCACTTAGGGAGATGGAGCAGGCTGTGATAAGCAAACCAGCTGGTCTGCAGGGGTCCGTTCCTGTTATAGGCACCTTGGTTCTTGCCTCAAGCAAGGCACTGGGCCAGGCTGGGAAGCACAATGCCCCTGCAGGTTATGGTCACAGGGGGATGCTGTGGAAAGTCCAGGGAGAACGGGAGAAGCAGAGCAAGCAAAGCTGCAGGGAAATAACAGCTGCTTCCAAAGGAAATGAGCTGCTTGGGCGCCAGGCCATCCTCTGCTTGGCACTGTGCCCTTCCTTTCCTTCTTGCTGGGCTGGAGTGGCTCAGCGCTGCTCCTTTTGGAGCTGTGGTTATTGAGAGACATGTCACACTCTCAACATGGAGTTGAATTTAACACCTATTTATATTTCCAGAGCATGGCAGTGGCCCAGCAGCCTATACAGATGTTCTGGTTAGAAGTGTGCCTGTAGAGAGGGTGCCTGCAGCGTACTGATGCGTGGTTCTGCATGCCCCCAGGCTTAGAAGCACTCCCAGCAGCAAGCTCCATACCTTGAGCCCTTCCCCTACTCCTTCCTCTGCCAGGCACATGCAAGAGATGAGTGAAGGGGAAAAATGTTTTTGACTCTGAAGTGAGACCCTGTCCTTCCGTATTGTGGGTTTGTCTCCCACCAAGGAGGAAGTGGAACAGCAGACTGGGAGCAGGTTGCTGAATGCAGTTTGTGCCCTTTTGTTGTGGTGGCTCCTCTGGATTCCTGCTGTCCAGGTGCTAAAGCCTTCTAAGGGGTGAGAGAGTACTCAGTGTCCTGACAGGAGCTGGACTTTGCAGCCACTTAGCAGCTATCAATAGGTCCTAGAAAACATGTAAGGAAGTTGTAGTCTGGGAGGCTCAGCCTGATGACTGCTTGCTCCTAATTCCTAACTGCTTATGGATGATCTGTAAGTAGTTCCTGGTTTTGGTGTCCTCTTGACCTGTCAGCATGTGAGATAAGTGTGGTGAGGTCTGGCCAGTGCTTCTTCAGGGGACCTTCAGAGACCTTCCAGGTGTGCTTGTCATCATTAAAAATCCCATGGCTGCTCTGGCACAGGAAACTGCCCAGGAAGTTTTCAGTTCATCCTACAGTCACCTGAATTTTTAGGGTTGTTCTGGACAGAATTCCACTAGTACTGCTACATGGGGCAGACCACTGGTGCTGTATGTACCCACCGTGGAGGCAGCTGCCTTCTGCAGAGTAGAGGATGGGTCCTTTGTGCTTGGGAATGCTGTTTGATGTTTGCTCTGTTTATACACAGAGCCATGTTTATTTTCATGGGCTTGGTGATGGATGCTGGCAAACTTGCTCACTGGCAGGATGGAAAGAAAAGGGTCATTCTTTGCTCCTCAGCTATTTCTACACTGTCCCCTCAAGGGAAACTGCTTGATCAGGACTTCTCTTTCTTCTCCTGAACAAATGTCATCTTGGGATTTGCTGCTAATCTTGGTGATGGGGTGTGAAATTCCACAGCCCTCTGTTCAGAGTGAAAACAGTGCCCAGAGGTCCCCAGCTGAGAGTGGTACCATGGTGCCGAGAGAGTTGCCACAATCTCAAATTTGTCTTGTGGTGGCCAAAGGGGCCTTTTCTGACAGCACGGAATGAAGTAGCCTGGTTTGCTGCTCGCCTTATGCAGAGGCTTCAGCTGGTGAATCATGTTGGTGTTATTATCTAGGCTTGGTTGTGAGGAACTGCTGTCACCTGTCAAAAGCTCGTGAAAGCTCCAGTGATTCCTTCAGTGAAGCATCCTTTGATTTCTGTGCTTCTGTGATGTCCAAAAGCCACCTCCCAGCTTGTGATGGGCATGAGCATCCCTGAGGCCTGGGTCCCTCAGATGAAGTATCTCCCTTTGTGAGACCTCTTGCTCTGCAAAGCCCCACATGTGGGTGCATTATGTCCCCAGGCGTGTGGCTTCTGGTGTGACACAGCAATAATAAAAGGCTGTGGTCACCAGTTGCAGCCCTGGCACAGGCAGAGGGGAGGCAGGCAGTGCTGTGTGGTGGGTGAGCTGCCTGACGCTGCAGGGGGCTGCTCAGGGCCTTGGGGAACAAGCTGGGAGATGGGTCTGGGGTCAGCTGGAAGGGGTTGGGGGGTGGTAACAGGAATAAACTGGGTTCAGGGTTTCAGAGCCAGGTTCAGGGTTTTGGAGCCAGGTGGCTCTTTGGATGCACATCCTGCCTCCATGGGGCGAAGGGCTGTTCTCCTGCCCCAGCTCAAGGGTGGTGCTGCACTGGTGCCATCTCTGCTCCAGGCACTGCAGGTGTGAGGGCTGGATGCTGGGGACATGGCTGGTTTCTCCCCCTTTTGCAGGTGCAGGGGGAATTTCTCAGCTCAATGTTTTGGGAGCCCATGTGGCACCGGGGCTCTCCTGGTTGTGTTTCCCAGTGGTTGTGCCTGATTCCCTGCAGGCAGCACTGGCTCCTGGCTGCTTTTGCTGCCCTCTCTCCTCTTTGGCTGCAGTTTGGTATCTGGTGTGCTGAGGGGGATCGAGACCGGTGCAGTCACCTATCCTGGCATCTCTTGTCAGGACCTTTTGGCCACTGCAGCAGGATTAGGTGGCCAAAATCTGCGTTTCATGCCCAGATCCCACATCAGCCACTGTGGCGTGGGGGCTCTGCCTTGCCAGAAGGTGGGGAGGCAAAAGGTTGATGTCTCCCTGCCTGACACCACTTTCCTCTTTGGCATGATCTGCTCCGTTTGCCTACAGGCCAGGAGGGGCAATGGTGCAGAGCACACGATGGGGCGGTCACCCCTGGTAGGGTCAGTGGGGCACAGCAGGGGTCTTGTCAGCTGCCTGGGTAATGGGCTGCCTTCCCCAAGCCCTGTTTTGTCCCAGTGGCATGGCTGCAAGAGGCTGTTCCCATTTGTGCTCTGCCTTGTTTTCTCCCCACTCCTATTTTAGTAGCATGTTCCCAGCCCTGCTGCTCTCACTGGGTTTGTTTCCATGCATCTATTAAAAGACAATGCCCAGATGGGAGCAGTCGTAGGAGGGCTGGGCTGGGTGGCGGGCTGCCTAATTCAGGCCTGGTAACCCTGTGTGGCCGGCTGGCAGCCTGGAAACATCCTGTTTTGGTTTCTAAAAACTCTCTGGACAGCTCTGAGCTCATCTGTGCTGAGTAGGGCAGGGACCAGATCCATCCCCTGCCTCGGGCACTGCTCCCGGTGCGACCAGCTCGTGCCGTGGTACCACCTGCCCTGCTCCCCTCTGGCCGGGGCTCTGGGGGGGCCACACTGCCTCCCAGCCTTGCCATGGGGTGAATGTGCAGAGGTGGGTCCTGTATGGCTTTTGGGAGGTGTGTGGTGCCACTGTGCCCTACTGAGCCCCATGGGCAGGCAGTGAGCGTCAGCCTTCACCTCCTGACTGGGGGAAGAGGAGCCTGTTCTGCCTCAGCAGCAGCTCCAAGTCCTCAAGTCCTGTTGGCCAAAGCCAACCCCCAGCACGTAGTGATGTCCTGGGGGCAGCCAGGGTTTCTGGGCTGGGTTCAGTGTCTGAGGAGCCCTTTTGTGGGGCTGCCCTCCTGGGAAGATCTGGAGCTGTTCGTAGCGGTCACAGTGGCTTCTGCTCATGGACTCCTCTGCCCGTGGCTCTTATCTGATTTATTTTCAACAACCACCTCTTACTTTCCCATGTCTTCTCCTGATCCCAGCCCTTCCTCTGCCCACTGCTGTAAGCGGCTCTGGAGCCAGTGGGAGGAACCAAGGGCTTGCTGGAGCTGGTGAGGGTGGTATGACTGATGATGCACCCAGCCACGGCCAAGCTTCTGTCCCCTCCCAGCTCCAGCCCTGAGATGTGGGGACAGTTTGCGGGTTTTGCCCTTTTAAGGGGAGGACTTGGCTGGGGCAGACAGAATTCCTCATCCCTGCCGTCCTCGCCCTCTGTGGTCACAGCCCTCTGCTGTGATCCTAGGTGGAGGTGGCCAAGCTCTGCCTCTGGTCCCCTGGCCCTGGATGCAGGAAGGCAGCATCCCCCTCCTGCCCTGTCCCCTTCCTTGCTTGCAGTAACAACCAGTCTCTTCATGCACATGAAACCCCAGCCTTTTCCTCAATGCCTCCGGGCTGCCTCTGGGGTTCAGGGCTGTGAGATGGGGAGAGTTTGCTCTGGGGGGGCTGCAGGCACTCTGCCCACAGAGGTCAGGCTGCCCCGGCCTCCAAGGCAGGGAGCTCCAGCAGAGCATGAAGAGAAGCCCCCTGGGAGATGCAGTCACATCTGAGCTGGTCACAACTTGTGCTATGATTGAAGCTGTCATCTTTCCAGTTGCTTGTTCCCTCCTTTGCCAGAGGCCATGGCTGTCCCAGCAGCAGCAAACACTTGCACCTTCCTCGCCTTGTGCAAGGCTTGTAGCTGGGCAGGAGGCACCAGTGAGGGTTCCCACTGTGGTGCAGGAGCTGGTGCTGGCAGGGGATTTCTCCTGGGATCCCTGCTGCATCTGTGGATGGAGCAAACCAGTTCAGTGCCGCAGGCGCATTTCTGGCCATGAATGCCTGGGGCTGTTCTTTAGCAGGTCGGGTGGCTGTGGTGAGCGCTGCAAGCAAATGCAAGGTGACTGTCACCCAGGTTACTTGTCCATCGGACTCTGCCACTGGTAGGTGGGTGCTGGGACCCATGGGCAGGTCTCAGTAAGCAGCAGGAAGTTCAGGGCACTGCTGAAGGAGCAGAGGCACGTGGCTGCATCTTCCCTGGGGGAAACAGATGTCTGTGCTGGGGGGGAATCATAGAATCATAGAATAGTTCGGGTTGGAAAGGACCTTAAGATCATCCAGTTCCAACCCCCCTGCCATGGGCAGGGACACCTCACACTAAACCATCCCACACAAGGCTTCATCCAACCTGGCCTTGAACACTGCCAGGGATGGAGCACTCACAACCCACCTGGGCAACCGATTCCAGTGCCTCACCACCCTAACAGGAAAGAATTTCCTCCTTAGATCCAATCTAAACTTCCCCTGTTTCAGTTTTAACCCATTACCCCTTGTCCTGTCACTACAGTCCCTGATGAAGAGTCCCTCCCCAGCATCCCTATAGGCCCCCTTCAGGTACTGGAAGGCTGCTATTAGGTCCCCACGCAGCCTTCTCTTCTCCAGGCTGAAAAGCCCCAACTTCCTCAGCCTGTCTTCATACGGGAGGTGCTCCAGTCCCCTGATCATCCTCGTGGCCCTCCTTTGGCCTTGTTCCAGCAGGTCCATGTCCTTTTTATGTTGAGGACACCAGAACTGCACCTAAGCAGCACAGGACTGAGGCAAAAAGGCAGGAGTGGGGCTTTCTTTGTGCTGCGTCTCACCTCCTGTGTTCCTTTCCCTTGCAGGACACACCGACATGTGGCAGGAGTCGCTAGGCAGAACGTGGGGAGTGGAGAGCAAAGTCCCGGCGCCAGGAGCCGGCACCGGCAGCAGGCCAAGGGCACGCAGCACACCAGCGTGGCCAACGGCATGGCCAATGGCATGGTCAACGGCACAGGTAAACCAGCACCTGTGGGAGGGGGGAACCAGAGCTTGTGGGGCTCCTGTGGGGGAAAATGCGTTTCTGCTAAGATCATACAATGGTTTGGAAGGGATCTTAAAGATCATCTAGTTCCAACCCCCTGCCAAGGGTTGGACACCTTCCACTAGACCAGGTTGGTCTTGTGGTGCCTGGGAACATTTCTTCCCTGGGAACTGATTGATTTTTAACTGATTTTACTTTTGATAAGCTGGGCAGCTCCACAGAGCGCACTGGTAGAGTCTGCTCTACCCCTTGTGCATGATTTCTGTGGCTCCTCTCTGGAGTCTCCTTGTCAAAAAAGGCTGTATCCAGCTCCAGCTTTTCAGAAGGATACTGGGACAGAAATATCGCCGGTGCTACAGTAAGTGATCCTTTTTCAGGGTTGGGAGCATTCAGAGGAATTTGCCCATCAGTCTTCAGTGGAGATGTTTGGAGCTTTTTGCCCCCTGACATGGGGAGAAGAGCTCTCCCTGAAGCATCACAGAAAGCACACCCACTCCTCAGCCGGGGGCTGGTTCGTACACCAGTGGGTATTTTTTGAAAGGTTTCTCTGTCTTTTCTTGGGTTTGTCCACAAAGCCATAAATCCCTTGTGGAGCAGGGCTTGGGACCTGCCGAGTGCCTGACTGCAAAGCCACAAGCAGCCTGTGTGTTTTCTGGCTCGCGTGCAGCTGGCCAAGCAGTGCAGCATCTCCTGCTCCTCTGCACTGCTGCTGCAGGCAGCAGTGTCCTTTCTTTCCCTTTTGTCTTGCAAAAGAACCGCACAAAGTGCAGTGCTTCATTTGGAGAGAAGGAAATGGTTTGTTCAACCCAAAAGGAAGATTTTAATTTTTTATTTCTGTTTCATTGGGAAAATCTGGACCAATACAATTTGAATTTTGCCAAACCCCATTTGGGAGTAGGGGGAGCAGAAGGCTGATGTGAAATGTCGCCTTTTAGCTCGTGCTCCTGGTCCTGATCCTCTCCCCAGGCTGTGGCTGGTCTTTGTGGTTTGGTGCAGTGCTGTACCCGGTGTGAATGTCTTGTTCTGTTCCCTGTGCCCACCCAGCCCTTCCCGGTGTCATCGCTGTGCAGGGGACACTCCCTCAGGCTGTGGACAGAGTTTTTGTGGTTTTATTCCCGGGTACAGCTTGGCTCCTTGGTTTGGTTTAAAGCACATTTAATTGGTCCAGCCCCAGCCTCCCCACTGACTTCATGAGTGTGCTGTCTTGGTCCCTGTTTACCACTCACACAACCTCCGTGTCTCCCACAAGTCCTGTTGGTGATGATTTTACACTGGAGGATGAGAAGATGAGTGTTTCGGGTGGCTGGGATTAAGGCTGACACTCTTCCTTGTGCTCTGTTGGAATGCCTCTAGAAATCAACCTCTTCCTCCTCAGCTTGGTACATCTTGGTGACGTTATCATGTTTTTTGAGCAGCCTGTTGCAAGAACGTTCCCCATTGTACTTGTTGCTCACAGCTCTAATTGTCATTGGACAATAAAAGGAGATTTTTTTCATGGCATGTTTTCTCCACAGCCACGTTGCTTAGCCCTGTGTTCCCCTGGGGTGTTCCCTTATCAGGTGAACTTTGGATCAGCTTTTCCCTTGCTTTGTCCAAGACCGAGATCAAACCGATCACAGTGTAGTTACCTGGGACATTCTGCAGGTTCCATTTGAAGACTTGCACAGTGTGATTGAAGCTTCTAAAATTGCCAGTTCCAAGGCTTCCTAGAAATGAGTAGCAGAGACCTCCTCAGCTCAGTCTTGCAGGACTCTGGTGGAAGTTGCTGTGAGCCTGCTGACCTGAAGTCTTCACTGTCCGTAGGTGCTGCCTGAGGGGCTCCTTTAATTGCTGATGTTTGAGGATTTAGTACCAGGATTCCTCTGGTGCTGCAGGATGCTGTCCTGCTACTCTGCAGCTGCAAAGCACAACTGTCCTGAGCAGTCTGCTTCTTCTACAGGGTAGAAGAGTACTTTGTAGTTTTTTACTGCCCTGTATGTTGGGGTTTATACTGATTTGAGTCTTTTTCCTGCAATACTTCTAAATATTTGGGCTTGTAGACACAGGTACTTTGCTTAGTTTTCTGTGTTTCTCAGGTCTAACTTGTGTCGCTCTGTCTGCATGCCTTACTTCTTTATTAAGTGTTTCTGGTTTGTTTCTAATGCTTTCATTTTGTTACCGAAGCTAGACTGTTTTGTGTCAAAAGTTATCTTCTGGTGGACTGCCAAGACTCAGGGGTTTTGGCTGTCTAACAAACACTTGTCAAACAAATTACCTTTCATTTTATTTTGTCTGCATTTTTCTCCTTATCAGTTTGCTTTGTAATTTTCCTTTGTTCTTTCTCTTCCCTGTCCCTTTCCCAAAAGCTCAGTGGAATCCAGCAATATTTAGCTCTTTCCAGTGCTGGTGACTTGCTGAGCCTGGGCTCGTCTCTGCCTGGGGGATGCTGCCGCAGCAGTTTCTGAACTCTTACTTGTTACCTGAATTCCCAACAGGCATGCAGTGTTTCTGCAAGTTACAGAGGAGATAGCGAGCTATTTTCTTGGGACAAAGGCAGTTGACAGTTGGTCCCATAGGGATCCAAACTGCAGGGTGAAGGGCGTGCTGCCATTGCTGTTGGCTGGGAGCAATGCGAGTCCTGTGTTCAGGTGGTAGTGGCTGTCACCCACTAGGGCTCTGCTTCCAGGGCTGTGTGGGTGCAGTAGGTCAGTGAGGCCCCCATCACCCTTTCTGGGTGTTAGCATCTCTGCTTTCTGCTTTTCCAGTGAACGGGGACGCCATGGGTGCTACAGACATCGAGGAGGAAAGGCCAGTAGCAGAGGCAACCCCAGCAGCATCAAGCGTGACAGATGGCACTGCCGTTCCTGCCCTTCCTGCCTTGGTCAGTTCTGGAGAGGCAGAAGAGTCAGCCTCCAGCTCCAGTGCCCCACCAGCCCGGGCAGCAGCGCTAGCCCTGGATGCTCTGCCCCCTGGGTAAGTTCTGCCTTCTGCTTGACTTTTGTTCCCTTGAAGAGGCTAGGTCTGGCGGCACATGAGCAAACCGGGGCACTGCTGTGTGCTGGAAGAAGAGGATGTTTGAGGGAGGGGGCTGTCCTGCACCAGGAGCTGGTGGAAACAATTGTCCTGGGGGTGTGTGTTGAGGATCCCTGCCACCTGGCACAGCCTGTTCTCCCTCTTTGGAGCCCTCCGCTTGTGGCTTCACTTGTGGATCCGTCGTCTGGGCTGGGGTCTGATTTGTGTCTGTTGTGGGTCTTGGGTAGCATACAGTGATTTGCACCTCTGCAGCATGGTGTCCATGCCCAGGGGCGCATCAGAGTCCTTTCCCTGCTCTCCTGTGGCTGCTGAAGGGATCAGTCCAAAGAAAATGCATGAGAGGGTCAGTGTGGACTTACAGGGAGCTTCCACTGAGCAGGAGCACAGGAGCATGCACTCCAGAGATGCTGTGGAGATGCTGGCCACTTTTGGGGGGAGGTGGGCAGCACCCTCGCATAACTGTGCCCGTTGGTCTTCCTCTTGTGGATGTTCTGCATCCTACTCCTTTCACGGGCAAGGAGCCAGGAGGAGAGCTGGGGCTAGCCGAGCAGTGTTGGTGGGTGTGCTGGCTGTTGGTGGGGCTGCAGTCAGGCTCTGGGCTCAGCTCCTCTGTGCTGCAGCTCGGTTGTTCTCCCCTTGTAATTCAGACACCTTTAATTCTGGACCTGAGAATGCAAAGTGGTGGTGGGAGGCGGGGGTGAAAATGGCTTGTATTTCTTATGAAGGGAGCTGTTTATTTTCCTTTGGCTGAGGCGATGCCTGGAAGGTCAGGGCCTCGCTCGTGTGTCAGTCACAGGTAATTAGGGTTAACGGCTCAGTGTGTCTTTATGCAGGGTGTGTGAGGGTTTCTGTTCTCTGGCCTGGGTGCTTCCTGTTTCCAGGCAGCTGGAAAAGTCCAGTGCTCTGAAAAAGGTCTTTATTCCACCCAGCGCGTGTGCCCCTTTCTGCTACTACCAGGTAGACTGAAGGTCTCCTTTTCCCCACCTCTGCACAGCCCAAGGTGGAAACAGGCTGTTGTTACTTTCCTGGGGTGGAGAGGAGCCCGCGGGTATCTCAGGATTGGGGTTTCTGAAACTCAGAAAGGTTGCAGGCACGGCTCTCTGAGACACCAGACATGCATTTATCTGGCCCAGCGTGGTGGAAGGGTGGCCTGTGTCCTCCCTGTGCCTGTCTCCCTGCAGTGCTCACACGCGCTGTGCATGTCAGAGCAGGGAGGAGGATAAAGCTGTTGTGCTTCGGGAGATGGCTGGAGAGGAGCAGTGAAGGGACAATGAGCCATCTTCCAAGCTCAGCTTAAGGAATTTGGATCTCTGGAGACACCTTTGATTAGCTCCGTGTGTGTCAGTGTCCCCCTGTCCTGACTGCAGGATCTCTAGGGTGGAAAGAAAGCAAAGTCCCTCTTGCATGTGGTGTCTAAACTATGCTCATGCTGGGTTGGCTTGGGTAGCAGCTGACCTGCTTGGTCAGGCAGAGACCATGTACCAAGGTCTTCCCAGGTGAAGGAGAGTAGAGAATTGAAGATTCCATGGTGCGAGATCGGCCCTGAGCTGCCAGACCAGCTTCTGGGCTAACAGGGATTTGATAATCATGAACTGTACAAAACACTGTGGCCCTGGGGTTGTGTAAATGAGTTTCTGGGGTCACTTGAGACTTGATCTAGGGCAGCTGATTTTTGGCTGGCTCACCGCACCAGGGCATTACTTTGACTGGTGGTTTGGGGCCCATCTTGGGAGATGAGGCTGTGGCTGCCTGGGCTCGTGAAGGCAGCAATGTCTCAGGCAGAAGGGATGCTGACAAACCCAGGCCACTTCACCTCTGGCAGCAGTGTGCTCTGCAGAAAGCCGTGCAGGATAGCCCCTTGCTGGCCTGGCTCCCAAGGGATGGCTGTGCACAGAGCATTGCACAACCCGTGAGCAATCATTCCTGCCCTGCCACTCACAGGAGCAACATCTCCTGCAGAGCTGCCAGTCGCTCCAGTGCTGAAGAGCTGGAAAGCTGTCATGTCCCTCCTGCTTTCTGCATAAGCTCTGCCTCATTCTGCCAGTGTCTCCTTTCATCCGTGGGAGCATGGGCAGTGCTTCAGCCTCTGCAGGGGAGGCAGCTTTTCCCACTGCATGCTGGTGAGTGTGCTGAGCCCCGGCCTCCCTGCTTGTGCCGCGCTGCGTGCAGATGGAGCCAAGAGTGGCTGGGTTCATGTGGGGACTCAGAGCTATTTATTCTGCTCAGATAGCTGTTTCTGAGCATCTGTACCAGATGTGGTGGGCACAAAGGCATCTCTCACACAACTGGGAGTCTGTTCTAGGGGCTGGGGGGTGCTGGAAGGTGTTGTGAATAATTCCAGCCCCAGCAGTGCCCAGAACTTCCTTCACATCCTCCTGGCTTGGGCAGAGGTTCCTTGCGGAGCCAGGGAGTGTGTGTGGCACAGGAGCTGCTGGTCGTGGCACCCTGTGCCTTTGGTGCAGGTCATGCTTCTCATGTAGGGGCTTCTGAGCAGAGTGGTAGTGATGGGGGGGAGAGCAGGATTGGTGCTGGCTCCTCATCTGGTTTCTATCAGTGATGATCCTGCGCGGGGACAGCTGCTGTTAGCACGGTGTGTATACACAGTGCTGTCTCACCCGTACAAAGAGGTACATTATGCTGCCTGGCAGAAGGCATGGGGCTGTGGTTTCTTACATAAGGAGGGCGTTTTGTTTGGACTGCAGGGTTGCCTCACTGCTGCCACTTTGCTCCGTCCGTTGCTCCTGGTATCCATGTCTGGAGCCCTGTGGGCAGCTGGGGGGGAGCAAGTTGGGATGAACACATTGCAGGATCCGTGCTTGCAGCAGCAAGCGGTGAGAGCTCCCATCTCTGGTGCTCAAGCACTGATCTTCCTTGCTGGTGGCCATGTGGCAGCAGGCACAGGGCAGGAATGCCAGCTGGACTTGGGGTCTCCAGAGGAAAAGCCCGTGGTTGCGCATCTCCCCAGCTGTCCCTTGTGGGGTGCAGGGAAGCTGGAAAAGGCTGAAGTCTGCCAATACTGGGCAGGGTGGTCTGAGCAGGGATGAGTGTCCCCCGTGTCCCGGTCTGTCAGGCTGTTGCTGTGTGTCAGCAATGACAACAGCTCATCACAGCTTGCTGTTTAATGGTGGTGATTTGCTTGTTCCTAAGGTGAGGCAGCCGTCAGCTAATTTACTTCCCCACCACCAGCTGCTGACCTGAGGAACATGTGAGCTTATCCTCTGCTTGTATAGGGTGTGAGATCACCTGTTTGTATACGGTGTGATATGGGAACAGAGGACAGCAATCAGTAGCTGCCACAACCAGCAGCTTTCCGCAGTCCTGCGTGGCTCTTTGCAGGCACGGAGGCACCCAGAGGAGTATCTGAGCGGGGTCCAGAAACCCTCTGCCTAGAGGAGCCCTCACTGTGGGATTTCTGGTCTCTAGAGAAGACACAGAAATGGTACCTGGTGCTTGAGAGCCTCTTGTCATATAGGACTTGCAAGTCTTGAGAGCCCTATTGGTCACAGAACCTGTTGTTAAAGAGTATGAAGGACCTGTCCCCTGCGTCTGGTAACAGCTGCTGGCACCACCAGTTCCGTGTGCACAAGGGAGAGGTCCCGTCCTTGTCTGAAGCACCGCACATCAGCGTGGGCAGAATGGGTAGGACATTGAGCTGGGGTTGTCCTTGCTATAAGCAGGTGGTGCTGCAGCTTCTAGATCCATCCGGAGAAGGTTGTTACCTAAAACAGACCTTGGAAAGGTGATGCTTCATTTGATCTAAGGATCTCTTAAAGGGATGCTGACTCCTGCAAAGCCTTATGAGTGGAGTTGTGCCTTGGGGTTTTGTCTGTGAATAGTTTTCCTCCACCTGAGCCTTGTGCCAGGTCTGTATGTGGTTGCTGGTGGCAATCTGAAGTGCCTGTGGTAGTAGTCTGCGAAGAGGCTTCCCTAGAGCTCAGCCTGTGATGAGCAGCATTCCCACTGAGCCAGCACACTTCCTTCATCCTCCCTGAAGATGCCCCGGGGCACCTTCTGCTGTCCATCTCATGGGGTGGACGTGTTTGTGTCTTCAGGAAACTGCAGCTATGCTGATTTTCCCTGTAGAGATTTTAATCTTTTTTGCTGTCCGGTGCTTTCATGTTCATGGAGCACTGAGTTCATCCTTAGGAACAGGAAGTTTCAGGCATTTCCCCTCTGACAACACCCAGTGCTGCCCAGGGGTAACCCAGGAAAAGGGCTGACCCTGGGGTGGAGAGACAAGGACTTTGTGGTGCCACAACAGCACTGGGTAGTGCTGGCTCTGCTCTTACGTGGTCTCTCCTTTGCATGGTGTTATGCTTGGCAGTGCCTTGCCATCAAACGTGTGTGGGCACCGCAGCTCCTGCCTTGGACTCTTCCTATCAGAAGGCACCACTGGTGTCCTATTGGTACCTGTTGTATGTGTGAGAAAGACTCAGTGCTGCTGACTGGTACCAACGTCTGCAGATGTTACCTGGTCTCTGCAGATGCATTGACAGTGCTTTTGAGAAGCCCACGGGAGCAAAGCCAGCAGCTCTGATTTGGGTTAGACAATCTCTTGGCTAAATCCCGAGCCTGGCATTCATGTTCCTGTACTGCTTTCGTGGAACTGACTCTTATCTCGGAGTGCAAGTGTGCCTGCTGCCCAGGGCAGAGGTTTCTGAGCTCACTGCATGGCCGCTGGGCCACTGCGGTTCCCACTGCCCAGGCTTGGGAATGCTGTGGAAGCTGTCCCTGTTTGTGCCTTCCCACCACTTTTGAGAGCTGTGACGAGGCTGCGATGTGCATGATCTGTGCTTGTGGCTGAGGTCACTGTTTGGTGGCTTCATGTCCCCTGGGGAGTGTGAGCAGGATTGGTGCGAGGCTACATGAAGGGACATTAGTTCTTACAGCCTCTCCTTCACAAAGACCTGCTTTCTGCAAGCCCATGTTTCTTCCCTTGCTGTCACAAAAGCTAGTATATTAATTTTCTGTAGTTTTTTTGTGATGATTTATTGAGACTGAAGATTGAATCAGGAGCAATACCTGGGGAGCGGAAGCATGGCAGGAGAACACTGGATCTGTCAGCAGCTGCCAGTTCGCCTCTCTGTTGCAGGATAAAAGCTAACAGGAAAGTTCAGTGCTCCGTGGAGCTTTTACCTTTGCCAGGGCATACACTTTCATGAATGAATTAAGGCAAAGCATGGGTGTCAGTGTAGCCTTGTAAAGCCAGGCCTCCCAATTGTACCAGGTCCCCAAAGGGACCAAATTCTGACCAAGTCCCTTGTGGCCATGTGATGCCTTTGAGCAGTATCTGTCAGCAATGAGCAGGAGGGCTGCCAAGAGGAAAATTCAGCCCCAACCCAACCTCAAAGGCTCCCCTTTAAAGATATATTATGAGAAGCCAAATGAAAACGACATCAAAAGCTCACAGGGCATAAAATTGACCTGTGTGGAATCTTATGCCGACCCTCCTACTTTCTGGAGGAAATGAGGAATTTATGCTTCAAATGATGCTTGTTTCCAGAAAGCAGGCTGCTGCAGCATCTCTCTGATCATCTTGATCTAGCAAGCCAAACAACTGCCATGTAGACCTGCTCTTTTTCTTCATTTTAAATAAAGATTAGAATGCTGGAGCTAAGCAATGTGAGGAGGTAGGCTTGCTAATCCACCAGCTGCAGCTGCCTGGACATTCTGGCTAATAACATGATTATTAATTATTCACAGTCACTGATCTGGTGAGGAGACTGGGCTGTGCAGATGCAAGTGGATGGGCACAAGTGCAAACAGCTAGGGAGGCCTTTTGAACAAAATTTAAAGTAGATGAAGGGGTCTGTGATGTCTCTTAGTAGGTGATGGCAGCAAGGCTCTGGCTGCCCTGAAGATGCAGGGGCTGCGGCTGCTGGATCCATATTGCTTGTTCCAGTTGAACACTTCGCTTATCTATGTTTAGGAGAGAACAGGCGCCATCTCGTCTGCCTTGGGTTTGCTCCACATCCTATCCCAAGAGGTGCTGCTCTCCCCCACTGGCCTTGGAGCAGGGGACAGGCGCCTGGGAACCCTGGAGCGGGATGCAGTTGCTCTGGATGGCATTGAAGAGAGCAGGTTGTTTTGATAGCTGCCCCTCAGTGTTTGGGGTTTGGGCTTGCAATGATTAGCTGGCTCATCATTGTTTTTCTTCTTGCAGGTGGGAACAGCGAGAGCTGCCTAACGGTAGAGTCTACTATGTAGACCATAACAACAAGACCACCACATGGGAGAGACCTCTTCCTCCAGGGTAAGGGGCTTTGGGGCAGTTGGCATCTCAGATACTCAACTAACTTCTTGTAGCAGACACACAGGAACCTGCACAATAGGAGGGAAGGTGGCAGGAAAGTCTCTTAATTCCTGAAAAGAAATGGGGTGAGATGACCAAGTGTTTACTGGCCTGAAAACACATGCTGTATCCTCAGAAAGGTCTTTTCAGCATTTGTAAAATGGAAAAGGCCTTCCAATCTGTTTTTTTAACAGTCCACAGAAATTGCTGAACACTTGAGCAGCAAAACAACCACTTATGGGCAGAGCAGAGGGGTTAGCCTTTGGGATGGGATGCCAGCAATGTCCCCCTGAGGACCAGAAGAGAGAGGGTGGGTCTCATGTTCCCTGGATACTTGTAGATGAGGGCTGAGCTCCTGGTGAGCAGATGCAGGCATGCACAGTGTGCCCTGAGCTGGAGCTGGGCCCTGCACCTTCTCAGAGGGGCCTGTTGTGTTCTCAGCCACACTGGGGTCTGCTTGTGCTTGAGAAGACAGTGCAGCTCAGCTCCATGAGACTCGCAGGAAGCACTCTGCAGAACTCATGTCCAGGAGGGCCATGCTTTCATTTGCAGGAGTAAACAATCTTCAGGTCATAAAGGCTGTACGCAACCATGTGCTTTTCAGAAACTTGTTGAATTTTTGTGCTCCTAAATGCAGAGAACTCAATACAGCCAAACTGTTGTTCTCTAGACTGAGTTTGTTCAAGTCTGGAATGGCTGACGTGTGCTTTAACCACCAGTGTAATGTGTGAGAGTGAAACACAAACCTGTCCTGTTCTCTTCCAGGTTTCTGTGGGTGCACACTACTTTCAGTTGGGCTGTGATCTCTGCAGCCGCTTTCTGATCCTACAGCAGCTTTAAATTTGTTTGGTATTAAAAGAGGGGGGCTGTTACCTGGAAAAGTAGGTTTGCTCCTTCCCTCCTGCATAGGTCTCCAACCCAATGCCTTGCCTGTGTTGGAGGTCAGCTATCTCGGAGGAATGCTTACAGCATCCTGGTGTGAACTCAGCTAGTGAGTAGGCATCCCATCTAGGCCTCATGTGCCCTTGCAGAAGTCTTACTAGTATTTTATATTTTCTTCTGGTGGATCTTGGTCCAAAAGAGCCCCTTCATTAGTGAAACTGGTGGTTATGCTGGAGCCGGGAACAGAGGTTTCATGTTCAAGGGTATCTTAGTCTTGTGAGAAGAGCCAGAGGGTTCCTCTCACAGAGAGCTTCAGAGAGGAGCAGAGAGTCTGAAATCAGCCTGTAGTGTCAGAGTGCAATAAAAAATCAATCTCCATAGCTGGACCTCTGCGCCCAGGCAGCTCTTGGGTCTTCCTCCCTTGGAGGACTATGAGCTCCTTTTCTCACCTGTATTTCCAAGAGGCAGAACTCAGCCACAAATCCTCTGCTGAGCCCCTGTGTGGGCAGCACAAGGGGAGTGTGGCAGCTGGGGAAGTGGGTTGTAACCCCATGCTCCTCTCAGTTGTACTTTCAGCATGTTCTGGGGCAGCAGCTGAATGTTCTCAAACTGCTGGGGCCCCAAGGGCATCTGTACCTCCAGGAGCAGCCTTCAGACAAGGACAGTGGGAGGTTCCTCTGTCTACCACCGTCATCTCTGTCGTCTTTTGTGCCTCCCCACGTCTTCAAGGGTTCTTTTAGTTGCCTTCACACCAGCGTTTGCACTCAGTTGCTGTCTGGCAGCACCTGCCATCAGAACTCACTTGAGCCGAGGCACTGACATCTTCCTTTGCTGCTTCCAGGTGGGAGAAGCGTGTGGATCCTCGAGGCAGGTACTACTATGTGGACCACAACACCCGCACCACCACATGGCAGCGCCCCACGGCTGAGTACGTCAGGAACTATGAGCAGTGGCAGTCCCAGCGAAACCAGCTCCAAGGAGCCATGCAGCAGTTCAGCCAAAGATTCCTGTACCAGGTGAGAGCCGGGGTGGTGGTGTTGGGGTCTCACTCAGCTCTCCCACCAGTCTCACCCAGGCTGGCCTGGGAGACACAGAGCATGGAGAGGTGCTTGTTGGGCTGTGTTAGAGCCCACAAGCTCCTGTGCATGTGGACAACTGCCTGGGAGTAACTTCCCTTTAACAAAGCAGCTTGCACGGCCCTGAAGGGTGGTGGGAGCTGTCCTCAGCAGCCTGTCTGCAGTGTCCCTGCAGTGCCAGCGTGGCTGGGCGCATGCTTTCTTCTGACATCTCTCATGATTTCTTTCTATCAGGCAAGCCTCGCTGCTGACCTGCGGGGCTTGTGGAACTTGCTGTATGTGGTCGGAGCTGGCATGAGGAAGCCATAGGAGCCTGGTCTGTAGCGGGAGAGGAGGCTCTTGGGGCTGAGCTTATCCTGCCCCAGGTCTCTGTTGGGCTGAGGACAGTGTGGTTGGGTCCTGGGTGGCAGCGGGAGTCAGCAGCAGGCCCAGGGGGCAACTGCTGACATGGCGAGTGAGGGCAGCTAGAGCCCGGGGACCAGAGAGTGCAGGGAGCAAGCACTGCTGGGCTTGGCAAGCTTCTCCTGCTGTCTCTGCTTCTCCTTACTCCTGGTATGGGCTGAGTAGCTGTACTTCCTTGCTTGGGGAATGGACCCTCAACAGTCCTGCAGGGCAGTAGTTCCTGGGCAGGGACCCATCTTGTCCTGGCCTTGCCTTTGCTACTGGAGCTGGGACCTGGCTTCCAGTGGTGGCGAGCACCCTCTGATAACCAGCACGGTGCTCGTGGCCATCGTGCCACAGGGAGCAGCGCTTGGGAAAGAGCCAAGCTGGAGCATTTCCACCTCCCAGTGTAGTGATGTCCTGGTGCTCTCTGTTGCCACTAGGGTGAAAAACATGGCCCTGGCCAGGAGGCAGAGGTCTGGCAGGGCAGGTATGGGGTGAAGGTGGGCAGAGCGGAGTGACCAGCTTCTCCTCAGTGTTTAGCTCATCTAGGAGGAGCCAGGAGGCTGCCGTGTGCCAGCCAGCACTGCTGTGAGCTCTGTGCTCCCGTGAGGAGCCTGGGTGCTCTTTGGGAAAGGGTGCAGCCAGAGCAGTTGTGCAAAGTCCGTTCTGCTTGAGACACAACTGGGGCTCCTCCCAGGGGTGCAAGAGGCTGCTCTGCCCCTCTCCTCCCCCTGCCTGTCTCTCTGGACAGCTCACAACCCTTCCCAGCCTGGCAGTGGGAGCAGGACTGCCACAGCTCTGCTGCCGACTGCCAGCCTGTGCCCCTCAGCATGGAGGGGCTTACACTGGAGGCTGAACAGGGACCAGGTCTGTTGCTTACTCCCATTTCCACCAGTGCCAGCCTTGGAGCTGCTCCAGTGCTGTGCAACTTGCCCTGGCCAGGCTCCGTGGAGAGCAGAGGGAGGGACTCGTGCTCCAAATTTAGCCTGATGGAACGATTGTACTTCTTGTACAATCCGCCAGTGGTGATGGCTCTGGCTTTGCCTCCTTCCCCAAGGGGCTTTCTGCATTGCCTTTCCCTCCTGTCTCCAGCATCCACTTGCTCTCCTTACCGGGAGAGGAAGGTGGGGAGGTGATGGATGAGCCGTGCTGCAGCCCTGGGCACATTCTCCACACAGCCCCCTGCAGCGACCCGTGGCTTGGGGGGCCGGGGTGCAGCCAGGGACCACTCAGCCACCTCGGTGACACAGGGCTCCCCAGGCTGTGCCTGCATGCAGCATTTCTTGCAGTGAGCAGCCTTCCTGGCACCAAGGGATCAGGTTGTTCCCGTGGGCTGTGGATAACTGCAGGAGGGCTGGATCCCCAGACCCCTGCCCCAGGCTCGTGTCCCTGCTTTGTTAATTTTAATTAGCTGGTTTTAGGTCACAGGGAGGTGATACTTCTGGACGTGGCTCAGCTGTGGCTCTGGCCAGCCTGTCTGGGCAGGGAGAGAGTGGACACTGCCCGAGACCGAGGCACACCGTGCTGGGGCAGTGCCTTCTGTGCCCTGTCCTGGCACATGGGTAGGGTACAAGACACCTTGCAGAGGCACGGACTGTGCCAGCCCCATCCCTGTCATCCTCCAGGACACCCGGGGGTGTTGGGCTGCCAGGGGTGCACCGAGTGCTGGTGCTTTGTCTCGGAGTGGGGGGCCCTGGCATTTCCTGAGCCCAGGCTGCCTCCGATGCCCAGCCCAGCGCTGAGGCTGGGACGCGGCCCCTCTCCGGCAGCTGGGTTTCAGGAGGTGCAATTAAAATGCCTTGTTGGTAACAATGCGTTTCTTATTTAACTGTTAGCAGCCTCGCAGGCCTCCTCCTCCCTGGACCCCGACTGCCGGGGCTGCACCTCCATCCCCAGGGACCCCCACTGGAGCTGGGCCGGGGGGGGGGGGGGGGGGGTGGCTCCGTCGCGGGGCAGGGCTGCAGCCTGCTCCCCCGTCCCGGGGCATCCCCTGGTTCAGGCTGGGTGACGGCTTCGGCTTTGCCCGCCCGGGGGAAGAAGAAAGGTGCTTTGTGCATGGCCCCCAACCTGCGCGGGGGGGGGGGGGGGGGCAGCGGAGCGCGGAGCCGCCCGTCTGCGTGGGATGAATGCGGCCTCAGTGCGAGGGCATCCCGCACCCCGCGCCCTGCCCGGGAGGAGGGGGCCGCCGGCCCTCCAGGAAGCGCTGGGCGTGGACTGGGCTTGCGGGAATGATTTCATTGGAAAGGCCTGCGATATTTTTTCCCCCTCCTGTGTGTGGCTCTTGGAGGAGGCTGGACGTGTATCTGCCGCGGACAGGCGGCGGGACACCAGCAGCCGCGCACGTCTGTCCCGCTGCCCTCCGTGCGGCGCAGCCCCTGCCCTGCTGCGCCCTTGGCTGCCCCGGCCTCTGTTTAGTTTGTGCTGTTGATTTTTGCATTTATTTATTTATTTTTTAACTCTTTGCCCCCCCCCCCCCCCCCCCCCCCTTCATGGTGCAAGTGGCTTTTTTTTCAGTTCTCTGGGAGCGGCAGGCCCAGGGGAGGTGAGTGGAGCCGGGCAGCTCAGCTCCCCGCCGCGTTCCGCGCTTCCCGGTGTCCTGCCCTGGGTTTATTTTGTGTTCTGGCTCTCTCTGTTGTCTCTAGTCATCCGGTGCTCCGCCTGACAATGATCCGCTCGGTCCCCTTCCTCCTGGCTGGGGTAAGTACTGAGCCACCTCACCTGCCTGCTGCCGTGCTTGCCACACAGCCCCGATGGGGATGCTCCTCAGGACCCTGGGAGCACAGGGTGCTGCTGTCAGCGGCTCCTGCCCTCCCATCCCTGGTGTGAATGGGAATGGTGACCGAGGAGCCAGTGTTCCCTGTGCTCTGGTGCATGTGGGGCTGAGTCTGCCTGTGAGTAGCATGAACTCTGATTTGAAATCCAGCTTTTTTTCCCCCCTCTCTCCTGGAGGAGTTCCCAGCCTCTTTCAGCTGCTGAATGCAGAAGTGCTTGTGGTTGTTCTTTGGATGAGGGGAGAGGATTGGGGATCCAATTCTTTGCTCATCCCCAGACCCCTCCTCTGCTGAGCGGGGATCCATCCTGCTGCTGTGTGTGCCTTCTGGGATGCTCTGCCTCAATCCACAGTGGGGCTGGGATCTGGCTGGAGCTGGGCTGCTGTGCTGCCCTCATGGGCCAAGCGTCATGTGCTGGGAGGTTTTGCAAGGTCCCTGTGCCATCCTCAGGGAAGAGCAGACCCCTCCATGGTATGAGCATCCCTGGAGAGGGCAGGCTGGAATGCTCATGGGTGCAGATGAGCTGTGCCGTGCCAGGCAGGGGGGATAGGAGAAGGGTTAAAACTGCATGAGCAGGACAGAGGCTCAAGGCTGCTAAGGGGGTCTCCAAGGCCAGGGTTTGTATCGGAACAGTGCTGGAGCCTTTGCTGCTGTGCTGGGTGGTCCACTTCCTGCACCGGCAATGAGAGGGACCCCATCCTTGATGCAGGCTGAGCAGACTGGAGGGGAGGGCGCAGCTCTGCATGGGGATGAGCACCTTGGGGTGGGGAGCACCTTGGGGTGGGGATCCCCAGCATGGAGATGAGGGCCCGGGATGGATGCAGTCCCAGTCACTGTACATGAGGTGTGCCGGAGCTGCTCCCGCAGTCTGTGGTGCTATGGAGTGAGGGGGGCCTGGTGACTGGGAGGTGACAGTGTGCGTGCAGGGCGTCCCGGGCAGCATGGAGCAGGGCCCTTGTGTGTGGGGAGTGACGCAGGCACACGGAGCAGGAGGAGGTGTGTGTTGTGTGGGGCGCACAGGCTGAGGGGGTGCAGCAGGCAGGTGCAGGGGTGAGAGGCAGAGCAGGGTCGTGGGGCATGCAGGTGGGATGAGAGGGGCTGGTGGGGTGGGTGCAGGGTCATCAGTGGGTCAGGGCACACGGTGCCCAGCCGTGGCTGGGAGGCTTTTGCTATTCTGAGTGTTCAGCACGGCCATGCAGGGAGTTGGGATGCATTTCGGGAAGCATCTGCAGATCCACAGGGAGGGATGTGGGCTTGCAGAGCACCGAGCGTCTGAAGGAGGGTGCGTGTGCTCCCTGCCCAGTGAGGTGCACGGCTCTTGTGCCAGCCCAGCAGTGCATTGGCAGGGCTGGCCTTTGCCATGGCACTTCCTGCTTGCTGGAATTCCCTGGAGCCTACATGCAGCAGCTCGTGCATGTAGAATAAACACAGGGGCTTTATTCTGCCTTTTCCAGGTGAGCCAGTGCAGTGCTGGTGGGCGGTGGGATGGAGAAGCTGACAGACTTCTCTGAGCTGGGGAGGACTGTTGCTGGGACTGTGCATCAGCACTGGCCGGGGCGCTCCAGCTAATGCTTCCTCTCCTTTTTCTTGTAGAGAAGAGACAGGACAATGGGCGAGTGTATTACGTGAACCACAACACACGGACCACCCAGTGGGAAGACCCTCGCACACAGGGGTAGGCAGCCTGAGGGGAGAGCAGGAAGGATGCTTGTGGTTTTGGAAGTTCCATGTGATGGGCTGTTTGGGAGCTGAGATCTGTTCGTGCTGGGGGTCTGAGCAGGCTGCGGTGCCGAGGAACCAGAAGCACCAAGAACCGCAGGCAGCACACAGGCAGTGCTGGAGCCCCGGAGGGTGGGAAGGTGGGAATCCTTGGCATTGTGGGGCTGCTCTCCAGCTTTCAGGAGCTGAGGGTAGAGATGAGGAAGTGATAGGGAAGACTGGGCAGAGAGAGGTGCTTTCTCCTTGCCCTGTTGCCTTCCTGCAGGGCTCTCCTTGGGCTCCTGAGAGCTCTGGGTTGTGGTTCTCCAGAGACCTGGCCCGGGCCTCCACTGAGGCCGCCTGTCCTGCAGACAGAGGGTGAAGATGTAGCTGTGGCCAAAAGTGCAGCCCAGGCTGGGCTCCTGGCTTGGGGTGCGGGCGGGTGCTCGCTCATCCCATACCGTGAATCCTTCCTTTGCGGGGCACAGAGCTGGGCTGCAAGTTGAAGGTGATCCCCGCAGGCTGTAATATGACAGGGGCTGTAGTTCAGGGTGAGGTGTCTCCCTGGTGACCTTTCCTTGTCGTCAGGATGATCCAGGAGCCGCCGCTGCCACCTGGCTGGGAGATGAAGTACACAAACGAGGGCGTGCGCTACTTTGTGGACCACAACACTCGCACCACGACCTTCAAGGACCCGCGGCCAGGATTTGAGTCTGGGTAAGTGTGTGTGGGCTGAGCCCCTCGTCCTGCAGCCAGGCTGCACACTGGGAGCTGGGGCTGCCTGCTCACGGCTTATGCCTTCCTATGGGCATGACAGAGAGCGGGGGAAGTGGGTCAGGTTTGTTGCACAGGCACTGAGCAGTGGGTTTAGGGCTCGCATTTGGCTCTGATAGAGGAGAGATGCACCCCAGAGATCGTCCTCCTGCCCGGCAGGCCATGAGGCTGCTGGCACCAGGCAGTTCACACCAGGGCAGGCACGGATGCTGAGACAAGGCCTGTGCTGCTTTTGCAGGAGCAAGCAGGGTGGCTCCCCGGGAGCGTATGACCGGAGCTTTCGCTGGAAGTACCACCAGTTCCGCTTCCTCTGCCATGTGAGTAGAGTGGCCAGGGGGCCCCGCCGGCTCAGGGCTGCTGTGCTGACGGGTGCATGGATCCCTGACCCTGTGGGTGAGAGGAGCCGCTGTGCCAGCCTGCACAAAGCCTCGTGTCTCTGCCTTGCTTGCAGTCGAACGCGTTGCCCAGCCATGTGAAGATCAGTGTTTCCCGGCAGACGCTCTTTGAGGACTCCTTCCAGCAGGTGAGGAGGTGCCAGGGCTGCAGCTCCCACAGTGGAGGTGTGGAGCCAGCCTTTGCACCAGCCACTGGTGACAATTCTCCTGCTCCTCCCCAGATCATGAACATGAAGCCGTATGATCTGCGGCGCCGCCTCTACATCATCATGCGGGGAGAGGAAGGCCTGGACTATGGTGGCATCGCCAGGTGAGCACCGGGTGCTGGACTGTGTACCTGCTGCTGGATGGGACTGTGGTGTGGAGCCCTGAGGGCAGTGAAGGCACTCGAGTCTGCCCGGCAGCTGCCTCATGTCCCCAGCCTTTCTGCAGCACCTGCTTGGGCAGAGGAGCCCAAGGGTGTTCCAGTGGGAAACAGTGCGAGGTTTAGGAATGGGGACACCCTGAAGGCATTGCACCTGGCACAGGGAGGGCTGGGGAACCCAGTGTGAGCTCTCCTGCTGCCCCTGGTACATGGTGTGATGGTGAAGCAGCTTCTTCTCCCCACAGCCAACAGGCACTGGTGTTTCCTGGGACAGTTGGTGTGTGCCAGGCGTGGTGCCTACCCCGAGGGTGGTGTTAATACAGAGCGCAGGCTGTGCCTCAGCTGTAAGGGGGTCCTGTGCCCCCATCAGGCCCCAGTGACTCACTTGGGGTGTCTGCCTTGGTGCTGCGCTGTTGCTTCCCTGCCTGCTGCTGTTCCACCACTCGACTGCCGTGCACTTGCCCTCCGCTCCTTTGTGGAGCTGCTGCTCCCGGCTCTGGTGCAGGGGCTCCTGCTCTCCACCTCTCTGTGTCCTGCCAGTGGTTTTACCCTATGGTAGGTTACGTCATGCTGTTCTACCACAGGGTAGAACCACGGACAGGATGCCGGGGCTGCCTCTGCACCTGAGGACTCCCGTCCCCCTGCACAGCCGGGGGAGCAGAGCCAGGACAGTTCCCATCCAGCGCTGCTTTGAGCTTGGGATGGAGCTCCCGGGGGGAGCCTGTGTGGGCAGACTTGGGGTGGGCATGCACAGCAGCATGTGTGTATGTGTGCTACAGCCTGGGTGGGACTGAGCCACGTGGTGCCTACCGGGGCGCACAGTCCTCCAAGTGGGGCCTCTGGCAAACGGGGCTGTTTGTTGTTGGTGCCTCCAGAACCAGTTCACAAACCAGACAGAGCACCCCTGGGGTGGAGGAGACCCTCACCAAGGCACGCTAGTGTCCGGTACTTGCAGCGGCACCCCGTGGAGATAGGGACCTGGTTTGTGCAGGCTGTGCTGTGGAGCCACTGGGGCACAGCCCCTGGCTCCTCGAGCTGCTCCTCACTGTGTTCCCTCTTCCTCTTGCCCCAGGGAGTGGTTCTTCCTCCTGTCCCATGAGGTGCTCAACCCCATGTACTGCCTCTTCGAGTACGCTGGCAAGAACAACTACTGCCTGCAGATCAACCCTGCCTCCTCCATCAACCCCGACCACCTCACCTACTTCCGCTTCATTGGCCGCTTCATCGCCATGGTAGGAGCCCAGGGGCTGGGGAGGGAATGGGGTACAAGATGCTTCATTCGTGTGCCCCCACGATGCTGGGGCCTTGCAGGGGGTGGGGGTGGTCAGTGGGGCAGCTCTGCCTCCCATGGCTGTGCTCAGCTTGGTGTCGTTGCCCTCTTTAAGCCCCTTCTCGCTCAGGTGTGGGTCTGTGGGAGATGGTCCGTGGAGGGGGTGCAGTGGGGAGGCTGCATGTGGTGTGTTTTAAACCCAAGGAGTGGCCGGAGGGGACCTGGTTTCCCGGGGCGGTGCCGGGATGGCTCCAGGTCTCTGGCTGCCACCCCAGGTGCTGTCGGGTCTGCGGATCCAGGCACTATTTTTAGCCCCAGCAGTGTGAGATTTTCCAGCTCTCCAGGCCCCGGAGCGACTCATCCTGTTCGTGTTGCGTTCCCCAAGGCCAAGGTGCTGTGGGCTGCCCTGCCCTCGGCTGGCAGGGGGGCTGTCAGAGGCTTCCTGAGTGTGGGCAGGGGTCCCCTCACTCACAGCCCTGAGAGGTGTGCACTGGAGGTGGCTGTGAGCCGCTCTGGACCCTGCTCTGCCCTGCCCTGTGCCTTGCAGGATACCAATAAAACCCCAGACTATTACTCACTGCTGGGCTGTTCTAGACAAGCGTCTGCATTATTTTTGGCTGCCTTTGCCTTGGGGCTCCTGGAAGCCAGGGATTCAGGGAAGCCACAGCACAGCTCTGTTTAAACAAGTGCTCTTAATAGAGCTGTGAGGGGAGAAGGAGACACGGTGGAATTCAGGGTGGGGAGGGGAGAGGGGCTGCGAGCACCAGGCCGTGCTGCAGCCCTGGGGGGAGCCTGCGCCTCCCCATGGTGTTTGCCAGCCAGGAGTGAGTGCTGCAGCTCTGGGACCCCGGGAGCGATTCTCTTTTGCTCTGCGGCTGCCCCAGTGGTGGAGCGTCATCTCGCCCCACGGGCCTGTCCTGGCATTCCTCATGACCTGCTGTCGCTTTGCCATCGCAGGCGCTGTATCATGGGAAGTTCATCGATACCGGCTTCACGCTGCCCTTCTACAAGCGGATGCTGAACAAGCGCCCCACGCTGAAGGACCTGGAATCCATCGACCCTGAGTTCTACAACTCCATTGTCTGGACAAAGTGAGTGCCTCGCGCTTGCTCCTGGCCCTGCTGTGTTGGGCTGTGGGGAGGCAGTGCTCCTCCCCATGGCCTCTCGCTGCTGCCCAGTGCCTCCATCAGAAATCACAACCTGGTATTCTCCTACAGGGAGAACAGCCTGGAAGAGTGTGGCCTGGAGCTGTACTTCATCCAGGACATGGAGATCCTGGGCAAGGTGACCACCCATGAGCTGAAGGAGGGTGGCGAGAGCATCCGGGTGACTGAGGAGAACAAGGAGGAGTACATTATGTGAGTGGCCATGCCGGGGCCCGTGACAGGCCCTACTCTTGCTGGCAGCAGCACAGTTGTGGGGTGGGAACATGGGGCTCAGGACGTGGCTGCCTCCCTGGGCTACGTGGCCTGTGACAAGTACGGTCTGGCGCAGCCGGCCGAGCTCCGCTGCGGTCTGGCTTGCTGCTGGCTGGGCAGTTGCCAGTACTTTCAGGAAAGAGGAGAGGGGAGAGAGGGTGAGACTTCTCTCCCTGTCCCGTGGCTGCTCACCCTGCCTGGCTGCTGCTGGGCTGGCTGGGGGCTGCCAGGGCCACGTCCTCCTGCTGATGCTAGGCTCCAGCCAAGGGACGTGGTTTGCACCCCTCAGTCTCCTGAAGGCTGCTAGTCTGTGCTCAGGGCTGCTGCTTGTCACAGGCAGAGAGAGAAGCCCACTAGTGGGGAACCCTGGTGATCCGCAGGAGCCCTTCTCCCACTCCCCACGCACCCCTGTGGGTCCAGGGCCCTCCCTGCTGGTGGGAGGAATGGTGATGGTTCCTGTGCCAGGTCAGCAGTGCTGGCTGCTTGCCGACCCCTGTCTGCCTCCCCAGGCTGCTCACGGACTGGAGGTTCACTCGGGGCGTGGAGGAGCAGACCAAGGCTTTCCTGGATGGCTTCAATGAGGTGGTGCCACTGGAGTGGCTGCGGTACTTCGACGAGAAGGAGCTGGAGGTGAATCAGTGCCTTTTGCTGGGATGGGGACATGGAGGTTCTGGTGCTTCCCAGCTGCAGGCTGCCTGGGAATGGCATGTGGTGATGGGCTCCATTCACAGCCTCTGCCAGCTGCGGGAGGTGGTTGCGTCTGTGGGGTGGCTTGTTGGGTCTGTTAGCAAGAAAACGTCTTGTTAGGGGCAAGGAATTCCTGCAGACTGTTGCCCAGTGCTGGAGCCTGTGCCTTAGGAAGCCTGGCAGTAGAAGAGTCGGTGCTCTGAAGGGTGGGTGGAAAGCCCTGGTTCTATCCCCTGCTGACTGTCCACTGTCCCCTGTCCCCAGCTGATGCTGTGTGGCATGCAGGAGATTGACATGAATGACTGGCAGAAGAATACCATCTACCGGCACTACACCAAGAACAGCAAACAGATCCAGTGGTTCTGGCAGGTGAGTCCCAGTGCCAGCAGCATCTGTGGCCTGCTCCAGAGCCCTGGGATCATCCTTTGCACATGGCCCAGGCAGGCAGGGCTGGGTTGGGGCGGGCAGCCTCGCAGGCTGTCAGGAAGAACAAAATACAACCGCGAGCACGTGTTCAGTAAGAAGCATTTGGCTGTAGCTGGCAAAGGCCCCGGTGCTGCTGCTGAGGACAGCAGGCAGCACTTAGTGGTCAGCGTGCTTCTAGCAATAGCTGCTGTTCTTGGGCAGGGTGACAGAAGGGGATGACATGTAATAGAGCTGTGCTGGTTTGGGTGGTGCTGCTCTGTGCTGGCCAGGAAAGAAGTGGGTTGGAAATGGCTCTGAAGGAGTACAAAGCTGGGCAGAGCTGCTCCTTGCATGCCCTTTGGGATACACTCCTCCTTGAGGATGCAAGAAGGCTGCGTAGAGACCTCATAGCAGCCTTCCAGTACCTGAAGGGGGCCTATAGGGATGCTGGGAAGGGTTTCTTTGTCAGGGACTGTAGTGACAGGACAAGGGGTAATGGGTTCAAACTGGAGCAGGGGAAGTTTCGATTGGATCTAAGGCGGAAATTCTTTCCTGTTAGGGTGGTGAGGCACTGGAATGGGTTGCCCAGGGAGGTTGTGAGTGCTCCATCCCTGGCGGTGTTCAAGGCCAGGTTGGATGAAGCCTTGGGTGGGATGGTTTAGTGTGAGGTGTCCCTGCCCATGGCAGGGGGGTTGGAACTGGATGATCTTGACATCCTTTCCAACCCTAACTATTCTATGATTCTGTGATTGTAAGACGGAGGTGAGGGCTGGACTACCCTCGGCTGGACTGCAGGGCATGGGGTATTCACGGTAGGAGACGTGGTGCAGGATGGTGCCCCATGCCCGGCTGAGCTGCAGGCACTGGGGTGACGGGGATCCCATTCTTCTGCTGTGTGCTTGTTGTAGGTGGTTAAAGAGATGGACAACGAGAAGAGGATCCGGCTGTTGCAGTTTGTGACGGGGACGTGCCGCCTGCCTGTCGGGGGGTTTGCAGAACTCATTGGTGCGTGCACCTGGGGCTTCTAGGGAGCTGAGTGGGGGCTATGGCTGGGTGCAGGGGCTGGTGGTGAAACTCGGGTGTCCGTGTGTCCATCATGGAGTGCGAGGCAGCCACAAGCAGTGAAGTGGCTGCGACATCTGAGTGTGGTGATTTCATCTGGTGGAGTGCTGTTACCAGACACATTCCTTAGCCATGAACCGTGCTGCCACAGTTAACTTCGTTGGTCCAGTTTATAATTCCATTTTGAATGAGATTTGGGTTTTGATTTAGTTTTTGATTTCTGTGTGATGAAAACCCCTTTCCAGAAAACCACAGTGTGGCATTATTCTGCTCTCATACTTTAATTTGCTGCTTTTTGGGGCCTGTACCAGCCTTTCCCTTACTTTCCTGGAATTAGCGTTGAGCTAACTTAACCCACTCGTATATTCTTGCTGGCAAATAAGGTTTTTCCAGTCCCCTGGAACTTCTCCGGCATTCACAGTCAGTTCAAAAGTGATCTCAGTGACTCAGACTTCCTGAGCAAGGTCCCTTAAAACTCTCAGATGGACCCGATCAGACCTGCGGGTCCATGGGGAAATATGTTTTAGCACTTGTTGTTTAACTGTCCTGCTTGGAAGCCGTGCTGTTCCCTCTCTGTGCCATCAATATGCATTTCAGCTTTCTTCCTTCTTGTTTCTTACACATCCTCTCTGCAGAGGGGTCAGAACAAGCAATGAGTCCTGCTATGTATTTATCCCTGATGTCTTTCTAGGATCATAAAGGGGTGTGATGGTGCTCACTCAGCTACTAGTGCATTGGAGGGTTTTCTTTTTCAGCTTCTGGTCATGTAATGATAATTGCTGTGCTCGTAATTAACAGGCAGCAATGGGCCCCAGAAATTCTGCATCGATAAAGTTGGCAAAGAGACTTGGCTGCCTCGGAGCCATACGTGGTAAGTCATTTCTCCTCAGCCCTGTTAGGAGAATGTGGGGACAACCACAAGCAGTGTTTCTGATGCTGCATGGGGCCCCGGGCACCCTTTGTCCTGTCCGTCTGCATTCCCATGGGATGTAGCTGCCATTCCTGGCTGCTGCGTGTGGCTGAGGTGGGAAAGGATCCTGCTGTGGGTAGGAGGATGGGGATTGCAGCGCTGCTCACAGCCTCTGCTGTCTCTCCAGCTTTAACCGTCTGGATCTCCCTCCCTACAAAAGCTACGAACAACTGAAGGAGAAGCTGCTTTACGCAATCGAGGAGACGGAAGGGTTTGGACAGGAATGATGGAGCGTTTGGTACTTTCTCAGACTGGGGAGGGCCATGGAGTGCTGCTGGGTGTGAGATGCTCCCCGCAGAGCTTGGCGCTAAGCCCTCTCCGCAGGATGGTGCACAGGATGTGCATATGCTGTTGCTCTTGTTCTTGGCTGCAGTCTGTATTAAAGCAGTCCTGGGGGAAACTGGTCCATGTTTTCCTCCCCAAAGAAATTTAAGGGGTGACGAGGTGTTTACACCTCTTGCCCCTCTCTGGTTCTGCTCAGCTCACGAGGGATGGGGATTGGCACAGAGGGGATGGGGGAGAAGTGCTTGGCAGGCAACACAAGGTGCACAGAGGTTCTCTGATCCCCCCTTACAGACACAGTTAAATGTGATCTGGTTTTGGCACAGGCTGTTTTTGTCCCAAGTGCTTTCTGCCTTTTCATGGCCCTGTAGCAGATGCAGGTGAGGAGGGAAGATGGTTCTTGAACTGACTCTTGGGTCACTTTTGGGTCTTATCCTTCACTGAGCAAAGGTAATGGGGAACCACAGTTGATGTTGCACTGTGCAAGGGCCAGGACGGCCCCTTGCCGTGCCAGACCCAAACCACCCAAAGCCAGGGCCCAGCAACGTCTCTTATGTGCTTGATTTGCAAGCGTGTGGCCACGTTGCAATTGCATGTGTCCTGAGTTAAGTGGTTTATTGCTTGGAGCTGGTGCTCCACAGAACACTTGGGGTCTCTGGTCATGTTGGGGCACATCTTTCCTTTACTTGGTTATGGGTTCAGCCCACTCCCTGTGTTTCCTCTGTCACCGGCTGGCTGGTGGCATGAGTTCCTGAAGCTGTGCGTGAGGGCAGGATCAGGCCTCTGTCCCTTGCCTTGTTGCCACCTCTGCTTCCCCCTGTCCCTTCTATGCATGAGGGGATACAGACCCACGTGAGTGTTGGTGTAGATAGCTGTACATAAAAGAAGTCTGTGGATACAAGACACCGCAATAGCTTTTGACTTGTAACTGAATAGTTTTGTACTGCACCATCCTGCCTCAGCCATACTGATTTCTTGTGCAATAAATGATAAAGCAGCTGCCAAGGTGCGTGTTTCTGTCAGTGCGCTACATGGGGGGGACAGCCTGGTGCAGCTGCCGGGGTCTCTGTGCTGTGATGGGCACCCAGAGCTCCTTAGTGATGTAGGAAGTGTTTTTGCCATGCTCACGCTGCGCACGCAGTAGGATCAGGCTTCATCCAACCTCTAATTCAGTCGGCTAAAAATGGTTGCAGGGTCTTTTGCCAGAGCTGCAGCCTGCCTCCCTGCGCCACCATGTGAAACTGAGAGCTGCACCAATGGAACAGAATTGGGTGCATGAGGCCAGTAGCTGCAGGCATGTGGTATCTAGTAAGAACTAAAGCAGAGCTAAACAAACCCATTTCTATCACTGGGACAACCTGCATCCTGTAATTTTGCCATGACTTTGCTTTTCAGCAGCTGCCTTGGCTCGTCGGTTCTGTGAATTTGAGGGTTTTTCTGGGGGCTGTATTTTGGTTATTTTTAATAGCCTGTACTTTGTGAGTGATCCTTGCTAGTGCCAGCCCCATCCCAGCAGGAATACTTCCATTGCTGCTGGCACTTTCCACTCTCCTGGCACCAGTGTGCTAATGCAGCACTTGTGGTCACCTGGAGCCCTTGGTGCTGTTCCAGCCCTGGGCAGGGTGGTGGCAGGATCCCACCTTCTCTCCCCTCCATGTCTTCAGGCAGAGGATCACACCAGGCACGAGTGCAGCTTTTATCTAATACTTTTTCAAGGGACAGGTAACAAGAGCCAACCCCAGTCTTGTCACTGGCCAGGTTAAAAAAAAAAAAAAGGCAAAAAACCAGAATTATACTAGCCCAGCACAAGGTACAGCTTAAAAAACAGCACCAGCCCCTTCACGAGTAACTGTGGTGCTTCTGGAACTTGGACCCTCCCACTCAGCTCAAAAATGAATTCATGTGAACAAACTGGTTTTCACACAGGAGAGAAAACTTGGTACTGGGCAAGACCAGACTTTATCTGAAGCATAACAAAGCACCTGGTAGAAATAGCCGTTGGCCTCAGTGCTTTGGTGGCCCATGCAGGGGAGGAAGAGTCTTGCACTACACAAACATAACACATTTCCCCCTGGCTCTCAGCCCTCCCTGGCTCTCAGCCCTCCCTGGCAGGGTGCTGAGGCCTCCCCGTGGCTGCCTGGTTGAGAAAAACCTCTCCAGCCATGTCATAATGCACAAAAAGCAGATACCAAAGCAGAGGAAAGCAGAGCAGTGACCCTCCAAGAGACAGGAATCCAGCACCAGAGTGATTAAGTTTACAAGACTTTTAATTTACAAATAAAAACCCTACACATTTTACTTTTTCTCCTTTTTCTCCTCTTTCTTGACATCACTCTTCTCCTTATCTTTTTCCTTGTCATCTTTTCTCTCCTTTTTACTGTCTTCTTTTTCCTGTCCTTCTTTCTTCTCTGCATCCCTGTTGGCAATCTTGTTGTTAATGAGGTTGTGCAGGGCAACCACAGAGCGGATGAGAGAAGCCAGGTAAACCACCACCATTTGGTCATTGGTCTTCAGATAAAAGGCCTTGACAAACTCTTGCAGGTTGACGTCTGGTAGCAGGTTAAAGACATCCTGGAGGTGGTAGATGATCTGGTGATTGATGGGGAGTTTGCCCATCGCTACTTTCTCTAGGTAGCTCCTGATGTCCAGAAGCTTGGAGTTCAGCCCCTTCAAGCCGTGGACCTGATTTGTGATCCGCTGGGACAGCGTGCCCACCGTGGTGTCCTTGATATCCCTGAAACACCCACCACAGAAAGAATCAGCATTAGAGTATTACTCTGCATTCTCATCAGCAGCTGGGCCCATTAGGAGCTCTTTCCAGCTTCAAAAGCAAATCAGTTTGAACCACTAGTGAAATGAATGTGCCCAGTCAAAGAAGGAGCACAAGCAGCTGTATGTTACAAAGTGTATCTACAATAGATCACTGATTCTGTGGTGTGTGTGTTCATGTTCTCTTTGGGATAATATTTGTAGCACTGGTTGAGAGGGTGAGAAAAACAACAGTATTTGGTGACTGCTCTTTTTTGTCCAGAGAGCTACAGAGCCATGAGCAATGTTCCCGTTCAGTGCTCAAAAATGATGTGATATCCTGCAGGTTTGATTGCACGAACATGTAGTTTTTATCATCCTGTCAGTGGGCAGCCACACTTTTCACTAGCAGTGAGCAAACAAGGCAGGCAAGACTGCTAAGTTAATATGCTGTAATGTTTAAGTAGCACACTGAAGGAAAAGCTGGCACTCAGATGCTAGACAGATTGGATCATGGTCCTGTGCAAGTCTCCTAAGAATACCTGAATGTTAAAGGTGCTTACCGTAGCAAGTGCTCAACACCAACTTCCTCTGCCTCCTCTGCTCCAATCTCACTAGTCACATGCTCAAACGTCTTGGAGGTTGGAGTGCCGTCCTTTGGGGCACAAGGATAGAGGAGATATGGTCAGACTGCGCCATGGGTATGAAGACACACGTGAACCAGCCAGCACAGGCAATTCCACGTAACCGGTGGGGCAGCTCATGCAATGCCACCCTGTCAGATTAACTGATGCCTGTTTACAGGATCAGGAAGAGCCAGTGGCACAAATGTCAAAACAACACCTCAGGGGACTGCAGTACACAGCTCAGGGAAAAAGGGTGTAAGTGAATCACAATACCTTTAAAAAAACACACACTGATTTTAGACAGAGTATGGGGAACTGTATTAATGAAAGCAGCACAGTTGTTATACAGACTTCACAAGAAATCAGAGGAAAGGCTCTAGTTGGATTTTTCTTGATTTAATGAGGGTTAGTTAACAACTGTTGCAAGTACAGAGCTGTGAGCAATTTCTTCTTTCCTGTGCTTTGTGTAATTTTCAACTGATGTATTTTGCTGGTTTATGAACTGGTGGGTAGAATGGAAGGTACCTCTAAATATCACAACTATTTCTTACTTTCCTGATGCAACCTTGTTACATTTTGGGATACCTTTTGTCATCCTGGTATTAGCTCTCAGCCAATTAGAAACATACACAATTCCAGAAAAAAAAATAAAGTAGCAGTATGGAACAATCTCATACAAAGTATAACTTACACACACTGGATATTAAGAAAGATGTTTAAAAGATTCACAGGCTGAATACCTGAGAATGCCTCAGAAAGGAAAAAGGATCCAACTTGCTTATATATATCCAGAATGTAATTTAAATCAAAAACCTGCAAATGAAAAGCTACAGCAGACTTATTACTGTATGTTGTTTGTCTGCATGGTGCTGCAAGTGATGAGTGAGTGTTGCTCATGCCTGACTGACCTACCCAGCAGTGCCAGGTGCACAAATGAGTAAGCACACAATTACTCCAAGCACTTCTGCAAACAGGCTGATGTGTCAGAGTGACATCTTAAAAGCACTCCAGTCTGTGACTTTATTCATGGCCATGGACACATCAGAAACAGGTAAGAAGCATCTAAATCACACGGACCACTGGAGTTGTCGAATTCCTCAGGTCAAATGGTAACTTTTCTTCCAAGTGCACTGGAGGACTAAAGCTTTAGTTACGAATGCATGTATCATGACTGAGGTTTAACCTCTAATGTCAGCAGATTTTGGCTGCAAGTCACAGGCCCTCACTAGAGAGTGCAACACCCTGTATGTCAAACGCACTGTGTGCCATGGTATGTACATCTTTCAGAAAATAAGGCAATCTTAGAGGCCGTCTTTTAAAAGAAACCCACTTCCTAGGAAAAGCCAGAGAGATGTGTTGAATACTCACATCGTGAACTTCTTCAACTGAAATGTAAGCTTCTGTGGGCAGCCCCAGGTCCTTTGGCTTCACATCAATAATCACCAACACCTGATGGAAAAAGCAAATGTTTCAGAAAGCTGGGTTTCATTCAAAGACCAGAAAAAAAAATCCCCACGTCAGCTCTTCATTCCAGAGCAATGGTACGCTGGCTGCTCAGAGGTGAAAACTCCAGCCTCTGAGAAAAGACATCTATAGTTCTTTGAAAAGACTCTGATCTGGGTTCTTCAATGCAGCTACCAGGTCTTTAACATGCTGCATCACCAATAACAGAGTTAGGGCCAAGGATTCCTAGATTTAGGGAGAGAGAGGACCGTGCTCTCCCCACCAAAGAAGTGCTGTACTTACAGAGTTAGGACAGTATCTTTTCATCAGCTCATTGATGGCGATGTCGTTCTTGTGCAGCTTAGGGCCTGTATGGTACCAACCAACTATTCTTTCTCTAGCTGAGCAAAACCAGAAAGGATTCTAAATCAGAACTGCGTGGTAAGACAATAGCAGAAAGATTTATGCAGATATCAAATTAGCAAACGAAGGGTGAAAATCTGATATGTGTAGGTGGAAATAAGTTCCAGTAATCAAAGCAACAACATGGGTAGTGACAAACAGTTTACTAATTGTACCTATCATAGCTTAATAACTACATACATATCGTCATTCCTAGGTTTGTAACTGAACTGGACTATTTAATATGAGCTCCTAATTTTGCAGATAGCAGGATGCAACAGCTTGAAACTGACACCTAGAGATACAAGAATTCTAGAAATGCAAATTGTATCATGATAATGACAGCTGGTCTCAGGACTAAGAAAATTCACAGGAACTGAAGTTATGACTGAACATTCTGCTCAAACTGAATGGTAAAGACACTTTTAACTTCAGAGCACATCTGTACAGAATGGATTTTAGAGAGAAAGCTCTGAAATTCTTCAGAAATAATGGCATTTTGAAATCTGAGATATTCTGAAGATACAAAGCTGTCAGGAGTCTTGGGAAAACTAGCAAGGTATAAATTAATGTCTTAAGAACAAAAACCTATCTATCTGCACAAATTAGCCAGTGGAAAATCACCAGTGCAAGTGAAGCCATGCAAGGAATTAGCATGCAGTGGCTTCTTATGTGAGCAGTTAACTCTCAACCTTACTACAAATTCAATTCCCCATAGTCTTTGAAGATACTGGAAGTGTATCCCTGCTGGCAAGAAGACCTCAACTTACCATTGACCTTCTTAAACATTCCATACATGTTCTCTAGATAGTCATGGTCTAGGAACCACACAGTATCATCCTTGTCATCTTCATCAAAAGGTACTGGGATTAAAACAAAATATCAGTATTTAAGAATCCAGCTTCCAGAATGAAGATGCTTACAGAAAGACTGAGGGTTGGGATATCTTTGACTGCTAAAGGATAGTGGATTTTAATCAGTTTCAACTGTTGTGCAACACTGCTGCCCAAGCTAACCTGTCATGTTCTCTCATGCAACGTCTGTCTCATCATTACTAACAGTTCAGAACTGAAAAAGGAAAAGCAAAGCATTCTGAGCATTATCCTTGGTGGACAACATCAAGCATCAGAGAGAAATCCTCCTACATACAAAGTAACTTAGTAGTGTGCACAGATATTTGACATGATAAACTGAGTATCTCAGCAGACTCTGTAGCTTGTCTATCAAGAGCAGTCTACTTAAAAGAAAAATTCATTTTCTGTGTAGAACACGTCATCAGCACTTTTACAGGCTACTAGAACACTGTGAGGCATTTAAGTAAGGACTATTTACTCTTGAGTAAATGGCTAGTTATTTTACCAGCCTGTATATGGGCACACAGGCTCAGTTCTGAGAACAAAGACTGGCCTTAGTCTTTTAATTCTGAATGATAGGAAAAGCTTCGTAGTTGAAAGGCTATGAAAAATAGAAAAAAAACCCCACCCTTTTTCATCTGTAATGGAAAAAAGATTCTCCAAAAGTTGGGAGAAAAAAAAGTAAAAAAAAAAAAAATAAAATTACAGAGTCCAAGCTTGGGAGAAAACTCCACGTAAACTGTGAAACTTAACATATATAAACTGAGATCATTTTGCTTTGTCACACAGTAGTCCCACTGGGAAGGAAATGAGCTAACTAACACAAATGGGTCAACAAAAGCCATGCATTCAATAAATACTTTTACTATCACATATAAATATTTAAGAAGAAACTATTTCAACACTATTAGCAATATACTTAAGGAAATAACTAGTAATTAATTGGATGAAATCTGAGAAAAAGGTGCAAGGCTAAAATATACATTAAATCTTTACAGGAGTAACAGCTACATCAGCACTGAGCACTCTGATATCTGCGTGACATATTGAGACACAGATCACTTGGCAGAGGTCAGCAAGCCCGATGCAGCAAAACATCCATCAGCATTTTAAAAGAGGTTTACACCTGCTCCCGAAACATTCCACAGTGCGCAGGGAAGATGCAGCACAAGACTGGCTGGAATAGGTAAATTTTTGACAGCAGTAAGCATTTTTGTAAAGATATAGGCTGATTTGTACATGGAGGGAACAATCTGTGCTCTCGCAGGGTGGCTTAAAAAAGCCCAAATGCAATTCAGCTCTTAAATAATTCAGTAGGTTTGAGGAAGGGTAGGACACCCAAACTCACCTGCAAAACTGTTGGACACATCTAGTATTTTTTTCTGCCATGAGCCCAGCAGCACACCGACGACTCGCTTCTGATTTCCAACTTTTCCTATTCTAAATGGAAAAGACTGTGAGTTCCCACAACAAAGAGCCTGCTTCAGGGAAGACGGTGACAGTGGACCCCTTGCTTTGCCCCATGAACAGCACGCACGTTGGAAGGGCAGAAGTGGCGTTATGGCTGTTTTATTACTGATTGTTAATTTACATCCAGAAAAAGGCACCTTGGTGCCCTCAGAATCCAAGCCTGCAACCCAGCGATGCAGAAAGAGGGCTGCACGGTCCGACGGAGCTCACGAGGGCGTCAGGACCTGAAATCAGCACCGCTGCAGCCTCTCCGCAGGACAATGCGCTATAAAAAAGTGAGTAAGCGCTTACACTGCTCGGTGGCACCCACAGCTCGCTTTCGCAAGAGCAGGCTCGTTCGCCTTGTGAGATTTTTAGGTTTTGACATTAAAACTGCTTGTCAATCAGCGCAATTGAGTCAAACCACGCACGAGTTACACACGAGGTGTTTAGAGGGACATGACTTATCCTCCGCTCGGGAGCCTCGGCTTTTAGGCTCAAACCCCGCTTCCCCCATACTCGCGTTCTGACCGTCGGGACGCTGTTCCCGTGTCTTCGGCAGGCCCGAGGAAGGCACCGACCGGCCCTCACGGCACCCTCGGAACACAACAGCGGCGGCGGCGGGCGCGGGGCTCCGGCGGCTCTCGCAGGCCGCAGTCCCGCCGCCACCGAGGCACCGCGGCCCTGGGCACCGAGCGATCGGCCCCGGCCCGGGTGCTCCGCTCTTCTCCCGGCTCGGGGCGCACCCCCGCCGCGATCTGCCGGCCTCAGGGTCCGGGTGCTCCGCTCCCCTCACGGCGCGGGGTCGGGGGCCCTCCCCGCCGCCATCTGCTCGCTCCGGGGCCCGCCGCGCCGCTTCCCTCACGGCCCAGCCCGGCCCGTGACTCAGCGCCGCGGCGGGGCCGCGCGCCCGGCCAGCCCTACCTGTTGAAGTGATCGACGACGCTGAGGAGCACCAGCGGGTGCACCACCACCCGGTCCACCGCCAGCTCCGGCATGGCCTCCGCCCGGCTCCGCTTCACCGCCAGCACGGACCCACCAGCCGCCCCTCGGCCCGCCCGCACCAGGCCCGCGCCCCGCCGCCGCGCAACCCCGCTCCCAGCCTGCCCCGCGCCGGGGCGGGGCCACCGCCGCCATCTTTAAAAGGTCGTCATCCTCGTCGGCAGGAGGACACCATCTTGGAGAGGTCGCAGGAGGCTGAGGAGCCGTCGCCATCTTGGGAAGGTGCGTCCCCTGCTGTCGGCAGCCCCGCACCATCTTGGGGAAGCCGGGCGGCTCCGCCCGGAGGTGATGGGCGGGCACACGGCGCAGGGAGGCGGGCACACGAGAGTGCTGAGACCCGTTCTCTGCCGCAGCGCCTTGGCCGGCCCCGCCCGAGGGGGGCGACTGCTGCGGCTGGTTCCTCTGAGCGGGGGCTGAGGAGACAGGGTCGGAGGGAGGCGGGTAGCGCCGTCGAGCGCGTCCGGACGCAGCCAGCGGGTCCCTTGCCCACCTAAGTGGCCAGCAAGAGCGTTTGCCCCATAATCCTTTCAGGGACAAGCGGTTTCAGGAGCTGGCCAACCTTTCCCGGGTTCCTCTGCTGCTCTGGAAAAGAGTGGCATTTGCCTTTTCCTGGTTGTCAGGAGCATCTAATCACCATGACCTTTAAAAATGGAGGGCGCAGCCTCAGAATGGTGTTGCAATCTTATCATTACCACTAGACTGCAGGTTTAAAATGCAGAGGTGCTGTATTGTCATCTTGACTGAAAGTGGAAGCACTAATAGCATGTTGCAGGTGGTATCCTGATGTCCTTGGCTGTGTGCTCTGCCTCAGCTTCTGTGTCTGCAGCTTCAGGAGTCGTTGCAGCCTGGGCTAGGAAAACTTCCCCACCTTGCTTCTTGTTCCAGAGCATCAGGTAGCTTCAGGGTTCCCAGTACCATAGTGATAAATGTCTATATAAATAGGCAGAAATCTTCATGGCTTTAGCGTCTGCTTTCTTCCAAGGGGACTGTGTTAGGCTAATTTGTTTTGTGGGCATAACTAACATCCTTCAGTCTCTTATTTTGTAAACGTTTGTCCTCTCTGAAGTAAAACTTTCCTGTATGTAAAGAAGAAACAGACTGACCTAAGCCGAGTGCTTAGGGCAGTCTTTGTAGAAGGGTTTATGCACCTCAGGAATAGGATCCATAGACACAGAGCTCATCTCTTTAATTCTAGCAAGAAAATAGAACCTAAGGCTGTTATTCCTGAGTCTGCCATAAAGACTATTATAGAAGAACTACTAACATGAAAAGTGTTAGCAAAATTCTTGAGGATAGGCTCGCTGTTTTTAAAGCATCATGTTATCCTTATTTTCTACACTTTTCCCACGTTACGTGGTTTTTGCATATTTCTCATGTCTGACCAAATAGCTGTATTCTGGGTGAGTACTAGGAACCCTGACAGCCATCAACATTTCCAGACCTGAATCTAGATAAATTTAGTGCCGGGTGAGAGGTGAGTGACATGATCTCAGCCCAAGCAGAGCCCATGCACAAAAGCTGCTGTGATGCCCCATCCCTGGCAGTGTTCAAGGCCAGGTTGGACACAGGGGCTTGGAGCAAGCTGCTCCAGTGGAAGGGGTCCCTGCCCGTGGCAGGGGGTTGGGGACTGGATGAGCATTAAGGTCCCTTCCAACCCAAACCACTCTGTGATTCTATGAAATCTATAGTTTTGCATTGCTGTTTAGCATCTTTTAGCAGGTAGCGTTCCGCAAGAACATCATTCATTTACAAACTCTACGAGCACTGGGGACCTCTCGTGGATGTTTTTGGACGTTACAGCCTTCGGGCTTATTTTAAAAACCAATTTCTGCTCTAGTTTTTAGAGGTTTCTTCCAGCAGAGGGAGACATCTGACCGTGAAATTCAGGTACAGCCAGTGTTCTTGTCGCTTGTTTTATCAATATACATATAAAACTCAATGTTCAAATTAACTAGTTCAATAAGTAATTTAGCTCATTGATTTTTGGGCATATCCTAAGTGCCATTACAAGCTACGGATATTTTAAATGCCATTACCTAATAGAAGGAATGTTTTAAGCACCTTTTATTGATTTTATTACTGCTTTATTTTGCTGTCTTCTTTTAAAATCATTTTAACCACTCTGTCATCAAGAAGAAATATATCGTTGGTGAAATACAGTCAATTTCCCCAAAACCTTTGACATTGTTAAATAAGGAATTACAGTTGTTAAATCATGTCAGGCAATAACCAAGGGACAGAAAAGGTATAAAATTTGGAGCAGTGGTCCAGCATACCAGTAAGCTGTTTTGACCTTTGGCATTCAGACTCTGTATGTGACAATCACACTTCAATTCTGTTCTTGGTTCTTACATCAGTCAGAAGAGATTTAAAATCTCAGCATGCCAGGAAGGTTGTGGAAGGGTAACGGAGTATGATCCAGAGACAATTAAGGGACATTTTAATGACCTGCTGTGACTTTTTTGTTAAAATTACTCTCTAATTTAGCACATTCTAATTTTCATTTGCTGGATTGTATTGCTAGTAGTTTAGTGTATTGATGTTATACACAAAAGGAGTAAAGTGAGTCTGCTCATAGGGATTTCAGTTACTTCCCCTCCCTGCTCTTTTGACTTGAGAAGATTATAAGTATTATTGAGCTAATCAGCTGATAGACTGGGAATACAGGTAATATGTTGCTTAATCAAAGAACTGAAAAGTGAGTAATGAATGTTGGTGCTCAATAAAAACAGCTAATGAGTTGATTGCATTGATGCTTGATGTATTTTAACTGTAGAGTGGCAAACATCAGTACTTATATATGACTTGGCTTGTGATTGTTGAGCTGAAACTCAAAATGTAGAGATTCTGTAGTGTATGAGCATCTGACAACTGACCTAAAGTGGGGAGGGAGCAAGCTGTGCTCTGTTCTCTAAATGGAACGAGTGATTCAGTTATTAACTGCTGGGCTTCTGTTTTGTTGTAAAAAAAACAAAACACCAAAATCCACAGAAAATCCAAACGCAACCCCCAAAACTTACATGCAACTGCTTTCAGAGGTTGAAGAATGAGGTCCGAATTGAAAAATAAGAATCATTAAGAATAAATTAACTTCTTTTTTTTTTTTTTCTTCATTATTATCAGGACGAGGGGTAACGGGTTAAAACTTAAACAGGGGAAGTTTAAATTGGATATAAGGAGGAAATTCTTTACTGCGAGGGTGGTGAGGCACTGGAATGGGCTGCCCAGGGAGGTTGTGAGTGCTCCATCCCTGGCAGTGTTCAAGGCCAGGTTGGACGAAGCCTTGTGTGGAATGGTTTAGTGTGAGGTGTCCCTGTCCATGGCGGGGGGGTTGGAACTAGATGATCTTGAGTTCCTTTCCAACCCTAACTATTCTATGATTCTATGATTCTATGATCTATCTCTTGATCTGTTAGGTGTTGTAAACTCTTCTTAAAGTGCAAGGTGATGCTTACTGGAGGCACAGAAAGACATCTTTATAGGCTTTTCTAAAACGGGATCTGCTACTGTCAGCTGCTGAGATGCAACGGGAAGAAAACTTTTGGTACTTAGATTCTGAGCGGTTTTACATCTTTTGTCATGTTCTGACCTCTTTTCCAGACTTGAGGATTGCACTTTACTTCAGGAATCTCATTTCCATCAGGAATTATTATTTGTCTTTAAATTGTCAAGTAATAATATGCTTCAGAAATTTGTTTTTTATTTCTGTGAAATGTCCCATATTTGGGCCTACAGTCCCTATTAGATTGGTGACACATTCTGTGGGGAGCCATGTAGCATACCTTTATGGTGTCTCTGCTTGCCAGCTGTTTTATAATTTAACTAATACTGGCCCACGAAATCACAGTAACACAGCTGAAGGACACTTTCAGTGGCCTTATCTCTTACCTTCTCCTTTCAGCCTGTCAATACTGGGGGTGAAGGGCAGTGGTGGAAATTTTAATAGGAGAAATAAACCAAGTGGAGGTGATTCTTTTTGTAGAATCATAGAAGCATGATCATCTATGGACTAGGGAATATATGCATTTACTGAATACATGCAATTTGTATTTCTAGGTGTTCTTTCCAGTGATGACAGTTAGAAAAATAAGAGTGCTTTAAATGAAAATACCAGCATGTCACAGTAATGACCTCAGTTCATCAAGGCCAGGAACTGAAGCTTGGGTGGCTGTGTGGGTGGCTGTGACCTCCAAATCTTGAGCCTGCTGTGGGTATAGCTCTTGAGGTGTATTTTTCCATCTTCTCTGTGAAGGAGCTGCTGTTTGGTGGTCTGTAGCCTCTCCTTGAGAACAAGGTTTTACTACCCAAGTCACAGAGTCCCTCTTGGATAGAGGGTCTCTACCACCTAAAGGGCAGGGTGCATCAGGGAGGATGCATGAGCCAGTAGATAGTGGGCTATGGCCAAGCAGGCCTGGGAATAACACGGAAGGCAGTAACACTTCAGCCTGATTTGGTGTTTCTCTGTAGCTTTCCAGTGTTTGCTAGTGATAAGTGACATCCTTGGGATTTTGGCTACAAAGGATGGACACAGCTGGGAAATACTGTTGCCTGATACTTTGGATCGTAATCCTAAATGACACGTACTATGTACTCCTTTAATATTAGTTGTCTTTGGTTTTTTTTTTTTTTAAACCCTAATTTATTTTTCTTGTCTGGGGCCAGGGAAACTGAACAGTTAGAGGCAATGTCCACTGACATGTAGTTTCACTGAGATGCCTTCTAAAATGTGTTTAAATGCAGTCAAGAGAAGATAGGCTTTCTTTAGACCTTTTGATAGTTTGCCACATAATACTTTTGTGCTACCAATTTGGACAAGAAATACATTTATTTCCCAATAAATACATTTAGCTTTGTCCAAATAACTGTAGTTTCCTATTAAGATTTCTTTGGTCAGGGTGTGCCATGAGCTGTTTTAGAAGGAATGATGCTGCTAGAAGTGAGCAAGGATAATGTAAGCCATGGAAGCAAAACAAAGTCATCGCAATGGTAATTCTAATTTGTCTTGGTTAAACTGTAATTCAGTAGAATGCTGACAATGTATACTCAGTGCATGATGCCATAACGAGTGTCCTTATCAAGACTGCCGTTTGCTTCTGAAGACCTCCAAATAACCATTTTTTCCTCCCAAATGCCTGTTCTAGAATGTTATCTCTAAAGCAAACTTATAAATATGTAATTATAAATCAATCTGTCCATTTTATGACATGATGTTTGTGTATTGTGTAGTAACTTACTTGTTTCTCTATAAGGTACTGTTGTTTGACCAAAAGGTACTGTCCGTATGAAAACTTCTGTCTGTACCCATGGGTTAGCTGGTGATTCCAATAATCCTGTCTTCCTACAACACTGCAACAGATAACAGATAAAGCATGCCAACTTTTGGATATAGAATCATCACTTTCTTTAGTTAAAACCAGTTTGTAGAAGTATCGTCAACATGTAATGTAAAACCATGGAAAAATCTTCCGCGTTTTACATAGCGCAGTTCTGGTTTTTGTTGTCGTTTCCAGATATCACAGGGTGTAGAAATGCCAGAAAAATGTTTTTCTTTCTTTCTTTTTTTTTTTTTTTTTTTTTTTTTTAATAACTACATCATTGACTCTAATTTTTGCTTATTTTATTCTGGTACCATTGCTACAAAATGATTTTTTTGGAAAATAGTGGAAGCAAGCAGTTAAAAAAAGAACGCACAACAGGTTCTAGTCATACTCATTTTTCCACACCTTGAGGACTAGCAAATTCTTTAAAATGAGATTTTATTTGTACAAAGCAAAACTTCAAAACCACTCAAAAGCTTTCTTATTAACTGCTGTCAGTCTTTTGATTTACAAGGGCAATAAAGATCTAGAGGGGGCACATTTATCATGGAGTTCAGCACACCAGGAGCCATTTTCTCAAGCAGTAAAGCCAAGTGATAAAATGAGTTCTTTTGTTCTATAACCAAGACACATTCCCTGTTTTTAAAAATGTGTCTGTTGGACTTCTTGGCTTGTAGTTTGGCCATGTTCCTCTAATACATTCATAAATAATGAAAAATTGCTAGTATGCAGATACTGACGATGCATCTGGAAAAAAACGACTATCTGAAAGAAAGAAACTTACTTTTAACTTTGACTTATTTTCTAGCTTTTTCTCCAGTGATAATTCTTGTATGAATTTTTAATAACACTTTTAATTTTTTTTAATATATATATATATATATTTTTTTTAATGATTATATACCTCTTTGCAAAGCCTAAAGAATTGTGGTTAGGAAGCATTAAAAATACCCTGTTTAAAATAAAGAACGATGTTCATAGAGTGTAGTTCTATTTTGCAAGCTTCAGTTTCTTCATCTGTTTCTAAACTTGTATTGAAGGGACTTTGTGAATGCAGTTCTTTAATGGTAGTGGGTAAAAAGGTTTAGCTTCTCGTCTAGACCAAAATATTGATGGCTTGTGTGGGCACTTCATTAAGAGATGTAGCTCTGTGGGAGGAACTGATTGCAAGAGTTAAGTGTCCTTGCAGGTGAGCAAGGGGCTCAGAATCTGACCATAAACTGAGTATTAAAAAAGGTGAATGCTGTTTTTTCCATATAAAAATGCGGCCACCTGCAGTCTCTTCCTGGGAAAGAGACATGTTGCTACTTTCCCTGGTCAGTTGCTGAAAGTTCTGGGAAGTCCAGTCACTCTCCACTGTCCAATGCTCCTGCACAGACACCTTTGAAACAGAAGCAGGAGAACAGACTTGCAAAAGGTACATTCCGATACAGTTTTGAATAGAATGATCTCTAACCATAAATGTGAAACTGTGACGTTGCACCCGGTGTTTTGGCTTCAGTTGGGCTGCTGTCATACACATGGAAGGGTGAGTCTGGAAAAGGTCAGAGGCATTAAACCTTGTTCGTATTTAAATCAGTGCCACACTATCATACCCCTATAACTACAGCAGTGCTGCAGTAGTACCTGTTTGTCCCCAGGTTATGCAAATGGTGATGGATGGGCTTGGAAGGCATTTTGGATAATAGCTGTTTCTTTGGTTTTATTCTTGGTTTCTTTTATAGACAGGCTTTTAAGAAAAACTGTTCTGTAAACAGATTGCACTCATGGGAAAGTGATAACATAGCTCTTGAATGTGGTGTTTTATGAACAAACCACACTGAGTGAAAGGACCAGAGGTCTGCTACATTTTCTTTGACTATGGTCAGTAGCAGGTTTGTAGGTAAGTGTTAGAACAGGGCAAAATTGTCAGAATAAGAAATGTGGAACACAGGTCTTGCCAAACCTATTTATTGATCTTAGGCAAATGCTCTTCAACTGTACAAGAAGTGTGTGGGACAACCAATTTTTTACTCACTGTATTCTACATTAAAGAGTTTGGAAGTAGGACTTGTTCTATTATCGCTCTAGTTCAGGTGCAGAAGGAAGCAGCTATTACAGCAGCCAAAAGACCCCACTATGACTGCTGTCTTAGCTTATTGAAACTAAAGCTTTGGCTGACCTGTTGTGGTGGTCACCTGTAGCACAGGGACTTTGCAGACCTCTGCTGCTGTTTTATGGTGGCACTTGAAATTTAGCAAGAAAAGATGTAGTCTAGGAAGCCCATCTTTTTGCATAGCTGTGTATGCTACTTCTGATACTTACATTGCAAAACCATTAGTCTCTGAGATTTAGGGTCAGAAATTAAGTTGGTTTAATTTATTTGTTTATTTATTTTAAATCCTAGTATCTTAGAATCATAGACTCATAGAATAGTTCGGGTTGGAAAGGGCTTCTAGATCATCTAGTTCCAACCCCCCTGCCATGGGCAGGGGCACCTCACACTAAACCATCCCACCCAAGGCTTCATCCAACCTGGCCTTGAACACTGCCAGGGATGGAGCACTCACAACCTCCCTGGGCAACCAATTCCAGTGCCTTACCACCCTAACAGGAAAGAATTTCTTCCTTATATCCAATCTAAACTTCCCCTGTTGAAGTTTGAACCCGTTACCCCTTGTCCTGTCACTACAGTCCCTAATGAACAGTCCCTCCCCAGCATCCCTATAGGCCCCCTTCAGGTACTGGAAGGCTGCTATAAGGTCTCCACACAGCCTTGAAAGATCCCAAAGCTTTGGGGGGGGGGGGGGGGGGGGGGCGGTGGGGGTCGTGGGGTGGAATTTAAATACTTTATTTTATGAAGCAGTTTTGGGGGCAGTTTTTCTAAAATGTATTCTTTCATGTTGGATAGTTTAAAGACCATCTGTTAACTGAAACCAACCATAAGTGAAGTTGCAGCTATGTTTCCTATTAGTCTTGTATCTTTTGTATTAGTCATATATGAAACAGTACAGAAACATCCAGCAAAATTCAAAACAAAAATTGAAAAAGCAGATGTTGAAACTGTTGGCTTGTTGCTTTGCTTTTACAGGAGCAAGTAATTATTGATGGATCACAAAAATACAGTAAGACTGGTTTTGTAAACTTTTATCCAGAATCACAGCTAAAATGTATTTCTGGTTATTGTATAGTGCAGTTGAAAATTGGAGTATTTCACTTGGAGACACTGAAGAGTGTTTTAAAAAATAGATAATGAATATTGTGGCTGGAAACATACAATGAAAGATAAAATATAAAATTTTAAATAGTTATGAACTCCTAGTCTCTCACGGCTCATTTATTATGTTGTCATGGTGAGCAAGGAATAACAAAATAAAATAAAAAGGCTGTTCCTTGGTAGTTGTGACTTATTGGTAGTTCTCTTTTACAAGAGTTCCATGCTGACTTAAGTAAAGAACTCCAAGAAAAAAACAAACTTTATTTTTCAAATAAATTCAACTAAGAGCTCACAGCCTTTCGTGACACCATGCTGAATTATTATTAGTGTACACTGCTGTGAGAATAACACTCACTGCTGTTTAACAACAATGCCTTTCCATAGAATTTCACACAGACAGTAGGAAAACGAAAGGCAGAATTGAGTGCTGAAGCAGAATTAAACCAGTCCATCCTGGAGCCAGGATACTTCCATTATTTTTTCCATAACGAAGAGCAAGAATGAACATGTACTGTATATGCAGGTCCATATGATTTTCTTGAAAAATTTTTAATGGGTTGTGAATGTTAAGCAGGAGGTCCTCTCTTGCCTGAATAAAATCACCTTAAGTGTAATTCTCTCACTCTTTCCTTTTTTTCCATTGTTATTGTTCAGTCAACATCAGGACTGTATACAATTTTGTCTACGAAAAGCTTAATTTGTCATGGAGAGGAGAGGTCAGCTTTTTTTGCTTGCTTCTATTGTGACAGAAAATAATGTGTTGCACTTGGTAGATGGTGGGATTAAAATAGTTTGGAATTAACCGCCATGTTTAGATGGTTCCATAAGATTGTTCAAAAAGACTGTCCCAGAAGGGTTCCCCAGCTGTGAAATGCCACTGAGCAGCCACTTGGATGTTTCCCTGTTCCCTTGTTTTCAGCTTTTGGAGGGCACTTGAGCTCATGGGCACTCACTCCCACATGAGTCTTTCTCCTCCTGGAGGAAGCTTGTACAATTGGCCTGCAGTCAGGGCAGCAGAACAGTATGGGCTAGTCAGAGTTTGTAAGGAGATGCCTCTAAGGACTGTGTGTACAGTTTGGAGCAGGGGTGTTTTCTTGAGTTTAGGAGCAGGTCTGTCAAATGTCAGTAATAATTGTGAGGGCACAGAATTACTGTTGTGAAGAACTAATCACCTCTTTGCCCTAATAGGCACAGTTATGGACAAAATTCTAACTGCTTACTACCAATTTTTGGGGAAAATCTCTCAGAAAGCTCAGTTGTGAGGCTTGGACTGGATATTAGGAACAGTTTCTTCACCAAAAGGGTTGTCAAGCACTGTAACAGGCTGTCCAGACCAGTGGTGGAGTCACTGTCCCCAGAGGTACTTAAAAAACATGGTGATGTGTTGCTTGGTGACATGATTTAGTGGTGGACTTGCCAGTGCCAATGGTTAGACTGATGATCTGAAAGGTCTTTTCCAACCTACATGATTCTACAGTTCTGTTATTCTACTTATATTAAGGCTTTACTATCAGGCAATCATAAATCCTGTATAGCCTAATCCTTTATTTTGGGACCCAAATTTACCATTCTTCTCAATGCTTGCTGTGTCATGATGGCTTCTTCCCTTGGACACTGCTCAAATGTTCCCTCGTCTGCACATCTTTGGCCTCTTAGCCAAATAATGGCTGTATACACTCAACTGACAGGGAAACCAAGGTTTTGGAAGAGAGATCTCAGTTTCTCTTCTGTGTAATTAAAATTTCTATAAAGCTTCCCTCTGGTACAGATCACAAAGTCACACAGAATCACAGAATCATTAGAGTTGGAGGGAACCTCTGAAGTTTACTTAGGCCAACCCCCCAGTCGAGGCAGGGCTACCTAGAGCAGGTTACACAGGACTAAATTTTGTTGAAGGGGGTACTGAAATGTAGGTGTGTTACTGAAAATGTACCTGCACCCCTTGTGCACATCTCAAGTACTCCCATTTACTGCTAACAGCAGTAATTGATGTCAGATGCAGTATGATCTTTTGCAGGTATACTGTCCCACACGACATCCTTCTCTCTAAATTGGAGAGATATCAATTTGATGGATGGAACACTCGGTGGACAAAGAACTGGCTGGACGGCCGCACACAAAGAGTTGTGGTCAATGGCTCGATGTCCGGCTGGAGACCGGTAACAAGTGGTGTCCCTTAGGGATCGGTGTTGGGACTGGTCTTGTTTAACATCTTCGTCGCTGACATGGACAGTGGGATTGAGTGTGCCCTCAGCAAGTTTGCCGATGACACCAAGCTGTGTGGTCCGGTTGGTACGCTGGAGGGAAGGGATGCCATCCAGAGGGACCTCGACACGCTTGTGAGGTGGGCTGATGCCAACCTTATGAAGTTCAACCACGACAAGTGCAAGGTCCTACACCTGGGTCAGAACAATCCCAGGCACAGCTACAGACTGGGCAAAGAAGAGATTCAGAGCAGCCCTGCAGAGAAGGACTTGGGGGTGCTGGTCGATGAGAAAATGAACCTGAGCCGGCAGTGTGCGCTTGCAGCCCAGAAAGCTAACCGTATCCTGGGCTGCATCAAAAGAAGCGTTACCAACAGGTTGAAGGAGGTGATCCTGCCCCTCTACTCTGCTCTTGTGAGACCTCACCTGGAGCATTGTGTGCAGTTCTGGTGTCCTAAACATAAAAAGGACATGGAACTGCTGGAACAAGTCCAGAGGAGGCCACGAGGATGATCAGGGGACTGGAGCACCTCCCATATGAAGACATACGGTATATATACGGAAGGTATATGAAGAGGAAGTTGGGGCTTTTCAGCCTGGAGAAGAGAAGGCTGCGTGGGGACCTAATAGCAGCCTTCCAGTACCTGAAGGGGGCCTATAGGGATGCTGGAGAGGGACTCTTCATCAGGGACTGTAGTGACAGGACAAGGGGTAACGGGTTCAAACTTCAACAGGGGAAGTTTAGATTGGATCTAAGGAGGAAATTCTTTCCGGTTAGGGTGGTGAGGCACTGGAATGGGTTGCCCAGGGAGGTTGTGAGTGCTCCATCACTGGCGGTGTTCAAGGCCAGGTTGGATGAAGCCTTGTGTTGGATGGTTTAGTGTGAGGTGTCCCTGCCCATGGCAGGGGGGTTGGAACTAGATGATCTAGAAGCCCTTTCCAACCCTAACTATTCTATGATTCTATGATCTTATCTGTGTTAGGCTGTAGGTAACTGTGTGGTTTGACATGCTTTGCCATGATTTTCATGTGTAGGTTAAACACCAATAAACACATATTAGTAAGCCAGTAGGTTAATGAAAATATGAATCAGCTTTTTCACTTGTGTTTGACCAAATACTGGTTGAGACTGTTACTGTATAGTCTTGAGGACAATGGGGTAATCTTCTCTTGATTTTATTTTAAGGCCTTAATTTTCATTATAATATTTTTTAAAAGTGCATCTTGTTTGTACAAATATACAAAAAATTCAAAACACATGGCATCTAAAGAATTTCTTTGTTTAAGGCTTTTGATATTATCCTGCTGTTGTTAACAGTGCTGGCTAGGTGGTGGAAACAACTAGGTGCAGGGACCTCAGCTTTCTAAAGGTAAATCTAGCTGGGTGCATGGCTGTCAGTCTGTAGGTTTTTAATAGGTGATAATATTTAAATAGGACAGACTTACAGAGTGGATGTTTTAATCTCAAGAAATCCTGTACCTCTTTGGAATCAAAATAGAAAGAGTAGAGAATACAAAACACACTCTTGTTTTGACCTGCTTTGAAAATCTATTGATGCTTTTTATTTGTTTGCTTGTTTTCATGAGAGTCTAGTGGGGTCAGAGGAGAAGGGGGATGTATGCATGTATGTGAATAGATATTAGAGAATGGAAGTCTGAAGTGTTCTGCAGAGGGGGCCCTGAAATCAAAGGGACAGAGTAATTTAAATTTAGTGAGAGAAAACATTGTACAAAGTGAGGTATGACCGTTGAATGGTGAACTCTTAAATTACTTTAGTAACTGATAAGATGATTGGGTTTTGGGTATGGGTTTTTTGTGTAGTGTGGGATTTTGGTTTTTGGTGGAAAGCATTCTTTACAGGTAGTTTGTCATGGAGACAATTACCCAAGTGTTGTTTTCATATTAAAGCATTATATGCTGTGTTTGTTGATGTAAAGATGCATAAGGTTTTTACTAAAGATGCCTTTCTCATCTTATGCAAAAATGTCATTCTAGCTCATCCATTCCCACATTCTGGTGATAGTCCTTTTAATTTCCCTTTGCTCATCTTGGATTCTAGAAAAGGTTAATTAGTTATCTACTGAGCTTGATAGAAGATTTTTTTAGACTATAATATTAAGAAATGTTCTACTGGGGTATGAAGGTAACACCACAAGGGGGTACTATAATTTCATCAAATTTGCCTTGGTAAGTTTTTTTTATTAAGGTAAAGTGATTACAGCCCGCAGAGTTAATTTTAATATGCTAATACACCACAGCAAGTTGGAAACTTAAATAAAATGATACAATTAATTTAAATTTATAGAAGGTAGGGAAGCTTAGTAAGGTCATCTGTATGTTATATTAAGATTTCATATAGGCTTACCAGATATAAAAGTCAGTTTTCTCAGCAGTAAGCTTTAGAAGGTTGCTGTGTGTACTTCATTGACCTTTGTGTGAGGCAGTTAGTGTAGTTCTGTGAAAACTAAGTTCTATGAAAAGTTTGTTTTCATGTGAGAAAAATAACCTTTTACTCTCTGTGTACAGAAAGCCAATGTTGGATATGTACAGGTTATAATGGTTTTAACACTGTGTGGAAATTTATTAGGACTTCTTTTTTTTTTTTTTTTTTAATTTGGAACAAAAAAATGCCCCCCCCCCCCCTTTTTTTTTTTAGTGAAGTAGTAACTAGATTAAACTTTTTGACAACACATTAATATGACTTGCTGCTGGGCTCATGGGTGTAGGAATTGTGTTACTCAGTTTTGGGAAGGAGTGGGTATTGCTCTTGTTTTGTTTTTTGAAGCAAAGAATATCAGCGCTGTAAAATACATGGGCTTTTGAACTTTTATATCATTGCTGTGTTCAGAGGATGCCTTCGTGAGCTCTATAAGAATAGGATAGAAATTAATTTACCAGAAACAGCCTTTTTGAAAACCTTGCTGTTATATTTGGCCAGGGAAACTAGAAGTGTAAAAACTAAAATGATATAAAGAATGGGGGAACTAAACAAGAGTACAGTGAAGCAGGAGTTATTCAGACTAGTTCCAACATTCTGTTTGTAGGCAGTCTGTTACTATTTGGCAGTTTCATCTATCTAGATCAGAATTCATCCGAACAGCATCTGCTCCTGGTACAGAGAAGCCATGATTTCAGGTGAGGGCTTAGGGGCGTCCCCTGCAGATACAAAGCAGCAGCATGGGTAATACAGAATGATTAGTGTAAGGTAGGTGGGTGTTAAATCCCAAAGGCTGCCATGGTGTATATGAGAAGGAGGGTGTAGAACTTCAGCAGTGGTCCTTGTTGTCTTTGAAGACAGTGAGGTCCTCGGAGAGCCAAGTTAGGAAACAGGAAAGAAATAATGTGTCAGTAGAACATAGGTTAAAAACATTTTCTCATGATTTCTACAGAAGATAACTAATTTGTCATTCCTGTGATCGTGTTGACTGAGTTTTACTTTCATCAGGAGGGTCCTGGAACCACTGTTTCCACTGTCCTGGAATTTGGAATCAGATTGCCTATCAACAAACCAGTCAAGGGGCTAGTTTGCCAGAGACAGTAATTGGCAATGATATAACAAAATGGGATTTTCCAAATGCTTTTGAAGTTGGAAAAGATGCTGCTTTTTCCAGTGGCCATTTGCAGTGTTCTTAAAATCTACACGTAGCATCTGTGTATTTTGGAAGGTACACCAAACTGGCAAAGTCAGTGTCACAAACCTGCTTTTGCTGCAAGGAGATGGATGTTTGAAACCCAGAGTCATACAAGGATTGATCCAGGTTACCAGTAAAACCTGCCAGGTTTCTTTTTTCTGAAGTCCATATATTGTAGAAACTTCACAGAACTGAGGATTACAGCGACAGTGTCTTTACCAGTGGGGCTCTCTGATTTATCTGTTTTGTATACCAAGCAAATCACCGTTGTCCATGCAGTTTGAGTGAGTGCTCCCTGTTGCTGATTTTTTATCCCTGTGTGAAGAAATAAACAGATATTGTTTAGTGTGGCTTTTTGGCACAGTATATGGAATCTGGCACTTTAGAAGGTCACAATGAGTCAGCTTCTGCAGAAAACAGGTCCAGTTTTACTATAATCACTGTTTGTAATGGTTTCCAGAGGTTTGTCTTTCTCCTAAAAACTGCACATCAATGGAAAAGGAGTAGGGGAGAATTTAGCCTCTGATGGCAACAACATGCTGTTCATTCCTGTCATACCTTTCTGTGGTCTATTTTGGTGGTCTTTGTGTTGAAGATGTGCCCAAAGAGCATTATCAGAACTTCATTAATGAAGCAAGGCAGACTGTCTTAGTCCTTTGCATCTTCCACAAGAACAGGAGGCTGGACTTAAGGACATTTGAGTAACAGTAAAAGGGCATGATACTCACTGGGTATGAGTCTTGACCCATTTAGGAAGACTGGAGGCAAAATATGGCAAAATTGGGTTATAATAAGAATGTTTATTTACAGAGGCTTTGAATGTAACTCCCCCTCCCCCCGAGGAAAAACCCAAATGAATGCTTTCTAGATCTGTATAACAAATTATTGGCATTAAATTATCAAATTATATGCACAATTAAATTTTTATTAAATAAGAAATAATGTATGCAATGTTATGATAATCTTCTAAAGTATAACAAGTTTTTAACTTTAACAGCACCATGCACTGTGCCTCTGCTTCTCAGGGGACTAATTTTAAAAGTAAGGCATTCAGCAATTTAAAAGAAAATTATGAAATTAGTCACTTGAGTAATTTAAACATGCAAATAAGTATCCCAACTGTGTTGATACCAGATTTAGCCTAATTTACTGGGGCTGCTTAGACTTCATCATCCTAATTACTGCAGCTTTGTGGCAGACTTAAGAAAGCAGAAAGACAGAATTATCTGTTACTAAGTTTCTTATGGTACTGTGTTACTGTACTGTGTATTCACTGATGCACTCACTGGAAAAACTTATCCCAAGGTTTTTTTCCTCCTGATTAGCAGAACAAAGGCAGCCAGGACTGTTCTATCATTGCTTCTCATAAGAATGCCAGAGATTTGAAAACACTTGGATTTTACTTGCTGAGCCAAGTGAAGTATGCTGCATGTATCTTCTGATATAAAATGGTACAGCAGTAACTGATTGAATTCTGATATTTGTGATGCTTCTGTGCAACTTTGTTATGGGAGAAGGTGAAAATACCCTACTTCAAAATGAACTGACAAACATCTTTGGAGTGAAGATAAAGATTTTGACAGTGAACAAAAAATAAAGGCAAGGCCCTTTATAAACTTGTAACTCTGTAAGTGATGAAGTACCTTAAAAATATACACAGTTTTGTTTTCTGTAAAAAGAGTAAGCTGAGGGTAGAACTACAAAGATAGATTTGTCACATATAAAAAAAAGGCAAGAAAATAATTATTGAGGAAATTTTAAATGGGTAGAATTTGAACAAGATTGCATTTATCAAGGCTGTACAGAAGAAAGTTGTAGGATTTATGATGTTATGTGATAAAGGCTTGATCAAGACATTTAGTTGGATGGAAAGGAAAAGTTGTGTCCTAATAATGCCAGGCAGGAAGAGCATGAAGTTGAATTTGATGGAAGAAATAGAAAAATGAGATTTGGGTAATGGCCAAGCTGTAAGTCTAAACATGGCGATCACTGTTTGTGAAGATGAATTGGGAGAAATGGGGAATGCCTGAAGGCAAAAATGGAAAGCTGTACATCAGTAAAACTGGCTTTGTTTGGTCTTATGGTTGGCCATACATGTCAGAGAAAGGGAACATGATTTTAGTTCGGACTGGGGTGACAAAGCAGAAGGAAAGAGATAGAAGAGACGTGTTGGTCCGAACATAACAGTTAGTCATGCTAGAGTGCAAATTTGTTTAAAGAGAAGATGTATATCTGAACCATTATAGCTTTCTTGAGTGCTGTCAGGTTCTCATCTGTGTCCAAGATCCATGCTCCCAGGGCACCAAGAAATGTCATCAGACACCTGTGGTTTCTGTCATGCCTTCCCTAAGGAGACCTTCACGGTGGAGAAAATGGAATGGGGTTTGCCTCCTTTCTGTTGCTTGAGTGGCATCAGTCAAGTGGAGTAGGGTGATGAATTATCCTCATAGATTGATCTGTTGTACCGTCATCTATTCTATATTTGCTGTGATAATCGTGAGTTTGGCAATACTATGCCTGTTGTTCTTATGCTTAGATAATGTTTTTTGTTTTTGCAGAACCATCTCCTTTCATGGTTTTTGCTCTAACATTACTGTCTACCATGAAAATATATTTTAGAAATCTTATCTACAAGAAACTAGTTAAACATTGTGAGAGGAATGATGATGAAAATAAATGTGTGACCCATGTAGGACTGTTTTTAGGCTTGTATTAATCTTAAAAGAATGTTAATACAAAACATTAAGAAATGAGAGAGCAGTCTCCACCTACATAAAGTCCAGGAGCTCCCTGCTGAGCTTTACTACACCAGCAAGTATAGATGATATGTTATTAAATTGATTTAGACCTTATTATTGGCATTTGGACAAGCATTCCAAGGATGTAAGATTAATTTTTATTTTTTTAAAAGATATTTTAGTGATAAAAGGCGGAGAGTCAAGCAGACAGTTCTTGTTTTTCGGCATAACTTTTAGAATTTTTCTCCTGGGAACTGTACATGACAACCACATTTTCCACATGTGGGTAGAAATGGAAATAATCTTCACAGGTATGGATGCTTCTTAATATTAGTTGAAAGTAAAGATGTGCATAAGGCTTCTGCTCTATAAAGGTGAGAAAACAAATAACAACAAGCGTTAATTCATGTACATGGTATTTTTTGTGTCTGCACAGCAGGTAAAAATGCTACATTAATGCTGGAAATATCTGTCCTGCTGTGTAGTTTTCCTTCATTTTTATTACTTCAGTGTTTGGTCTTGTATGAATGCACCATACTTATTTTCATGTTATCATGACAGATTCCTCTTTGCTTCTAGTTACCCATATAAAGAGATAGAAGCTCTGCATGACCTCAATAAAGTATTTGAATGAAAGACTACATTAAAAATATCTTGGTTTTCACAGTGCAATATATATTTTATGTACATCTATTTTATTTTTAGTCTAAGTTATTAATTGCACGCAAAAAAGCTAAATAAAAAGAAATGTTGATACAATGTAATCCTGAACACTTCTAATTATGGGAATGTCAGAATCAGGGTTCACTCAGAATCTCCATGAGATTAAACTGAAAATTATCTAGACTGTGTGACTCAGAGCATCTAGTGCTGCTAAGCACTCTGTGTGTGAAAACAAATCCCATTATCTTAGTATCTAAAGATACACAGCACATTGACAGTGCCACTCCCTATTAGCAGGCTGGAGGTCAGTATCTGTGGAACATACAATTAGTGGATACCTCTGGCAAATCTGATTTAACCAAGTGGTTTAACTTTGTAGAAGTCTCTCTGGGGCAGGATGAAATTTAGTTCTCCAGGGAAGCACTTAGTTGTCTGTAACAACCAGAATTTTCTTCTTATTGCTGCCCCAGACAGACCTCACCCAAGTTTCAAAAACCATTAACTGTGGTTGTGGTACCACCACAGAGCTCAATAATGTGTCTTTGATCAACGCCTGTTTTCAGAAAGGAACTCAAATCTCCATCTGTATGTGTACAAAGATGAAGAGCCTGTGTTTCTTGGGGAGTAACTTCTCAGTGATTAGCCTTGTCATTGCTCAAAACTTGAGCTGGATATCAAATTTGAATGAGTCTGTTTTCAGTAAGAGAAGTGTCTTGGCTTCGTCTGATGGGAATGCAGTGGCTGTGTCAGCTGGGGTAGTTCAAGAGGAACTTATGTATTAGTGGAGGCTGCTCTGCACGGGGCTGTCAGGTGCATGATGCTGCATCCTTTATGTGTCTTCCCATTAGTTTTCAGCTGGGTTATTTTATTTTCTTTTTTTAAAAAGAAGGGAGACTACTCCAGTGGTGGTCCTGAGGTCAGCTGCAGACTTGGTGCATGCCTATCTCGGTGCCTCAGACTGGTGGTGTTCTCCGTTTCTCTGCCATGTTGTTGGCCTGCACAAACATTGCTGGCATCCAGGACAGGTTCTTGCCCCAGGTTTCTACAGGAAATCCACCACTTGTTATAAAATACACATAATACTACATTATTTTATATGCTAAGTGTATTCAAGGATTGGGTACAGAAATCTCTGTGGACAATGCTTCATTTTGTTTGTGTCCAAATTACTAGCTATTTGAAGCCTTTGTGTATGAATAATAGTGAAATCCTGGAAATGTGTGTTCTAGGGATTTACTCTGTTCTGGTTCTGTATTGGATCTGCAGTTGTCTGAAGATACATGTTGTAGAAATAATTACTCTCCCCTCTGCACCCCCTCTCCCTCCCACATGAGAATAATAATTAGAAGAACGTACAGATTTCTTATTAATTTGATAATTCAGCCTTGCTAGCCACACAAATTCCCGGTCAAACCTTGTCCTTCATGAGGAGTTGAGTGTGATTTATGTTGTGTTCTGCTCTGGTCTGTATATTTGCCTACCTATCCTATTAATGCTATGTTATCCTCTGAGAGAGTTGAGTAAAGGCAGTGTATAAAGGGGAGTAGTTTTTTTAAAAAGGGAAATGAGTGCAGTAACTGAAAGAAGGGCAAAAGGACATAAAAATAAGACAAGTATCGTATCAGTCATTTTAAGTTACTCTTTCAGACTGCTTTATGTGGCACTCACATTTTTCCAGTGTGTTTTTCTGATAATGCTTTATGTATTTTACTTGACACAGCAGGTACTTGGGATTTGTACTTTCTTATATGTGAATCAGAAAATGGGCTTTTTATTTAAAATTGGTACTTTTACACCGTTTTATGCAGCAAAGTGGTGAGTTGGTGTACTAGTACTTCAAACTGGCAAGTCAGTAAAGCGTGGTTATAGTCAGAACACTGACTGTAAAAGTGACATCATGGAATCCTTTTTCAATGATTCCAGCAAAATGCAGTTTACAAGCTAAAATACACCTGGGTTTAACTTTTGTTCTCCTTTTTTCCTTAACTGCAGACTCTGGCTTCTAAGAATGTATCTGTTTTTTTTCCATCTCATACATTACCGTTGCTAATAAGGGCTCTACAGTCAGAGTTTACTCTGAGTGCTTCCAGTTACTGTGCATCAGGCAGGCAGGCTCCAGTCTGTGCTTCTCTGTGTGTGTTGACACTGCAGAAATAAAAAGAGCAGAATTTTTTTGTAATTACTGTAAGCAAAAATGATGTACAAAAAAGCAGCAAGGGCTGTTTTCATACTTGTACCTCACTGTTCATAACAAGAATTTGAAATATATGTTAGGGCCATGTTTATAAGCAACCAGCATGACAAAACCTGCCCCAGGGAAAGAAGATCCTGTACTTTAGTTGCACCACAAGGAACAGGAAGGGTGGTTGGAAGCCCTCTGAAGCGATGTCTGAGACATGCGCTGCTGATTGGGATCCTTTTTCTCAGTTTCCTTATGCAAAGTGCTCGGTATGATCTGCTGCTAGAGGATTTCTGGGGCTGTGTACAGCTTGCCTGGTGCCTTAGGTGCTGGTAAGTTAAAATAGTGCTGGACTGCTCCAAGATATATTTGGGACTTGCAGTCTTATTCCAAGACACAGCTTCCCAGACATTCCTCATCTAGGTTCTACTGAGCTAACCTGAAAATGTGTACTGGTGTTTTAAAGTACTTGAGATGCTTTACAGAGTAATTAAATGAGAAGAGTGGAGATAAATGAAGCAGCATATATGTGCTCAGTTATACCTCAAATATAATGTAAACTCACATACTGAAGGATGGGGACAAGGCTACACCTTCTGTAAGAAACCTGCTGTATACTTTTAGCTTGAAAAAAGAGGTGTGTTATAAACTTAAGTGAAATGAATCTTACAAGCAGAAAAAAACAAGTGCACATTCATGGGCATCTTTCATTTTGCCATGTACTGTGAAGCAAGTCACAAACCTAGAAATATGTGTATTTGCTATGCTTTTTCCTGGGCAGAGCTTTTTGGGAATATTTTACAGTGAAGTGAAACCAAAGAATTTCATTCTCCAGGTCTGCTGTCGCATGCATGGATACCCATTACTTGTACAACTTATTTGTCTTATCCTGTGGGTCTTTGGGAATTTTTAACTTCTCAGAAGAGCAGAGCAGTTTGAATGCATACAAATGGCTTCCTTCATGGTGGTTCTCTATGAATATTTCCATTGAAATATTCATCCCAAGAATGTGAGATAGCAATACTTTATGTGGGGTTTGCATCTTCAGTTTCCCAAGTGCTGCAAAGAAAAATGGAAAACTGTTTCCCATCCGATATGTAATTTGGGGGCTGGTGTAATCTTCAGGACTGTTCCCATGTCAGATGGCCAAAATCATTGAAGCTATTGTGCTCCATGGGCTTCACTGAGGTTCCTGCTAGAGTGGTCAGCGTGTAATCTGATGGTGGCTATACTTCATCAGTTCTGAAGAACAAGTAGTTTTCATTATGTAAATAAAAGGAACATTATTTTTATTGAACCAAGAGGTCAGAGAAATCAGTCTCTTGCATGAGCTGATACATGATACATTGATTCAGGGAAACATCTTACTTGGCTCGGCACATGCAGGATGCTGTACTGGTGCTGGCTGGGGCAGCCTGTGAATGCTGTGCTGGATCTCAGGGCTTAGCTTGGCTTGTGGTTATGGGCCCGCCAGAGGCAGAACTGTGCCAAAATAGCAGTAGCACTGAAATGTGCTGACTGGCATTGCCAGTTGATAGGTGATAGGATGTAATAGTTGGACCCTCCAGGTCAACAGTATCTTCATTTTGCTTACTGTGTTTTGAGCATTTTACAAAAGCTCATCCTTCATGTCTTCAGTACACAATGAAATATTTAATCATTCAAAGTTCAAATTAGGTCTAGAAATGGAAGTAGTCTGAATGTTATGGAGAAAACTCGGTGTCTCCAGACAGTATCAATAGCACCTCTTCAAAGCCGAGCTGGCTCTTGGCTGCCCACCTGACCTTGGGGCATCCCTGCAGCTCTGAGTCAGCAGGGAAACTTTAGATTCCTCTCCAGGTTGTTTCTGGAACTTTCACTGGACAGCAAAAATGTCACGCAAACCCCTTGTAGTTTAATGCAGTTGCTTCTCTGCAAAGAATGAGTTAGATGAGGTCACTTCCAAAATATGTGCTTGTTCCTCTTCTGACCTAAAATGTCTATATTTTGGTTCCCTGATGTCATGGGGCCAAACTTCTCCTCATTGACTTTAGAAGACTGTGATTGTGGTACTGCGTTGGATGCATTGGGAGCTGTGTAATTAGCATCTGAAGTCATCGATTAATAACATGTCTTCATAAATTTATTTTCCCTTCTGGAGAAAAGTGTTGATATTTTAAGCGTTTGAACTGTTCCTGCTTGTTTTTTTACTTCCTTTTATGACAAAAAAATTCAGTTTGCTGGTTCATTTTGAGCCTGACTGGAAGGCTAAGTTTGTTTATTTTGGCAGCTTAGTTGTAGATCGGCCAAGAGGAAAATGAAAAACTGTAGCCTGTAGGCATTCTGCATGTGCTTATCTGAGTACTGCTAGAGCAGGGATAACTGTCTCTTTCATAGGAAAGGCAAAAAGGTTGGGAAAAGCCTTACTTATTTGTATTTTCCCTCTGTTTTTTACTGTGTCAATTACAGGCTGCGTCTTAAGGGTGACGGGTCTGTTGTCAGTATTGGCGGTGGCATAGGCACACCTGAAGACAGAAAGCTGAAGGTATGGTCTAAAGTACTTTTGCCCAGAAGTTTAAATCAATAAATTAAATATTTATCTTTTCTTCTTGAAATATTTTGAAAATAGCTTGAGGCTGTATATTTTCTGTTTTGAGTCTTAATCTAACAGTGAATCAGAAAATAATAATAGTTTATGTAGGCTCCTTTTTTGGTGTTCTTATTTGAAAAAGGGCATGCATTCCACCAGATTGGGCACAGCCCTGGTACCCTCAAGACTCTGCACTCTAATCACAGTCCAGGACAGGCATTGTTGGGTCTTACTGCTCACACACCTCACAGATTTTATTGGTCCCATCAATACCAGGATGGGACACATGAAGGATGCAGAGGGAGCCCTGCTGCCACCTATGACTCCTAACACCCCACAGCAGAAGCATCCTCTGCATCCTGGTTTTCTGTGGGTGATATAAGTGCCATCAACCATCGCTGAAGTGTAGAGCTTTGTGCCTGGGAGCTGGCAGGTAAGTTAGGGACAGCTAATTCATGCTTGAATGGGATTTGTAACATCCAGACCATGCCGTACACTACCATACTGATGTGAGATACTAAACAGCTGTGTTTTACAAATCCTGTGATGCTCTTAATTTGCTTTTACAAGGTGTGGGGGAATAGAGCATTATCATATACTTCATACAGGAATATTTTAAAGATCTGTCATTATGAACTTTCCAACATGTTGTATCACTTTGCACTGTGCTTCGTGTGCCAGTTATCACTGGGATCACTGGGAAATTTTTCTTGCAAGAGACGATAAACATGCAAAATTCTTATTTCTTAGGAGTTGGTAGAAGTTGAAATACTATTGCTGTTCTTTTAAAAAAAGGTAGTAGTGAGGGAGAGAGAATAAAGTAGATTGAAAAAGTGAGGGACCTATGTGTTTTTGGTGATATTTTCATTTGTTTGTTTTTTTATTTTAATACTCCTTACTAAAAGGCATTTATCTGCTGAGGACTTGGGTATTGTTTTTATGTCAGTTCTTTCACAAATAAATTATTCTTTCTGTTATTCTAATCATACATGAACACTTTAGCCTAATAAAATTCTTCCTTGCACATCTGAGAGAAAACACGCATTAATTCGTTCTGGGAAGGCCACCGCTACAGCTCTGGTGGATTAGCAGATGAGAAGCTTATTCCAGAAAAACAGCTTTTTCATGAAAATTACTTTGACAGAAAACTCTAATTCATGTGACCAGAATTCACATGCTTTAAAAATAATTAGGGTAACTGGTTTCAGTGGAAAATAAATACATAAACTAAATTCAGCACTAGATCTGGCTGTTGCTTGGCAGCCTTTCTGTGGCTGCGGGTCTGTCCTGGGGTAAGTGAAGGGGAGAAGGAGTTCCTGATGGGCAGTGAGAAGCCTTTATTGCCAGGAAAACAAAATTGCTCCTCTCTTTTTAGCTAGAGCTCTGTCTTTCAGTAGTGGGGACACAAGCAGCCTCACTGCAGAGGTACAGTGTGTTGTGGCTGTGCTGCAGGGAGGCTGCAGGTCACAAACCTCATGAGTTTAACCCATGTCTACTTGTAAGGAACAGTATGAGGGAGCATTAGGGAAAATGGGCATTGAGGTATTGAGCACTTCTGGGAGTGGGTGGAGGGGTGCAGGACCCTGGGGTGCAGCTGCTGGTGACATCACCCATAGGACATCCCTGCACTGGTACCTGGTGTGCAAGCCACAGTTAGGTGTTGGTGGCTGGGCTAGCAGTGTGATTCCCCAGTTCCCATTAAGGAGAGAAAGTGTCTGTATATTCTTGATGTATCCTTAAATCATTAAAAAGCCTTTGGGGAGAGAAAAGGGGGAAAAAAGCCCTCTGGGAGAAGTGATTCTTTTGATGGCCTTTATGACCAATACACAGCACTGAGTATCATTTCCCCACTTCTTTTAGTTCAGTAACAAGTTCAAATTGTGGACTTACTGCTGCTTTGCTACTCTAAGTTGTGTGCCTGAGGCAGCACCTTCCCACTGACTCGTATATTTTTCCACTCTTAATGTGTGTGCGGGGGAAGTGAAAATAACTGAGGGAGCACTGGGCTTCTGCACCAGCCTGCAAGGACCTGGCTGAAGGGAAGACGGCTTTACTAGATCTTATATGGGCCTAAGCCTAATTGCATTTCCTTATGCTGCTGGAGCACATTTCTCCCCCTTCTGCCTCTGATCCTATGGCAACAGAACTCACAGGTCATGATTAAATAACAGCAAAATCTGTCTGTGGTGTTTGATCCACGTGTGCTGTGGCGACAGCTGCATGGGGCGGGAGGAGTTTCCATGTGTGTGCTTTCTTATAAAAGTTTGGGATAAATTTATTTGCAGAAACAGGACAACTCCCAGTGCATTCATGTGTAAACCAGGCTCTGCTGCCATGGTCAGCTGGCGCAGGGCTGGTGATGGGCAGTAGCAGTTGAGGTAGTGTGGGCACCTTGTATGGCTGTGTCACCGGAGCTTTGTCACCCTGCCCTGTCCCACACAGGGATGTCCCAGTGCTGGAGCCTGCTGCATGCCTGGGCTGGTGGTGAGGAGTGTTCCTAAGGTTTAATGTGGGAAGGTTTATGTGCCAAGTTGTGCTGGTGCTCCCCAAGTCAAGCCAAGCAGGCAGTGCCCAAGACAAGCCTGGTGAGGAATGCACCCAGCTTTCCCCCAAAGGAAACATGAGGAAAACATCTTGTTTTAAGAGAGATATTTAATATGTTTTTCATATTTGGAAAGCAGTTAATGTCTGGGAATGTCCTTTTGCTCCTTAGCCAGCATGATTAATATTACGTTTGATCTTTTTTTTTTTTTTTTAATTTAGATTAAAAGTGATTTATCTACAATGAAAGCAACAGCAATTATTTACTCTGTACTAACATTAAAAGTTGTTTCCTTTTAAACATTTTTTTGGGAGGGTAAAAACTCTTAAAAATAAACATTGTTCAAGTTATTTTTAGATTACAATATTAGGAGATACTTGGAAGGATAGCTGAATTTTAGCATTTGAGCAGTAAACCAGGGAGTCAAGACTTTGGAGGAAACACAAATGTAGAAAGGCAAAGCTAATAATGTATTCCCAACTGACTCAACTAATTGCACAACATGCCTAATGAGAATGCTTCCCTCACTGTACCTAGGTGGGTTTGGTCGCTGCCTTGCTATGTTGCCAGCCCTGTGCTGTGGGGGACATGGACCTGCTGGTGGGCACAGGCAGGGGTTAGGTGCAGGGCTTGATCAAAGATGGTGGGATGCACCCACCCATGGCATATAGGAAAGCCTCGTCCATTCAGCTGGTTTTGAAAGGCGGCAATAAAAGCTTCCCTCAGCAGTGCATTGTCACGTGTTTTATATAGGATTATGCACAGATAATTCAAGATACGCTTGAAAAAGCATGTAAGAATTATTTCTGTAGCTTTCTTGACTGCAAAGCTGGAAGCTTCCTCTGCCTGGTCCTTAATGCCGTGGTCTGGCTGGGTACTGTGTAACCACCGAACAGCTCAAGGCTGCAGTATGGGAATGATGGTATTCTAATATGTATTAATTGTACTATGGTCCCTTCCAGAGCCAGAAATGGGCACAATGTACTGAGGCTGGGGATGGCCTCTCTCTGCCCGGGGAATGGTGAGCTGCAAATCTGGGCTCACCCCAGTACTGAGAACAGGTAGCTGCTAGGGCTGGGTATGACTTGCTCCATGCATCTGGCTGGGACACTGCTGGTACCCGGCTGCACTGAAGCAGGGAAAAGAAATGCCTGCTTTGTTTCCTTATTTTTCTCAATTCAAGTGTTTAAAGGTTATCTCTGCTCAAGTGCCAGCTCTGGGATATGTGAGAACTGGTGATCCATCCACCACCTGTGCGAGGGGTCTTGAATGCACAGGTGAAAACTGTGGGTGTGGAAGGACAGAGGCAGCAGCTGTGGTTGCAGGTGCCATACAGGCAAAAGGATTGCAACAGCTTTACAGTCAATGAGGTTCTGGTCCAGGCTTTTACAGTTTTTGGACTGATTTTGTACTTAATTTTTCCTAATTTCATTTTTCATAACTTCAGATAATAGGTGAGGGTTTTGCTTGGTATTGTTATAGTTTTATCTTGTAAGACTAGCATCCAGCTTATAGTAATGCTGAAGAACAATTTTATATGGTGAATTCTGGTAGACAAGAGTCCTTTTTACCCAGAAGCAAGTTTTCTACAGACGCATTTCCAGGCATTGAGGTACTTATTTTTCACAAGAACACAACTAAATGCCAACAGATGTTTCCAGCAGCAAACAGTTTTAGTATATCATGGGTGGTACCAGATGGCCCTTGGGTTGGCACCATTCATGTGCTCAGTCACTCTTCTGCAGAGAGCTTGTAGGGAGTGTTGTGGTGATGTGAACATCATTAGGAGGCACGTGAGTTACTTGAGATGGGTCTCCCTTCACACAGTGCCTTTTATGGATGCTTCTGGTTACTTACAAACCTAAGCATTATATGTAAACAGGCTTCATTTAACTCAAATTGCATTTAATTTAAAATTGCAATAATGAGTAAATTCTAATGCAGGAGAAAATGTGATTTTTAGGGAAATAAAACTTAATTACGTTTAAAGTAATATTTCAACCTCTTTCGTATCAAGCTCTGATCAGTAAATGCTTGATCGTTAGGAAATCTTAACAACATTAGCTTGTGAATTCTATGACCCGCTAATGAGGCAAAATACAGTTGCCAAAATTTTGTGTTATTACTATGTGAAATATTTAGATTCCATTAAAAATCAGATACACTCCACAGAAGTGATTTGTAGGAGAGGGTGTGAAATCAGCCCAGGGTTGCACAGCATGGCCGGCCCGGTGCAGGCACTGGCATGACCTGGGGCTGGGACACTCTGGGCTGTGTGACTGGTGGGCGTGAACTCACCCACAGCTGCAGAACACTGAGTGGTCAGTGGTTCTCACAGGGAAATCTGGCCTCTCCCCATTACGCATGTATAAGTAGCATGAGTGTGTTTTTCCTGGATCACCTGCCTGGGGTGTCTCCTTAGCAGTCAAAGTGATTTAGCATCCAGCTGAGTAGGTAGCAGAGTCCCATGGACTGGGATGCACTGAATTTGGATCTTTGCCTTTTCTGCTAACAGCTTTCTGTCTGTGGCCGTGCCATGTCTGCTTAATGATAATGTATTAAAAAACAAGACTAACCTATTGAGTCTGTGATGTATGAAAAAGCCAGAAGGATAATCCCAAGTTACTACTTTGCTACTTATACAAAACAGAACCAAGTTTTTCATTTTGTATTAAGACTTGGTATGATAGCACATTATGTACCATATATGTGACTTCTAAAGAAAACACAGTTTATCCCTCTGATTTGATTTAAGCCTGTAATGAGTTACAGAGTTTTTCTTTTACTTACGCCTTCCATTATGGTCCTGCAGGAGCCATTTGGGTGGAAATACTGCAATGATCTGATTATGGTGCAAAGTTACCCGTGTTATTTTCACCCTTAAATGCCCAAAGTGATGTGTGTCCACCCCAGCTGGGACTGAGGATCCAGAAGGTGATTCTGCAGGACTTGTGTGTGTTAAATCCTGTGATGCAAACTGGTCCTGTTGTCACCCCCTGGGACATTGGCTCTTGTGAGGCTTTGCTAGGGGGTGGCAGGGTGACCATGGTAGCAGGGGGATGCTGGCCTGGGGCTGACCAACCTTTCCCTCAGTTCCAGGGTTTGGTTCAGACTCAAGAGTATGAATTGTTCAGATGCGGCTGCACCAAAAGCACAGTGTAACACAAACAAAATAAGGATTCAAATTGAAACTGATCCTGAGTTAATTCCTTCTACAAAAACACGCCTAAAGAGATCTTTTATGTTTCTGAAACCCATGTGTGTTATAGCAATGTGCCTTTCCAAGAAAGTGCAGTATTTCTTGTTTTAATATATGAATAGTCTTTTGGGAGTTGATACACAGCCATTATTGGCTTAATGTCTTTCAGTGTTTCAGTAACTGATAGCTTGCTTTAGTTCTTTAAAGCTGAAATTTTTCTTGCCTGGTATCTGTTAAAATATTTCTTTAAATAATTCAGAGTCTGTTGGATTTCTGGATCTTGGTGTGAAAATAATGCCCCTTTTAAATTCCCCCTTTGTGCATAGCCAAAACACCCCAAATCATTAAACGTGGTATTTCAAATTCAGTAGGTGATGTGATTACTGTTGAAGAAGGAAGGAAGTAGAAGCCAATTTTGTAGGAAACAGGCACAGTGATTTTAACTATGTGGATATTTCAAGCGGGAGTACTTATGGATGAGTACTGGAGTAGTTCTAAGTTGAAAGTTTTTCTGTGTTATACATTTAATTAAAAGGCAGCAGGGTTGCATATGGACTCACTGGCTCCAGGTCCTGGCATGTGTGCACCTGGAGCTAAGTCAGAGATTTTCCACTTTCCATTGCCTGTGCTGGGTTCACCAGTGCACTGAGCTGAGCCTCAGGGCTGTGACGCAGCTGCTTCCCAGTGTGGTGCCGGATGGAGGAGCTCCTCACTCCCAGACCTTTCCCATGCCAAAAGACCATAGCATGGCAATTCCTCTAGGTTATTTTACTTTGTGTGCCACAGACAATACCTATCTGTACAAAGTGGTGTCAAAATGGACAATATAGGCTAAAATATTCTAAACAATACACCATATGTGCAACATCCATGTGAACATTTTCTTTGTTCCTTTTACCCTGCTCTGTCCCTTATGGGAGAGCTCATTGAGGTGGTGCAGGGAGGCAGCCACTTTGCTCTTACCACTTGGATTGCCTGTGCTTGGTTTCTTGTTCCTGGAGCTAAACACGAGCCTTGTCATGGTGTTGTTGACACCTTGGCTGGCTGTTGTGCTATTGCTGGGCTTGGGATGGACTCACTCATGGTTGGGGCTCTTGCACCTCTTCAGTTATTTGATACAGAAAGATTATGTGCTTCGTATTTGTGTTGATAACGTCACAAAAATTGGCTGCAAAAAATCACATGGGGTTGTTTTATTCTAGATGCATGAGCTCAGTCTTGACTGAAAGAGCTGATAGTTTCCTCTGTTGTGGCTGATGCAAGTAGTTTGGTTTTTTTTTTTTTCTTACTAGAACTATATGACAAAGAGATCCTGCCAGAGCAAGCCCATTTCTTGAGCCATGACTCATTTCTGGGTATCAAATAGTCCGTGACTCACTTGTCACTTTCTGTGTCCTTGGACACAGACTCCATGACTCTGCGTCACTTTCTGATACCATCATTTATTTGCAAGGCTGCTCTGCTGAACATCGGATGATTCTAATTTGCCTCCTTGAAACTGCCTTGGCATAAGGTTATCCAGGATGAACATATTGATCATTCAGATACAGGATAAGTTTTCTTGTTGTGGGTGATATTGTGCAGTGCTCTCCAAACTTGACCTCTAGGCTATGGTAGAAATGTTTTCCGGTTGAATCATCCTTTACTTGTGCTATCCCATACATGAGCTCCCTGTGTGGTTAGCCCTTGTTATCCATTTGGATTAGCTAGCAGAGTATTTTGATTAATGCAAGCAACTCCTGCAGGGTGACGTTTTCTGTTTCAGGACGCTGAGAAACCTTCAGGTTCTCCACTTTGATACAGTTGTTTGTTCTTTTCATTTTTAGGGTACAAAATATAACTCCACTTGTAATGAGTTTACGCAGCTAAAACCACCTTATTCCTAAAGGGGAAGATCCTGTCATCCGTCTTTGTTGCATCTGTATTTAGTGTATTATAACAAATATAACCAGCAGTTCAAAAATCCCCTGTGTTTAGGAATGCTTGTGCTATTTCAGAAGGGGTGTTCTCAGTCTTGTGCTGCTCATCCACCTGGGGCTTGTTCCTATTAGGCTTGTGGGTCCTTTCTTGTCACAGTCTTCGCTGCTTTGCGCTCCTGATGCAATAGGCTCAATGCTTCTTTATACTCAGAAACGCTAGACTGTTCTTAATGATCTTGCACAAATTCCTATAGTATTTTACCCACATTCTCATTTTCCACTGAAGTCCTCATTATTATAACTGGAGTGTGAATATATTAGGTAACAGGATGGTTCTCTGAAGAGTAGCCTGTAGATTTCAGTCCTTCCTGAAGTGTCTCAAGGTTTGGAAAGTGGTTCCTCTGAATTTGTAATTTTTATTTTTAAATTAAATGTCTCCACTCTTTGCAGGCAGAGAGTCTACCCATTTCTCCCTAGGTGCTTCAGCACCGCAGATGTGACACTTTTACTTCAAATCCCTAGTGAGCTGAAAAATACATCCTCAAGTGGTAACAGTTGTGAACACTGTAAGTAAGAGCATCAATCACAGAGGTATAGGAAACAGATGTTGTGGCTTTCAGTTTAAACTCAGGGGCTGTTTTGGCAAAATACCTTAGACTTATTAGATGCCAAAAGGTGCTACAAACCCATGCAAACCATTGGACTTAGATGTTGCTGCCTCACAGGTGGTGATTACCATGCTGGCTCACCAGCTGAAGAAATTTGAAATAGGTTGTGACACCCCGTTGTCCTGAATTTGGTAAAAACCTGTGGCATGTTTTGTGAGTGAGTGGCAAAATTAGTTGAAGGGAATATTAATGAAATCTACTCATGTTCCTTATAGGAATATGCTGCATTTGCAGAAAAAGGAAATGAGACTCTTTTTGGAAAATTTGGAAACAGCTGCTTCTTAGTGGTCCATCTATAAATCCAGAGTGCCTGTGCTTCTGTGCATCCCTACAGGCTCCTCTGCCAGTGCGCTGGGAAACACGTGGGTGATGCAAAGAGCAAGAAGGACCTGAGGGGTGGTAGATGGTAGGATGTGTTTGGTCCATGTCAACAGGTGTGCTGGAATCCTCATCACGCACATCTCATGCTTTTAATTCACCAAGGTCATTACTTTATACTCCTTAAGGTGGCCACAAAGTATGTGTCCTCTCTCCTTGAGGGCAGGTTAGTGCAATGTTAGAAGAATCTCTACTTTGAGGGTAGAAGGAGAAGAAAGCCTTTCTTGCCAGGTAATATAATTGTAGGGCACCTAGGTTTGATAAGTTACAGATAGCTTTTGGGATGCCAAGTTGTGGTCAATACTTTGGTGAACATAAGCTATGCGGTTCAGTGATTTCAAGAACAGTTATTGCCACTGTGCTTGGGTGTGGAAATTTATCTTCTGTCACCCTCACTACCGTTATAAAGTATATAAACAGGTTTTTTCATCTGCTTTCCATTTACTGTAACATTTTGTTGTCTTTGCCATGGGTGTTTAAAACTGAGATGTTCTAAAGAGCCCTGCATGAAATTTTAGAGAAACTGGACCTTTCATCTATGCACCAGCAGGACACCAGATAAATGAACAAGAAAAAAAGACAAATTGTTTTTGAAGAAATAGGGAAAAAAAAGTAACAGTAGAAGCAATTATTTTATCAAAGGTTTAGTTTCTTTCTTTTTTTTTTTAAAGACCTTTCCTCTGTTGAGGCTGGCAACCTTCTTATGTATGTTTGATTTGTGGTTTTCCCAAGGTCCAGATGAAAAATGTCAGCTGGAAGATGTGTACTGTTAATAAGCAATCACAATGGCACCAGTGATTTCAGTGAATTTTGGAGAATTGCAGAACTCTAGTCATCTGTCCTCAAAACAGGCACAGGTTTCTCCTTCGTATCTCAGTCTGTTCCCTGACTATGGACAGACCTTTTGAAAGATTAAGGATGGCGGTAGTCTTTGTTTGTTATGTTCTTGCTTCTAGTGAAATAAATTGTGTTCCTCATGATAAGGAGCTAGATTATGATGCATCAATCCCTGTTTTCAGGCCATTGAGCAGTAATCAACTCAGGTTGATTTGGCTTGTGTTGGTGACCTGATTCTGAAGTTCAATACCACATTGCTAGTTCCAGGCCCTTTCAACTTGCTGCTGGTTTTAATAGTTTTTCTTCTACTGAATTATCTCCTGCCTGTTGCTTCTCACCACACTGTGAGAAGTTTCCCCTGAGGTGATGGAAGCTTCTGCTGGAACTCCAGCTGAACCCCACTGCTTGGCTGGGCTGGCACTTACCCGCTCCAGAAGTGCAGGTGGAATAGCCTGAAGTTTGTGTTCTGATGGTGTTCCAGTGGAAAGGAAAAATATTTATTCTCTTTGTATGTTTATTGTGTGACAAGCTGGGAACGGACTGCAAATATCACTGGGTTCTCCCAGGATTAATTTGCAGCAGAAGAAGGGTTTAAGGAGAAAGCAAAGCCACCAGCTGTGACAGCACAGAGTCACCGGAAGGTAAGTTATATATGGAGCTGGGATCAACTGCTTGGCTATTCTTTACTCACATACTAATAAAAACCCTGCTCTGGAGAAGCTGTGTTGTCCAGAACATGCAGGACTAAGCATCCTATGTTGGATGGCTTATTTAAGGATGAGAAAAACTTGGAGAAGCCTAAAATATGAATAAACATAGCTCATCTTCTTCAATTTTAAATACATAGATATACCTTGTATTAATTAAATAGGGTGATCAGGCAGAGAAGGGGTTTTGTACTGCCAGTATATATTGAAACTGGAATCTTGTTTGAATTAAGATGATGTCTGCTGGGTGAAAGAAACTTATGGAGATATATAAGGCCAAAGCTTCTAGCAGGCCATACTGTCTTTACTGAAAAGCATATTTATATCTTCCAGACTAGTAATTAATCACTTGGTAGGATATTTTTGGGATGTGCACTCACAGAAGATCTTTTTGTACTGCCAGGAACCACAAAGCATGGGCAAAATTAAAACACTGATTTAATTTATTACATAGAACCATGGAATGGGAATGTTTTAAGTAATGCTGACAGGCCAGGATTTCAGAACCACCTATATTTTTAAAAATAGAAAACAAATGCTGCTCCTTACAAAAATTAAATTACATTGATAGCAGCTTTCTAATACACCACTGAGAAAGAAAATAAAGTTTTAGGCATTAATTAAGATGTGAAGAAAAGCATAATTTTTAAAGAGAATACATTTCAAAGTTGTCTATAAAAATAAGATACTGCCTTTTTTGAAATGCACTTTAAGGGCATGCAGCTCTCTTGAAAAATTAACAATAATTGCTGAAAAGGTTTTGTATTTTGATAGCTTCTGTAGCTAATCTGAGGAGCCTCCGCAGCTCCTTCAATGCCTTTGTGTGCTATTGATACTGCTGATGGGACTTGCAGAAATAAGACTTTGACCATGATCAGTTGGTGAGCATCTGGGGCTATCAGATGCTGCCTGCAGTCTTGGACACTGTGCACATACATGGACACTGTACACATGGGGCAAAAAACCAGCTGTTTGGTTACTGTAGGTTCATAAGACATTATCCATATGCATGTTTACAGCTGCCCACTGTCATGGGATCTCTGTGCTGTTTTAGTACCTGTGTGTTTGAAGGAGGGTCCTCAGTATTGGAGGACTTGGAAGAGTGGCACAAGCTCTTCTTTCTATTTCTGTGCAAGGAAGTGCCTCTGTGGGTTTGCGGTGGGCTCCTCACAGCTGCAGAAGCAACTCTTCACTGAGGCTAAGAGAAACAGCCACGAGCTGTGGGTCTGATCTGGTCACCCTGGCCTAGCCTGTGCAGATGCAGATGATACAACATCCAGTGCGAAACTTGTGACTTGCTCCTGCTGTCTGCAAGTTATTTAAAGGAAGCCATTTTTCTTTATAAAAAAAAAAAATATTAAAAATTCATAAAGCCTGACACAGCAAAACACGTAATCCCAGCAGCAGACAAAAGATGCTTTTTCTGCAGTGAAAGTTGCTGAGATGTTTACCAATTTCCTTCTTGTTGTTATGACTCCTATTTTTGTTTCTTCCTTTGCTTCAAATATAAAGCATAAAGGTCTCATCAAGGCATAAGGTTATGCAGGAGATGAATTAATTACATCTTTAATTTGCTTGGATCCAATTGGAGCAACTCAAATATTTTAAATGTAGATTATAACTTGTAATGGTTTTGTGGTCTTGATGGTTTTAATGTTCTGGAAAATTACATTGTACTGAAACATCAAATGGGGTGAGGTCACAGCTTGGGGCAGGGATGCACAGTGAGTGGTCATCAGCTCTGTGTCACCACCATCTATCATAAAAAAGCCTATTTGCTCTCTGGCCCGTTGGTAAACTGCTACAGTATAATCTGAACACCATTTATTAAGAAGGTGGACAGCCCTGGCTAAGAATAAGTTTTTTCTTTCAAGAGTTCTTGATGGTATTTCCCCTTACTCCTGGATACATTTGTGCAATGCCTGCAGTGGATGTCATCTCACACTTTTTTTCTGGGGTCTGTCTTGCATTGTCATGCCTGTGGTCATAGAGGGGTGGCCCTGTTCACTGCATATTGCTGGGGGCAGCTGCCAGCAGTGCTCAGTTCGTGGTCACCTGCAGGCTGGTTACATGGCATGGGAATACTGAGAAGGACCATTTTTTTTCTGGGGATGCTTTTAGATATGATGAGTGGGAAGGCCTTGTGTGCCTGCCTGCCCTCCATGAAGTGCCTCTTGTGCAACACTGGAGTTGGATTGTCTCTGCAGACTCACGTATTTCTGTGTTGCACAATGAGTAACAGCACTTGAACTTGTGAAGGATGCCCAGTGTTCCCCATTGGCATTTTCTGTTTTTCTACCAAGTACTGCTCTCTGCCTGCATGTGCAAAGACAGGATGAGACGAGTTCCAGATAAGCTATTACTCACCTTTTCATCTGACATTGTGCAAGTATCCTCTTTTCCAGCTTAAGAAATACCACTTGTTTTGAAAAGTATTATAATGTATCATCCTAGTGATCTGTGAATTAACAGAAATATGCTTCCATATAAGGTCATTTTTATCACCATAAAAATGTTTAATTGTGTGACCGTTGCTTTGAGACATTTTGATCTGTGTCTGTTGTGGAGACTGTTTTCTCTTTGAGTTATCTGTCACTTTTAGCATGACTACAGAGAAATCTGCTGGTGCAGCCCTTTCACACAGGACCTGGAGGATGCTGCATAAGATTAGAGTTGTATGATCGCTATTTACTGTGGTAGATGCTTCTGGAATATTGTCCCTTGCAGAAGGGCACTGAAACGGTGAGAATCCATGAAGGTGACTAAATAAGTGGAATATTTCTTATGGTGACAGATGGAAAAAAAAAAAAAAGTTATCGGAAAGGCACTTAAGAGGTGACTTGAATGTGGTCAGTAACTGCCTACACAGGCAAAAGGAGTTTGTGGATAGAGAGCACTTAAAAGTAGCAGGACAAAAAGTATAATGAGATTTAGTGAATTGAATTCAAGGTAAGCAAAAAATTTGACTAGAAATAATGTACATGTTAATCAGGCAAGGTGATTAATCACTGGAACAACTTAATGGCCATTATGGTGGATTTTTTAAAATCAAGATTGGATGATTTTCTAAAACCTGCAGTTCAAGTGCAACTATTGAGCTTTAAACTGGAAGGAATACAGAAAATTCTGGTGGCCTATATTATGCAAAGTGTCAGATCAAATCATCACATTATCTGGAGTCTATGAATTAACAAGGCACTTTTGTTTCTGAATAAACACGGCCTCCAACCTCTAATAATTTCCTGTTTCTTGAATAATTCAGCAGTCCTACCATCCAGTGGTTTTGAGATGATGTTTTATTCCATTACTGTGAATTGTCTTAATGTAGGATTTCTCCAGTGGTGATCCAAAGTATAGAAAATAAACGATAATTCAACAAGCTGTCAGAAAAAAAATACTTGACGCTTCTACCTTTTTTCGTATTCCTGTCCATTCTTTCTTGAATCTCCTGTGCTTTATGAGGCTGTGGCACCCATGTCAGGCACGCTGTTATGCAAGGCTGGAGTGACAATCCCAGCTTTAATTTCGTTGCTTTTGGTGAATGTCACAACATTAGTGTTGTCTGTTTTATTATTTGGTGTTTACCATACCTATGTATGTACATCGTATTAATTTAATGATAGGGAGCAATGATGGGATAAACTGCAAGGAACTGAGAAAAGTGACAAAGGAGATAAAGGGTTTTCATTTTAATAAACTGCACACTAACATGTACTGTTAAAAAAATACTCCTCCTACAAAATATGATGTAATACAGAGTGAATATAATGAAATATCGGCACAAAGACATAACACCAAAGAGTGGCTAGACTGTCATCCTCAATCAGAAGCATACCTTTTGGAAATGACTTTAAAGGTTATCTTGGAATAGCTTCCCGAATTGACTTTACAATTCAAGTGCAGAGGAATTGATGGATGGATGGTAGTCAAGGAAATTAAATGTGGGTGACCATCTGCATGAGCAGAGATTTTTATACAGGATAACACCTGACCTATTTATTTTTATTATAAAGTGATTACAGATTGTGCCCAGAGTTCTGTGATGATGATAAACACAGTAGAGCTTTGTTTCTTCCGAACAAGATCTCCATCAGTCTGGTCCTGTAAACAAGATTCACTTGCTGAGAAATTGGTACATGATATATTTTCACATCCTTAGAAAGCAGGATGCAAATCTCCATCAGGGTGGTGAAGCCAGTCAACCTAAATTCCCTTCTTCATGAGGGGAAATGAGTCACAGCTTTTCATCTTCACCATTCTTTCCATGGGAAAGTCTTGCCAAAATACCTTTGGTTTATGAGATGCTTCCATTTGGGATCTACATGGGAATTCTCATCTTGGCCAATGTGCTGATGGGATGCTTCACTTTGGTTGAAATGGGAGACGGCTGTTCCCACAGGTGACTGGTGATAAAGGGATCAGCCAAGGCTTGCCACTGTGGTTCTCTGAGTTGTCAGATATCCAGGACTTGGGTTATCCTGTGTGTGTTGCTGGATGTAATCCAACTGTGCAAATCCCAAGGTCAGAGGAGAAACAGTGGGGGACCTGCCGAAGATGTTTCTGTAGCAAATCTGGTGAGGGGCTTTGGGCGTGCCCACGGTTGTGGGGCAGGCCCCAGTGCATGCCTCTGGACTTGCTGTGGCATACTTCAGCCTGTGCACCATGCTGCCCTCCTTACATCTGCAAATGTTGTGATAATATATTTCTTCATTAAATCTGAAAACCGACAAAGGCTCCTAATTCTCTTTAATACCTACAAAAAAATACAGTGGCATTTATTGTGTATGTTGGTGTTCTCTGAAAACAACTTACCCAGATGCTGTCTTTGCTTTGCTTGTATTTATTTCCTCTCCTCTTTCAGATTTTCCTATTTACTTTCCAGTTCCTTTCCTTTTGCAAATAATTATATTTAAGCACATACACTTAGTTACATGGAGCAGTTTGTTTTTTTTGTGACAGAGGATCTACCTGTTTGTGTATTATTCAGGTATTTTTCTTTTCATATTACATTTATTTTCTTCTGCCCAAACAATGACCTGGTGTAGATAAGAACCCAGGTTCTGCTTGTTTGCAGCCTGCCAAATGCATCCATGTTTAATATGCACAAGTCCTCCAACAGGAACACACTGGTTTAAATAGTTGAATTAAAAACTAATGTGGAATGGTGTTCTGTGGAATGGTGTTCTGTATGTTAAATGCAATATTAACATGGTATCACCAGTGCTATGCTGAACGCATCCCTCTCTGCCTGATCCTTTGCCTCCCCATTTCCAGCCCACCTCCAGCACTGCTCTTCAGCTCCTTGTTTCAGCCTCAGCCCAATCCTCACTGGTGCCAAGGTGAGCCCAGGCTCACTGCAGTGAACGGGAGAAGCTTTGTGGTGATTTCAGCTGCCCAAAGATTTCATGCTGGCAGTGCTGGAGTTCTGCTAGAGCGGAAAATAACCAAAGGCCACTCTAGCACTGCCTTTGCAGTACAGGCCAGTCAAATCTGATGGAAAGGAATGAGTGAATGAAGCAATGATGCTTTAATTTACAGATCAATTGAATGTGATAAAAATTAAAAAAATTCTATAAACATAATTGACTTTTCAGAGCAAATATTTCTGCAAGTTAAGGCTATTTCAAATAACATGTACAGAGGTTTTTATATTGGAATTTGAAGGACTTTTTCGCTTGTGAACTGACCAGATAAATTTAAAAAAATGTACAAGAAACCCAAACAGATTTTCAAACCTGTTCCAGGACAAGTAAAATTTTGGTATGATTTACAGTATTCCTGGAAGAATACTTCACAGTGCGAGTTTCTGTTTCTTCTGGGACCTTAAGAGGCATTTGTTATATGTGTTTCCGTGTTTTAAGAAGCAGGTATTATTCCATGTACTAGTACCAAATGCTTTTGTCCTGAAATGGGAAGAGTTTTATTGCGTTGTTGATGTCAGGGTCAGGAGGCCAGGGGACACCTGTTTGTTTGGCTCTTGGTTAAGAACTCTATCCATTGACATCTCTTTAGATTTATTCACACACTGGAAATCGCAGATGACAGTTTCTCTGACTTTCTTTCGAGATTCATGGTTTGGAAAGTTTTTTTTTCTTAATGAGCTGTTAATTCATACCAGTATTCACTACTTACGTAAAATAGACGGTTGCTGCTTTTCAAGCTGGTTTGCATTGTGCTGCAGTTTGCAATTAAAAAATAATAAAAAATTATTTCCTCCTGAAATTTCTTTTTTAGATCTCAAAATTTCCTTAAGATGAATTTTTCAAGTTGTTTCTGGTTATTATTTGCACAAATGTGTGCAACATCTGACTGGAAAGAATTGTGTGTGCATTGTTGCATTTTTATGAATGTATTGTCTTTCATGCAACCGCCCTGATCTACATCTTCTACAGTCTACAGTGGTGTCCACTGTATTGATCCAGGCACAGCACAGCTTGGTTCTGCTCCCATCTTGACTTGCTCTGAAAACTGCTTGTTGCTCTGATGCATAAACTCACAGATGCAGGAAGCTTGTGCTTGAACTGCCTTTTGGTGTATAATAATGAACTATTTAAAATTATAACATCTTGTCAATATTGTTATGCTTTTGCATTCTTATGTGAATGTGATTTCAGACTGGAGAGAGAAGTAATAGTGGGAGCACATACCCCCTGTTTCCCTGTAGGCACTCTGGGAAGCTTTCTGGTGCATGCAGGTTGGAGGCAGCATGAGGATGATTATAATATTTTTTCATTGCTTGGCAAGCTGAGAGACTGCACAAAAGGCAAGGCTCTCCCTCTCTTGTTGATTTAATGAAAGCTTTGGGTACAATATGATGGGCATTGGAGGCTTATAGAAACCAAAGGAAGTTCAGTGGAAGGATGTTGTTGCTGCCCTCGTGATAGCATCTCAATGCAAGAGGTGCACAATGGAGTTAAAATTGATGGTGTGTTATCCAGAGTGCTGTGGATAAATCCAAGTGCTGGCCCATGTAGATTTGTCTGAGTTTTAGACATTTAAGTGATGTTAGACAAAATTACTTGTGACTTTAAAGTGAGCTCGAAAGGCTTGCTTTTTCACTGCTAGTAATTCAACATCTTCAACCTCTGCATGAACAGGATTATGCATGGACTGAACAAACTGTGCAAGAGCTGCAGCGCATGAGTACCTGTGCTATGCTCAGTTCCGGGTAGGGGGTTGGGTTTTGCAGACACCTGCCTTACCCTTGCAGTCAGTGTTCATAGTAAAATCTCAGTTTTGTAAAGCAGGATGGGAGGAAGCACAAACATAGTTGGAAAGCTGGCGGACAGAGGTGGGCAGCCTGCACCAGCCAGAGGTGGAGGCAGTGCTGGTGTACTGCTTGGAAGATGTTCAGTAAAGTGGGAAGAAGTGAAGAGCCAGAAAAGAGAAGAGAAGGAGCTTGTGTCTAAGGAGGGGAGAAGGTGGCTATTGGGGGGCTGTGGGGATGTGTGATATGCTTCAGGTGATGGATGGGGAAATTATCTTTGCAGTAACATTCCAGACAGGCTATGAACAGAGCAAGAGTACATTTGTCAAGGACAGAGAAGAGGATGCTGCAGTAATTAAGAAATGTCTTTCTTCTTAATACTAGGTATTTAAGGCAGCACTCCACTTGAAATTCACTCTGGCTGTGTGGGATGCCCCTTACTTTTGAGGTACTTGGGTTTTGTCCCATAAAAATGTATGAGGTTTAATTACAAATGGCAGTGTATAGCCCTTACAGACCTTTTGTTTGCTTCTAAAACATCCCTCTGCTGTATTTAGAGTGTTTTTTTGTGTATTTTGTTTTGTGTATTTTGTTACTGTAGGAGTAAAGTGGACAAATACTATTTGCTGCTGCAAATATTAAATATCTAGTAAAACTTGGCAAAACAGGTTAGAATTATGAGCACTCCCAATTGTGCTTGGTAGTCAACTACAACAGGGAGCTATCATGCCTAATCTGTCATTTTTTTTTTTTTTTTCTGCTCAAACCTTTTACTTTTGAGTAATACTAAACATCTAAATAATTTCACAAAGTAGGTTCTTCAGTGGTGTAGAAATAAAACTGAGATGAGGAATTATGACTCAAAGAAAGCACTGATTTGGTAACTGTAGCTGGGGCCAAGCTGTAGCTGGTGAGAGAGAGTGTGGGATGAATGCTAGGTGATGAGGGCTTGGAGTTCATATTCTTATTGCTCACACCAGTGACTAGAAAAGAAACATCCAATCCCATCAGCAGGGAATGTCAGGATGCTGCAATCAACACGCATGCAGCAGGTGCCTGAGCCAGCCACTGACACCAGCTCAGTTTTCCTAGCAGCTGGAAAACGAGTAATGGGAAAGCAGTGGCTGTACCTGCAGGGTACCGCTCCATCGCCATGGGAGGACACCTGCATCCCCAGGGCCACAAAACAGAGAGGAGTGCCTGTTCAGACATCAAAGATGAATATAAATAGGAAAGAAGCCAGAGATAAAAAGGACCATAAGGTTGAAACAGTCCACAGATATTACATGTTTATAGTGGGGTCTGTGGGAATAATGGGTATTTATAAATGAGTTCAAGGGGATAATGTGTATTGAAATATGAGTCCAGAGGGAGAGTACGTATTCAAAAACTATCTACTGTATATAGCATAATAATCCCAGTATTTCATAAACTCGTAGGAAAGTATTAAATAAAAATAAATTACAAATGTCTGTGGCTTGATTGCAAATCATTTCAGAGAAAAGGGAAAAAAAATCCTTTGCGAAATGTGGAAACCATCTTGTGTTAAACAGCACCAGAAGAAAAATTATAATTGTAAAAAGCAAATGTCAGTTATAGCTATTACAGTGGCCATGTTTTTTCCAATAACAATTTGGCATTTTATTTAGTCTGTAACAATCTACAATTTAAATTTAAAATAAAGATTTTTCTTTTATTTCCCTCTGAAGTTGTGTGCCAAGCACAGCAGAGCAGAATGTAACATCTGTTGATGATTAAAACAAGCTTTCCTATGGGCCCTGAATACAAAGTAAACATGGATTTTATCCATAGTCAACAGCATTTACAAATGTAAAGGGAGGAAGCTACTGAGTTTTTGAAGAATGAGCTGTGAGAGAGGAAATAGAAGTATGGGGACGGCAGATGGCGATAATTAGTTCCATATCGTGAAAGGCTTCTATTACAAAATAAAGAAGACAGAGTCCTGTATTATGCTGCTGTTTTAATAAAGCGCCCTTTATTTGCCATGATTACCCCTTTCCAAGCAGTGCTGTTACTTGCTGGCCCATGGGTGTGCTTACCCTGGAATGGGTGAGCACATTGGTGTCCATGGACCTGATGCTGTCACTGAGCACAGCCACTCAGAACAGATATTTTCCTAGCTTTTCCCCACATAGCACTAGAAACGCTTTGCCGGCAGTAGGCAAAATTTGGGAGGAATTTATTATGTGGACCTATAGGCTAGTAATCTTGAGTTTTATTTTGTTTTAATTTAGATTTAAGGGCCAGGGTATCAAAGGTTAAAGGCTACTGTACATTGCTGATGGCCCTTGTCTCCTACTTTGCCCTGTTTAATCATGTGTCATGTGATTCCTGCCTCGGTGTTCAGCTGTCGTCACTAAGAGCTACTTCCCTTTCTGTCTTACCAAGACAAATGCATCTCTGCACTTCTAGTCTGTGTGTTTCTCATATGGTCTATCTGCGTTTGCTACGTTACTCGGTTTCACCATATTGAAGAGCTAATTGTTACTACTGGAATATTTTCATTTTGTAGGGCTTCGCTCACCCTGTTTGTCTTCTTTTATCTTGCTTTGATTTTTTTTCCCAATTTTCCTTAATGCAGAGTACATTAAATGAAGTGTCAAAATGAAAATCCTGTTTACTGAGATTTCCCTGCTTCCCAGGGACAGGTCAAACCTCCTCTAGCTCCCAGGGTGCATGAGCCAGCTCTGAGCTTGCACAAGGGTGTTTTTGACTCTTCTTTCAGTTCTGGGCTGGTTTTGTTTTGCAACAAAAGCCAGGCCATTTTTTTTTTTTTTTTTTAATTTTTTTTTTCCTGACAGTATTTTGTAGTGTTCCAGCTCATATGTTATTTTGGAATTCATTTCAGTTTTTAATGGCAATTTCTTCTTTCCTCATTTCCAACCTCCTTCAATTTTCTTTCCAACTGGAAGCTGTTATAACAGAGCTCTCAGCACAGGCACAAAGTGGAAATGCCTTTGTAGCCCTGCACAAACAGAGAGTGTTAATCTGGCACTCGCTCTCTGGTTGTGATTTTTTTGTTGTTGTTTCTTTTTCTTTCCTTCCATCATTTTATAATTACCTGAGATGGTAACAGCTCTTAAGAGCCTCGTCTGTCACCCTCAAACCAAATGCTTTCCATTGAAAATGAAGGAGAGGCTTCGAAAGTTTGAGTTCTTTCAGCAATGAAATATAACAGTCCTCTGGTAGAAAGAGTATTTTGATGATGGGTCCCATTACACTGAGTAATGTAGGATGTAAGTATGCTTTTGTGGTTAAGAGGAAACATAAAGACTGGAGGCTTGTACTTGCTTTCACAAACTGTGAGCACTGCCTCGCCTGGAGAAGGCACCGTGTGACTTGCAGGGGCTTTGTCAAGGTGCACAGAGCCCAGAAGCAGAGCCACGGGCCCTGCTGTTCCTCCAGATGTTAATGAAGCTATTTTCTTAAGCAGCACATCTGGACTGCTGCTAAATATTGCAGTGACAGAAAGAAGGTGCTGAGCAAGGAGGTAGTTATTACTGGATTCAAAAGGAGGCAATTTATCAAGATGATATGAAAAAGATGCATTAAATGTAAATCTAAAATGCAAAAAAAAAAAACTGCATGGAATTCAAAATTACTTCTAAATTGCTGAAAGAATGCATGGGAAGAGTTTTAGGCAAAATAAAACTAGATAAAACCAAAATAAGAGTCCAGATCTGCTGAAACATATGTTTTGGGCAGAGTTTTCCTAAACTCATAGCTTTAGCAAGATCTTCAGGTAACAGATATTATACTTAAATGTCCAACTTCAAAGAGAAATGACTGCAGAAGCAGCCTTGCTTTTATTTTTAATTAAAAATTTGAAAGCATTACCTGAGTGGACCCCAAAAGTTAAAAAGCAGAAAGCAAATAAAATGTTATATCTTTTAATGTCTTTGTCTTTGAAGTTGAATTTCACGATTGCTGGATCCTGTTATCTTGGTGTTTCTGTGCATGTTTTCAGGTCCTACCTCAGGCTGGTGTGGAGGGGGTAGGTGAAGCAGTGGAGATTGTAGAGATGTCCCCAGAACAAGGGGCTCACCAGGGACTGGAGGTGGAGGCAGATCCCACATCCACTGTGGGGCTGGTACCGGATCTTTCAGGAGCTGGATCCCAGTCTTTTGCCTTTAGGACTCATGTGAGGTCGTAAATTGCACTCTTGCACTTCAGCAATTAGTCATTGATCATGACTAATTCATCAGCTTTGTGGCTGTCTGTGTGGTAGTACCATAACTGTAATTTCAGCACTGTTTTGTACTTAACTTTATAGAGAACTTAGCCTGCCCAGCTTCCTACATCACACTGTATCACATATCCCTAAAGCAGTCCATATATGACATCAAATAATTTAAAAATAGACCCCTGATGTTTGAGTGGATGCAATGAAAGTCCCATGGTTTAAATGACTGTGATCTTGCAGTACCAGAAAACACTCTGCCTCTTTAAAAAGGAAACACCCTAACCACACCCCAACACACCTCTTGCCAGCTCTTCTTGCCTTTTGGGAAGGACAAGGTGAGTTGTGGCACCCAATGCGTGATGTTTACAGGGACCTTGGCTGTTTCCCAGCTTTCACTGTTTGCCAGGTAATAATGGCTTTGGAGGCCCCAAAAGAGTATTGGAGCCCTTCCAGCAGATGATTATACTGCATCTGCTGGCCTGTAAGTGAGGCTGCTGGAGAGCTAAGTGCCAGCCTAGGCCTCTCTGTCATGTTATGGAGTGCTACCAGAAGGCCACCAGACTAGCTCTGTCTTTCCTTCTAAATAAGCAGCCTAATCATTCTCTGCCTGTAATTAAAATTTTGAGTTGGTCACATGTGTTGTAAATCTGCCGATGGAGAACTTATTTAACTAATAAAAATTAGCCTTAAGTTGTGTTTATCTGAGGAACTAGAAATTAAACTCTCTGGATACATCAGCTCCACTCTCCTATGAGTGAGTGTAAGGGCCAGACTCAATCCCCTTTAATAAAAGCCATTATTTCAGCTTCTGTGCAATTTGGAGTCTGGCCGTAACATAGGATGGGAACACCTTATAGCGCTTACAGATGATCTCCTGCTTTCAGTCGATAGAGGCCAAACTTTGGTACAACTTTGTTGTTTTCTCCAAGAATTGGCCGTCATGGCTTATTTCTGGTCCAAAGGCCAGTAGATATGATAGAAGTGGCTGTAAGGAATGTCTCTACCACATATACTCTTTGTGGGGCTGCTTTCACTACTACCCTTAGCCATCTTGCTTTCGCTGTAAGGACTGATAAAATAGACTCATGTGGCAACACTGTGATAACAGTAAAATTTTCTTATGCTTTGCTATGCATTTCTATCAGTGCTGTGACCCAATACTCCAAGGTCTACTTGAGAAGGGCAACGCAAGTGAAGGATAGAGCTTGTTGCCCTCAAACCAACGTGACGTGGCTTACTGTAGCAAGGGTCTAGTTGGAACGTGATAACCTGTGTGGTGCCTGGTGGCTCTATCTATGCCCTTCTGCTGGCAACAGTCACCTGCTGCAGTACTGGGGCAGGGAAAGCCTGGGGAAGTGTTTGCTGCATGGTACAGCCCTGTTTGCCCAAAGGCTGTGGCTCAGAATCAGTCAATTCAAACACTATGAAACCTAAAAAAATCAATGTTTGCTCAGCAAGACTCTGTACAAAACATTTGTGACTTGAGTTAATTTTATTCCCATCCTCTAATATTTTATTGATCAAACTCTACATTAACTTTCATTACTTTCTGCTGAGGATTGATGTCAGGTTAAGCAACCTATAGTTACATGTCCTGCTTGCTTTCTGAGTATGGATACAGTCCATACTCTTCCAGCGTTCTGCAATTTCCCTGCTATGTTAACTTTTCTCAGCTATATTGACAGGTTAGTGAGCTCTCCTGGCAATTCTTTCATGACTTAGTAGGGCAAGGCATCCAGAGACCATCAGCTATCAGATTGTTTAATACTCCCTATGGGTAGAAATAAACTCAGACTAGTTCATTGTCTTCATCTGATGCATGCTGTCTGTGTCTTTCCTAACAAAATGTTTATTGAGTCTGTACTAGTCTGTTTTGTATCCTTATTAATAATACAATCTCCACTGAATAATAAACCAGTTCTTGGAATTTCTTTTGGTCCTGATATGCCACACTCTTTCTTGCTGTCCCTAGCTTGGCCAGCCCAAATTTAGACATCTGCCACCTTCTGTCAGTGAAAGCTGGTAACTGTGCTTGATAGGATACCCAGGAGATGATAACTATAACTGTGCTTGACAGTGGAAATTGCAGACTCATTAGCATTGCAGGTAATAGGATTCTTCAAAAGTCACTCCCAGCTTTTTACCCATGGAAGGGAGTGATGGTGAGGAAGGTGGTAAATTCTCTGAGACAGATCTGAGTAAATCAGCACTTGTCTTCTCAGACTCTCGTGTTTAAAAAGTTAATTCTGGTGGTAGAGTTGGAAAACAAAAGGCTGAATACCAAGAACAGCAATAAAGGCAAAATATTCAGCCTTGTGGTGGTGGGTTATTTGCAGCCATGTGGCTGGTCCTGAATTAATTCTATGCATTTCCTTTAATAACTTCTAATAACTTTAGAGATGAAATAAACAACATCAGATTAACTCTGGAGAATGATGAGTAGTGAGGGTTTTTCTACAGGTATAATACCAGGTTATTTAGAGAAGTTAGAAGCAGGAAGGGGAAAAATGAAATTCAGCCTTGAAAAATACAGATGATATAGCAGCCTGTGTATGAAAGTACTAATCCATCACAGGTATGCTCAGTAGGGAAGAACCTGAGTGGCAGCAATGCTAAAAGGTGTTTCAGGGTAACAACAGATGGCGAATTAGAAATGAGTTTGCAGTGTCATACAGGAAAAATGAACAGCATAGATTTGGACTGCCTGCACCAAACCATCATGTTAAAGAGCAGGAAAATAATAGTGACCTTCAGACTGACCTGTGGCTGCAGCTGGGAAATCATGCTCTGTTCTGGCACTACGTCACTGGCTTTCTGTTAACAAACTGGAACAAATTACAAAGAGAACTGGGGACATGGAAGAACTAACTCATGAGAAGAGATTAAGAGAGGTAAATTTTTGCAGCTTGATTAAGCAGTGACTAGGCAGCCGCATCAGCACACAAAAATGGCCATGGCTGTGAGCAGCGATGGAATGATCTGTTATCCAGGAGGATGCCCGTCTGACAAACTGAGCATGAGGGGCTGAATTTAACAGAAGAGATTTTTAGGCAATAGTAGGAAAAAAACATCCAATAATGAAATCTTTAAAACTAAACAGAAGTCTCAAAACCAGGTGAAAACTCAGTTACTAGGGAGTTTTAAAGCAACATTAGGTGACAGCAGAATATGTAGCACTGTGAAAAGCTCTATGTTGCTGAGATGTCCACAGCTGTTTGATGTTCTCACTGTTCCCATATGCCAAATATGCAGTTTCCTGAGGGCACCTGATACTGCATAGGTGCAAGTGTAACACTTTTATCTTGAGAAATCTGTATGTATGAATAAAGACTACCTTTGCAGCTCTCAGGATCCTCACTTACCTAGTTCATCATGCCTTAAATCTCTACTGCAGCACTCACCTTGTGGGTCTTTAAGATATTTAGACCATAATTTTACATGCCAGGCCCAGATGCTGGGTGGCACCACCAACTTGTCTCTGAAGTAACTTCCAGACAGTCACAAATGTGGTCAGCCTGTGTGCAGAGTGGTGCTGGGAGAGTAGTCTTGGCTCCCCAGGAAGTTTCTGTTTGACTTGACCCATCACAAGCCATGAGGCTGTAGAAGTAAATACTGCACATCTGGCAGCCTGCTCCATGGCAATGTTGAGTTATCTGGTGTAAACTAAAGCCAAATGCTCATAAACTTGCAAGACTACATTGATAAAACACTAAGATATCAGAATGTATTAATGTGGCTTTTGCTCAACCCTGCACTTGATGCTTGTGGCAGGTAAATTGCTTTTGGGCATCAATGCAGCAGGGCCAGGGCTGCTCAAAGGCATCACTGCAGTGGCTCATTGGTGACGACAGCGTTCACACCACAGATCCTGGTGTAAGACCGTGGGGGAACAACTGATCTTTTGCACTACACTTGGTCATTGGTTTAGGGTATCTGTATGGTAAACAGGAGGGAAAACATCTCCACAGAGTGCCACCAAACTCCAAACTGATGAGATAAAAATGGCAATAAAAGTAATTTCTGCATTTGCTTCATTTCAGGCTGTTAACTAAATAAAACAGTATTGAGATACAAAATGAAGGAGTTTAATTTTCCAGTAAAGGAGAAGCTAGAGGCATCTCAGTACAAAAAACTAATGCCAAGTCTATCTTAGACACTGGATGTGGAGTATGTGGAGTGCAGAGGCTCTATGCTGCCCTGCTTTTCAGCAACTATAGGAGTGAGTTTTGATGTTCCTAACCTTGTTTTGGCACATGCAGCATGATGAAACTGCCTGTTCAGAGTTTAGCTCTTGAAGACAAGAGAAAGGGTTATTTGAAATGGAGGTTAAAGCATGGAGCTTTTTGCACGGTTTGGATCTTTTACTTGGGACTCAGGGGTGGGTTTTCTCATGCCAGGTTTTCCTGTGTCCATGCCCGGCACTCGGTATCTCTTGGATTTGTGGTGGTCAGGCAGGCAGAAGCAAGTCATGCCCATGGCACTGAGAGTGTGTGCCCAGGTGATGCTTGAGGACAGCTCTTGTCTCTGCACTCCAGCCAGGTAAACTGGCTTTGCTTTCGTAACTTACACCTTTGTCCGTTGGTGCTCTTACGTGTTCTGGTACAGCCTGATATTCCTCTGCACGCTGGTGCTGCTTTGTTCAAGTATTCATTATTTGCCTGAATTATTTATTAATTAATTTTTACCCCTTAATTTTGCCTTCTGTCTTTCCTTCCACTGGTGTCAGGTGAATTCCTGTTTCTCCAGCAGCTCAGCAGGGAAGGGATTAATGTGGCTGGAGCATGACTGCAGTCGTGTTGGGCAGCTGGAGTGACCTCCTCCAGGAAAAAAAAAAGGGACAAAAAGGAAAGTATCCAGCAGTTAGAAATAGCGGAGAGGTGGGGAGAGTTGGGGGAGAGGGAACTCTGTGTACTTCTTGTTCATTTTCACAGCAGACATGTTCCCAGCATTGCCGTTTTCCTGAGAAATGAAATATAATGCAAGTCTTTAACAGAAGGTGAAATTGAAAGTGCAAATATTGAGTATGAGTTGTATTGAAAGAAATGGCAAGCTATGATCCAAAAAAGCATGCAAACTTTAAGTGCTTGGCTAAGGTTAACAATTATGAGCTCTGTTCTCACAGTTCTTATTGTTTCAAGCAGCATGATGCAGGAGAAAGTGTCTCCTTTCCTGTTGTCCTCTGCTAATGGCATGATGAATTTTGATTACACTGCAATTGCATCCCTACAATGTGGAAGGCCACAGTAACTATTTGGGACATCAGTTTTCCTTCTGCCAACTTTCAGGAGCATTTTATAGGATTAATATTCAATAAAAACCCCTTAACATTAAAAAAAATGCTTAGTCCCACAATTGTTATTAAATTCTTTTCCTGTGCCATAATGCGGATACTTTGATCTAAAGTCCTGCAGTTTCTGGAAGGAGCTTGCATGATTACGATAATGTGCAGTGCTCTTTCTGCTATTCCTATAGGGAAAATAAACCCCACATTAGTTCCATATTAGTACCTGACTTGGAGAAGTTAAAAAGTGCCAGAAAAAGGTTAACCAGAGTCAAGTACACATAAGAGAGCTGTGATTATTAGTGTTAAGGGAGCCATTTGAAAAAAACATTTCTGCTTTTACAGAAGAATTTATTGGTGTCTTTGCTTCTGGCTGCTTTATGCATTTTAATAAAGCAGTAGCAGTAATAACAGGGTGTGGGAGTTGGTTATGCCTATATTGAAAGAGTTTCTGTGTGATTGCCCCTGTCCCTGCCTTTGGCCTCCCCCAGCTGAGGGCTGCCCTTGGCTCAGCCTGGGCTATTTATTTGTGCCAGAGCTGGGATTGGGAGTTCAGGTAAGAGCCCATGACCCAGCGCTGCCCAGAAATTCACATTCCTGAATGCAGACTTGGTTCAGTCTCTCTGACTTGCCAGCACACGAATGGGATCCATTTGGAGAGCCATTTAAAAGAAGCTAGTAATTGCTTTTGTGTGTTAAAAGTTACATACAGCCTACAAGCAGCTTTTGCAATTTCCCTGCCAAATGTCTGGGATTATTTTGAAAACATACTCTATTGAAACCAGTCCCAGCCCAAGGTATACCCACACAATTGGAATAAGACTTGGATGTCTAATGAATGCAACTGGGCCTGGAGAAACAGCTTTTGGTGGAGCAGATGCTAAAATGCTTCTTGTGTGTGGGGAAGGGTTTGGGCTCACCCAAGGCACCCGATGCTGGTCCCTGTCAGAAATGGACACGGGAACAGATGAATCCAGCGTTTAACCCCATAGTGCCGTTCTTACGTGCATTACCTCAATATAAATACTTACTGAAGCTCTCAATAGTCTGAACAAACAGATGGAAATTATATTTCACTCTGGTTTGCTGTAGGTGGCCAGCTAACATGCACTGACTGTCCACTGCAGATTATCCCTCATTAGAGGTGGGTCAGTGGTTTAAATACCTTATGAGATCATATGTCACAGGTAATGCAGGGGAATTTGTTTAGTTTGTACAAGGGTTTGCTTAGAAAGGCATGTATGAAATGCAGGCAGCCAGAGAAAATGTGAATAGTCTGTGGCTTGCACTTTTGGAGAAACATGGATGTGTTTGGTACATGTGGAAGCCACATGAACACACAGGGTTTTGTATTTAAAATGTTAGCTATGTTGTACACTTGTATGGCTTTGTGCTGAGTTTGATTTTCTTTAAGAATGCACCTCTCTTGCTAGAGGTTCACAGCGTGGATGACCTGATTTCTAGCTGGTCTTTTTATGAATTTATAGTCTGCTTAGTCTGTGCGGGATGATTTTTCCTTTACTCAGCTGCTTCTTTCTCTCCCTTTCCCCCTGCCTGTATCATTCTCACAGAGTCTTAAAGCGTATCTGTGGAAATCATAATTTTTTTCACAGATTTTCTATTTAATAGCAGCTGTGCTTGCATGACCTGTGGTAATGGTTCTTTGCTGTCGTTTAGCTGTGGAAGTTTTACAATTTTTTAACTTCACCACAAAGACCTAAAATTTATTAATGAAAACCCTGGCATTGTTCATCTTTCACAGCTACAATTTAATACAAACTTGAGATGCATCCTGAGTGTCATATTTTGCTCCATGATCTATATTACGTCTCTTCAAGTGTTTACCTTTCTAGAACTTATTTTATTTTCACACCCTGGTTCTGATCTCAGGATTCCATTGTCTGTAATATTGTTTTCTCTGTAGTGATAATTTTTCACAGGTCATGTAGAGGTCCTGTTCATATGTTTAGGGAGAGCAGGGAAGTATTTTGCTTTGCAGGTCTCTAAGTCCATCTGCGCTCCCACATATGGAAAGCTCATGCCATCTGTCATGTTAGTGCACTGGGACAAGACTTGTGATGGAAACACGTAATTCCCAAAGTGGTGATGGACAGTGATAAATCCTTTGTGAAATGTGGATTTGCATTTAAGATTCTTTCCTGCTTCCACTGTCTGCAGGACATTCTACTGGGCTTCATTTCCACTGTCCTGAGTCTAAACTCCTAATCCCCTCTTGTGATGCTTCAGCCTGAGCTGATACTCCTCTGTTGCTCCTTCATTTCCGTGGTTTTCAGAGCTCAGTCTCCATCTCATCCCTTTTCTCTTCCCTGGCATCCTTGGCCAGTTTTCCCATATCCACCACTTCTAGTTTACTTCAGGGTTACCTCATCTCACAGCCCTCAGTTCCCCTCCTCTTGACCCATTCCTGCTCCTCACCAGCTGAGCTGCCATTGCATATCCAGTCCCAAGGTGCTCCTGGCCCCTCCTGAAGCAACTGTTGTTGGTACTGAATCATCACAGGAGAAATGCAAAAGGGCAATGGGGGTTTGGCAAATGCAGATCATATCTAGTCAACCCAATTTGCAGGAGCAACCACACCACTGACCCACAGGAGCCTGGAGCTGGGATGTATTTTATGCTCAGCAATACACTGACCCAATCCCACAGAGCCTTGCTTATAGTTGTCTGCTCTTACGCTCTCTGAAATGGGTGCACATTTGCTAGGAGAATGAAATTTTCTGACAGTATTGTTATCAGGACTTTGTTCTTAAATTGATAAGGTAAAGCAAGTGGAGAGCTGGAAGGTTTTGCCTTGGACATGAGCTGTTTAATCGCCTCAGATCTGTGAATGGTGAAGGAGTGAACTTGCTCTTGAGGCTGGCAGAGAAAAGGAGGAGAGTGGCTGCGATCCCTCTGGAGGAGAAGAGCAATTCAAGACAATCTTGGAGAGGTTGAAAAACGGTTGGAAAAATGGAGTTGAAATTCAATTGAGAGACACTTAAATATCCATGCTTATTCATCTATTTATTTTCCCTTCATAAATACAAACAGGAGAGAAACTGGTTAGGTAGCAGAACTGCAAAACATTTCTGCAGGTAATGGCAAATTGATGTGACTTGCAGTGGGCTGGTGTATATCAGTATCTTGATGATGGAGCTTTATGTGACGTGTTGCCTTAATATTTAAGGTATAGTTATTACCTTGCACTGGTCAGGGCTTGCAAAGGCTCACTTACATTTCAATATACGGTTGGAGCATCACACTTTGCAAAAGATGTGAAGTTCTTGGAGTCATAGCAGAGGAAAGCAGGGAGGAGAACAGCCTGTTTGCCAGGGCGGTCAGCCTGTGCAGCTTGCCAGGCTAGTGGTGGCCCAGGAAGGGGTCTGGAAAGAGAGAAACTGTTTGGCGTATCACAGGGTAGCAACAGCATATTCAGTGTATGATGCTGATATGATTGCAAAACGTCCTTCTTTACCTGCTTTGAAGGCACTGTCTCACCAGCCTACTGCAATTTATACCTTTCAGGTGGCCTTCCATGATTCATTTTCTGACCATTGGCCCTATCCATCAATACCCTGAGGCCTCTTTTTGCTTGAAGACTCAGGCATGGCAATGTATCCCTTCAAACCTCTGCCTGTCACACGAACAAACCAGCCCTATTCACAACAAAGCAGCCCTCAAATCAAAGAGGCAAATAAAATGCTGGGTACTTAATGATGGGCTAGAGGCAGACTTTTATTTCATGCTTTGTCCCTGCAATTTCCCCCCTTTGTTTTACAGGGTATGACTTTACCAAAAATAGTCAAAGGAAGAAAATAAAGTTTAAAAGTTCTGGGAACTAGCCAAGATTTCCATGCTGAAAATCGATTATTGCTTAATATTTTAAAGGCAAGATCACTGCACTCTGGCAATAGGCCAGATCACCCCCGTTCACCTGCTTTGTTCTTTATTCACAAGAGTCAAAGATCTTGCGAATAAAACTTTTTATTTCTAAAGAGTTTTGAATTTCAAGGGAGTGCTGAATCTTACGGCAAGTACTGGCAGCAGAGGAAGGTGACTTCTTACCCTAATCTGCATGTTTTTCAGGGTTACCCACAACAAATAGAATTATTACATGAAATAAAATTATTGCTTTTGGAAAGAATTGCAAGGTGGCATAATCAGACAGTGGGCATTTTTAAGGTTACTTTTCTACAATGGAACCCCAAAGGATGGAAGTAATTTATTTCCTCTTGGTAATGTCCTTTTCTGATCTAGCAATTTATCAGAAATATTAATCCAACAAGCAGTAAGTGTGTACTGGGGGGAGCAGGCAAGGGGAATGGAAGAAGGAGAGAGAAGGCATTTAAAATTAGCTTCAAAATACTGTACATCTCATTAAAAATGTAATCATGCATAAAATGAGATCAATGAAAATTTATCTTAAAGTGCAAGGAAAAGGAGTTTTCTGGTGTGATACTGCGTATAATAGGCTGGGTTTTAATTTTGTCAGTTTGCAACAAAAAATCTCTCCAGGCTAAATGGAACAGTTTCCCTCCCAGTTATTGTATGGACAGCTAATTTTCTACCTTTCCTTCTAATATTTAACCTTATCTCTTGCCGGATAGAGGGATAGAGGTTTCAATATACTGCAGAGTTTGTTTTCTTTACATTTTCTATTACTGCAATTTAATTTGCATGATAAATGATGAGAGGTAGAAAGATGATAAAAAAGAAGCAAAACATTTCTTTATTAATTTTGTTTAAATTAGTTTAACTTTTCACTGACTCTGCTTTTTACACAGAAGGCCTATGTAGGAATTATTTTAAGACTGTATTGCAGTTTGAAAAAAATTTAATATTTGACAGCTAGCTCCCTGCCTCCCATGCTAATCTGCATGTTCTTATTTTCATATATCTTCTTCTGCTTTACACTGTGTCTAATGATACTTCTTGACCAGTCTGGTGAAATCACCATCAACTTTATTCCAGAATCTGTGATACAGGAATGAGTTTAGATGTATTTGAAACATGCATTGCATAATGCTGAATTTGTTTTCAACTTTTCAAATCCCTTCCTAATGATAGCTTTGCAGTCTTGGAGGGAGCACCAGGAAAAAGGCCCAGTAAGGATTTATTTTAAGTGTTCTGGTTTCTAAGGTGGGAATCTGAATGCCTTTGACAGAGCTGGCTCTGTCTTTCACTGTGTGTCCCATCACCGCGGTGGGATGCTGGGCGAGGATCTGGATCTGGACGCAGTATAGTCAGCTCCTGACTGGTCATGACTTCCAGCTTTTGGGGAATTGCTGCTCAGCACTGTCAGAGAGTCTGGGCTTAGTTGAGGAAAAGTGATGAAATGTTCAAAGGTGTTCAGGTAAAGCTGCTCTGTGTTCCTGGCTTTCAGTCCTCCTCAGTCAGATTTAAGATTCAGGTGGCTGGTCATCCATGATGATCTGGATGAAGGTATTCTTTGTTTTCCTATGTGCAAGCAAAGTCATTATAACATCTTAAAACGGTGGCTTGTGCATCCTTGCCCTCCTTACCTGCCCTTTGCTCACAGCTTGGGGTTTGTTTCAACAGGACAAAGATTTGATCAACTTTATTCACAGCTGTTAGTTCAAAATGCATGCTCATCACATTTCTTTTTCTTCCTGTTTTCACCCAACAAGTGCTTCATTTGGGCACTGTCGCCTGCCCTGCTGACCCAATAAGGAGCAGATATCCCTTGTGTTCCAGTAGGCACAGACCTTTCCTTTCACTCAGGGATGCTCATAGGAATTGGCTTCAAAGGTACGAGTTTTGAGAGAAGAAACTTATTTGAATCTATTCGAGTAATTTGTTTTACATTACTTAATGTTACCAAAGCTAAAGGGAACCTCTTCTGAGCCTCTGATACCAAGGAGAAACATGGGGTTTTTGTTTTCATATTTTTTTCCTTCCCTTCTGAGGTTTATGTTAATTAAACACAAAGCAGTTATAGGTTTTATAGTTTTACAGGTGGCAGAATGAAATAAGTCTCCCTAAATGTAGGTAGAAGTGCTTGCAGGATTACTTAGAAAGTAAATCCTGGTGAAATTGATGCAAAGGCATGCTGTGGTGTGTGGCTGGGCTGGCATGAGCACGACTGGGGAACAACTTGCCTCCCCCTTCATGCTCTCCATCATAACCCATTGCAGTGTGCTATCCTGCCCTCAGAGGATATACATTTACATGGCTACAAGTGTATTTCTTAAAACACTTAAAAAGAGAGGTATATACAATACTACATTGCTTAACGTATTCTGCTGTAGTATTTTTGTGATTTTTTTTTATAAGCCTTAATTCTGATGGTGTTTTCTGCAGACATTTGTAAAGAGACAAGAAAAAGCACTCTCAGTGGCGATTTGCAATGAATGTCCTTCTTTCCCCACTTTTCTGTTTCCCAAATGACATTTCATTGCTGTAGTGTTGAGTTATAAACTTTTGAAAATTGCCTTTTTCCTTCTCTCTGCTGTAAGAAAAATATGGGGAGAACAACAAAATAATATATAAAAATTGTAATTCCAGACCTTGCTGCTGCCTCAGCAGCCTGCTGCACTGCAGGCTGTGCTTAAAGACAATCCTCCGTACACGCTTTCTTTAACAGAAAAGGAGAGAAGGAGATTATATAAGTTTCAAATTCCAAAAGTTGGAAAATTATGAACTAAGTTTTCTTTGAAGACTGATTCTTGTCTTCCAAGTGCATGAGGTGTGCTGCAGGCTTATGCTGCAGTGGTGGGCTATGAACATGCCCCCCGCGTCCCAGAGCTAGGAGCCTCATTGCTCATATGAAGCAGTCAGTACTGATCACAGCCCCTGACCAAGCGCCATCTCTTAAGTGTTGTGAATATTTTCTTCTCACAGTTTGCCCTGCCCTGTGCTTCCTGGTCTTTTTGCTTTTGCTATCTGTCTGGTATTGCTCTGCCAGACCTTCCTGACTTGGGTGGCTGCATCTTGCACTGCATGGAGGCTTGAGTTTTATGAGAAACTCTTCTCAAATCCCTTGGCAGTGTCTCCTCAGGGGATGCTCAGCACAGGCTCCCCAGGCAGGACCAGAAACCCTGTACAAGCTTTTGTGTCACTGACCCATCTTCTCTTGCGCTGCCTTCTCCCCTTTCTTTTTTCCTATGATTCTGTCCTCTCTGGGTTATCCTTACTGCCCTCTAGTTCACTGGAAGTCTGACTCCACTAAGATCAATGCTATTAATGGATATATTAACTGGCATAATGTGGTAAAAGTTGGGGCTTAATTTCATATATGCTTTTTATCTCCACAGGTGGCCAAGTGCTTTGCAAAAACAAGGTATTGATCTACAGATGTAATATAACTGTAGAAGTGTTTGGACATCTACATTAAATAATTTATTTTTATATATAAGGAACTTGTCTTCTATGTTTCATCCCAAAGAGTAATCAGCTCAATGTGTTTCAGCTGAGAAGCAGAAAATGTGATCAGGTTTTATATATTATGCCAGAGGATGAATTCTGCATTAGTTCTTACTTGTTGCTGCCTGCCAGAAGGGAAAAAAGGACAGTGGTGTTTGAACTTGAATGACAACTGGTTTTGTGCAAAGGAACAGTAAACATGCAAAGGGTTGCAGGAGCTCCTGGTGAGTCTGCTTCCACATCATGAAAGACAATTGTGCTGCAAACAGAAAATGGGGAGGCAATACAACCGAACAAATAATCTCAGTTATTAATGGTTTGTCAAGAAAAAATGAGGGCCACCAAAGACGAGCAGAAGGCACTGATGTCCATTTTCCTTTGAGTAGGAGTTCTGTGTGTACCTTCATTCTGCGAGTATTTGTACCATCACATATATTCAAGCCAGAGATACAAGAGCAGCCCCTTGGAACCAGACATTTTCCTTACTTTATTTAATTTTCTGCTTTTAGTTTCTATTTCTATGCTTTGTTTGCTGCTTTCATCTTCACTACGAACAGCCAGAAGAGCTTTGGTATAGTCATTTTGCTTTCCAGGATTTCAGTTTAGTGATAATCTAAATCTTTGGAGCCCTCGTTGTCTGTGATCCCTCTGATGTAAGACTATTTGCCCTACTTCAAGGGAGAGAAATTTCCTATAAGTTTTCCCAGGATGCATGTGGAGCCTGTTGCTGAAGAGAACATCTGCTCACTGCTGTCTATTCATTGCTTAAGTCACTGTTGACTTGCAGCTTCTGGAGAGTCTGGAGAAGATCTCCCTTCCTGCCAGGAATCTACTTTAGAAGGACCTTAATTTGAACTATTTCCTGGGGTAGACCTTGGATTATTGTCCATTTGCCTATGAAATTTCCATGCAGGTGTGGTAGCTATTCTCTCTGCCAAGCCATAGGAGAGATCAGAAACTCGAGGGTGATCTCACTACAGGGTCTTTTTCCTGGGGAGGAAAAACCCTAGGACTTTGGCCTACCCAAAATTGCTGCCCACAACTGTGTCAGAACCTGATTTGGGTCAGGTTTGTTATCTCTCTTTATTCTGAGAGATGTAACCACATAGATTCTAAAGGGTTTGGGGAAAAGAAATAATAGTAAAACTTTGGTCTACTAAAATATAAAGAGCTCTTTGTATTTCCTTTCTGAGTGAGTTAGCTGTCAACCTTTTATCACTTTGTCGTTAAGACAAAAGGCTTAAGGCATGCTGCTCCCATTTTAGAGCAATCCAGGTGTGGTCTCCCTGTCATATATGGCTCCATCTGCTTTGTTAGCCTTCTGCTCATCATGAAATCTTCTGTAGTTATTCCTAGAGTCTCTCCTAGTTTCTTCTGTTGTGTGTCTTCCAAAAGCATCATTATACACAAGGCTTCTAATATTGGAACTCCTCATTTTACAGTTAAAACGAATATCATGGCTATTATACAGAATATTACTTTATATTCTCCATATAATGGTTCAGTGTGATCCATCTGGTTGGATGTTTGTGTTATGATGTCTTCCTTTTCATCTTACATGCACAGAACAAAACATGCTCCGCTTTGCTCCCTATTTTCTGCTGATAATGCTACCAGGCTCTTAGCTTCCTTAATTTTATTTGTCCATTTAAAGTTGGTGCATTTTTTGACTTGCTGTAATTTAATACACCAGCCTGTGGGCTGTGATGTGTCGAATAACCTTTTAAAATCCAAACAGACTATGTCCCATGTTTTCTTCCTGTTTGCAATCTGTGTTACCTCTTAAAAAAATTCCAGGAGATTTGTCAAACAAGATTTATCCTTTATAAGATTCTGCTGGCTACTTTTTATATCAGCTCACATTTCTCCAGATGTTTTGTGATCTCATCACTTATTAATGTCTCCCTGATTCTATCTTCTGCTGAAGTTACAGTTATTACTGATTAATGGGGCTATGAATGCATCGTCTCTCTTCCTTATTAGACAGCATCTGATGACACAAATCTGCTCAGGATGGGTTTGAAGCTTAATGGAAAGAATCTTTTTTTGGTCTCAAATTTGAGGGATTTAGAAATACCTCAATTTTCTTAATCTATTACTTTATTACTGTTATTTAATAATCTTGTCCAAAAGGAGCTGGGATATTTCCAGTAACACGTCAGTGGAAAGCCCCTGCCATGAAGATCCTTCAGCTTTCCTATCTGTCTCTGTTAATAATTTCCCATGCAAATATCATTTCAGCTCCTGTAGTTTTCCAGACACATTTTTAACTCTTCTGAAAAGCCGTCTGGGGTTTTACTCCTGCCTTCTGACTTGTAAAGCAATTACCATAGGACTATGGCTGACTCAGGGTGCCTGAGTCAAGGTAGATGAGCAAGAAGTTTTCCTACATCACTGAAGGTAAAAAAGCTGCCTTAAAATCCACCTTGAACTGTTGCTGCCAGGAGTTGATGCTAACTAGGGCACTGATTTGTCTTGTTTGTTTCATGGAGCCATTGAAATGACAGTACCTTGATTTTGCTGTGCTTGTGGTCTTGGAAATACTTAATTTCACTCAGTGTCCAGAATACTGTTAAAGTATTTGTGCCTCTGTGTGCAGTCAGCAGGTGGCATGTGTGAACAACTACATCCAACTGGAGAACCATGAGAAGGTGGCATAATATATCAATTTACTTCAAAAGAAGTAAAACTTTATGGGAAGCATGAGAACTTTTTCCAGAGTTGTCCCTGCTTTGGGACTGGTTAGAGTGGCTGAGAATGGAGGTATGTCCATGCTGCAAAAATTTATGGGAAAGTTGAAGTGCATGGAATTTGGACTGGATACAAGTCAGCCTCTCCATTACATGTCTATGTCTCTCTGCATATTTGTGATTATCCTTATGAATAATGTAAGCTATTGCTTTCAGATGGGAGAGACTTCAAGAAGAAGTTACGGAATATGTCTGAGTGCTGGTAATGAACTCAGAGTAAGAAAAGATAAAGCAATTTGTCAGTGGATGGAGAAGGACAGTGTTATGTAGAGCCAACAAAGTTTCTTGGTAAAGGAACAAAAAAGTAGTTTTGTTTTGTTTTGTTTGTGGTTTTTTATTTTATTTTATTGCAGTCTTTGCTTCTGGAACAATCTTCTTTAACAAGTTGCATTAAGTCATATTGATGTCATTATGTGACTTAAAACCAGCAGCTCTTATTTTGAAACACTCATATCTGTTAGTGTGGAATTTTGTCATGGCAGTGACTCTTGAATCACCTGGAGATTGCTGTTGGTCTCTCTTTTTTGGTTATATATTTTTTTAAGCATTTTGTAAAAAGTTACCATTTTGATTCCCAGAATAATAATCCTTCCTCCTCTTTTCCATGGAAATAAATTCTTAATATATAAACCTCAGATTTCTCAGCAGGAGGTAAAGATGCTGGAAGCTATTGAAATGCTTCTAATGAGTAAGACGTTTACATTTCATGGGCCTGCACTAGAAGTGTCTATTGTATGGTGGCATTTTCATAAATTCACCCATGTCACTTGAGAAAATTGTGCTCAAAATTCATCCATCAGCTTGTTTTCTCCGGGTGGGGTGCTGCAGTAGCTGGATGTGGGTTGTTCATCAGGGAGGCAATGGATGTCTTCAGAGCAGCTGCTCCTGCATCCTTCAATAAAAAGAATTCCTCCATCAGTTAGCATAAAAGGAGAGCACAGGGAGGTTTTAATCTTTTCCTTGCCCTACTAGAATACTTTAAAGGAAGTGCGGCAAAGAATTGCTGCTGGTATTATATTGCAATGATGTATGGGATATACAGCTGTAGTCTCCTACTGCTGTATAGCTGTTCAGGGCAGAAAATAACTGAAGAATAACTCAAGAATCCCTCCCAGCATATGGTCAAGCCTTTCTGTTGATTTTGGTCATGCTTGTGGCAGATGCTGATGGTGCTTGGGCATTGGTTATGTTTAGTAGTCTTACTCTTCTGCAGAAGACTGCCCACCTATTTGCTAAACTTGTATTAAGATTTTAATTTGGTGGATATCCAAAATAATTTGGTTGAGGTTAGTCTACAAGATGCCAAATTTTGTCCGTAGAGCGCTTTACTGTTTACCTGAAGGAAGAAAAGGTGTTGCATAAAAACGTCTCTTCATCACCAACATTCTCTCCTTACTGACAGTGGGAAGGACTTGGCATTTGCTTCAACAACCCCATAGTGGTGGTCCAGGCCCTAGCATCTCTCTCCAGCAGTGTCTGTCCATGTGAGACAAGCTATTTGCTGCCTGTAGGCTACGAAATTAGCCTGTTTCTCCTGCTGTAGCAATCATGTGGCAAGAGAAGGAAGAGGAGTAAGGGGGAAGGTTACCTTCTAGTTCTGATTCATCACTTTTATTAAACTTAAATTCTTTTGTTTTAATGCACACTTGATTGAGCCAGCATTTATTGAAACGGTTATGGTTTGTAGGAAAAAGAGACAGTTGAAGAAAGAACAAATGAATCTAATGTAAATCAAATACTTAATGCTTTTATAGAAACTACAAAGCCTTAAATGTGTATTCTTAATGGTAATTTTACAAAACACCACTAGGCATCTTCAAATGGAGGTGTGACAGTGATTGTTTCAGTCTGGAGATGGCTTCCCTTTCACATGCTAATCATCTGTTCATGGTGATATTTCTCAGCGTAGCTGCAGTCAGCGAATTGAATAATTTATGGAATGAATTTTGTTGTAAATTTATTGTGTCACAAGCAGGTTGTAATTTCACTAACAGTACACTTAAGTTATTAAGTAAAAAAAAAATAATGTGGTTGATAGGATCGTGCATTTGGAGGTTCTCTTGCTCCCTCCCCAAGTAGTTCTCATCTTATATATTTTCAAACAGAGTATTTACCTAATTTTCATTCAGAATCTGATCTGAGAAAGAGAGAGAGGGGACATTAACATAAATGGGTTTGCATTTGCACACTATTGTTGAATCTGGGAGTCGTAAACAAATTACAGAAGATTTTATATAGAAAGAAATAGCATTAAAATGGCAAAGCTCCATTGCAGTGCTGCCTTTGTTCCCTATTTGTTTCTGAGTAATTGTTCTCAGCTCACAAGTGATGAAGTGTTGAAGTTACAGGCAAATTTGCAGAAAGCAGCAGAGTCTCTGCTTCTTCCCCAACTTTGGTGTTAAGATAATTGTGAGGCATTGCTAGAAAGTTGTTTCTTGCTGGAGAAGTACAGGCAGTTCAGGGAGGGAAGAGATGCACATCCCCTATGCCCACCAGTGAGGACCTGGACCGGCAGCTGCTCAGTGGGGTGCTTGGCCAAGCCTGTGTGGTGAAAAGAAAGGGTTTGGTGGCCCTGAGTTAAGTCTTTCCGGATTTCCTTATACCAGAAATGCTGGTATTTCTCAACGGCTTTAATGGTATTTTCTACCTTCACTGACAGCAGCTGCACACTACTTATGGTGGTGCTTGTTTGGAGGAAAGTTAAATAAGCACATGGTCTTTCATGTCATGGAGTCCTCAGAGTTAAAGCAGAATATAAAGATGTAATAACATATCTGGGATTTTATGTTGGGAATGTGAAGCATTCATCAAGACGTCCTTTTGTTCCTGTGTCCCAGATATTTCCAAAGACTTTTGTTGTCTATTTTGTTTTTAGGTTTCCTCCATGAGAGCTCCTTGGTGTTTTGCCATATCATGGAGGAACTTGAGGCCCTGCATTGATTGTATAGTTTGGTTTCCAGCTTTTCTGGTGAAGTCTTGCATGGTGTTTCCAGGAATAATGTGATTTTACTGTTGCATGGTACCTCTGAGCCGCTGTGGGAGGCCTGCACAGGTTTACTGGTGCAACTTGTTGAGAGTTTTTCTACAAAGATATCTCTTTTATAAGTTTAAAACAGTTGCGGAAACTGTATCTAGTTGCTTATTGTTAATCTTACAACATGGGCTGTTTGGGTGAAGGCCTGGTTTTATGTTGCTTTATATGTGCTTATACACATAGGTTTTCACATCACCGTAGCTATCGTAAAAGCCTGCACATCCTCTTCTAGGTATTTCATTCTGTACAGCCTCTCCTCTGGTGGCTGCCATCCCTTGGAGACACTGACAGGAGTTAACTGTGCCATTCCATTTGTCACATCTCTTTTCACATGTGTAATGAAAGGTGACAACCCAATTCAGTGGTTACTGAGTGGGCAGGGACCCCTCATGCAAGCTGGTGTTCTCAGCAGACTTTGGCAGCTGGAAGGTACTGGAAGGTACATGGAGCTGCAGCTGGTTGTGGTATATAAACACCATGAAAGGCAGAAGCAGCATTGTGATTGTTTATTTAATTGTTTAAATATGCCAATGTTAATACACATAATTACACAGTATAAACATATTTAATTACTTGAGCTAAATATTTTTGCATCTTTGTCTAAAATCGCAATCAGAAGTTCTCAGTGGGTGGCAGATTTAGAAAAGAATATTTTTCTCTGATGGATGCCTCTGAACATTTACTGTTTTCTATTAGGAGTAGAGGTGACATAGGGCACAAAACCCAGAGGATCCCAACTGCACAGAAGTATGCAAAAAAAAAGGTTTCCCTGGCTCACTCGGGTTTTAATGATCTTGAAACTAGCTGTATAGCAGAAGGTACTGAGTGCATGTGATGAGGGGGTACAAATATTTATTGCATTTTGTAGTGGGCATATGAACACAGAGAAGCAGTGAACTGGGGCAGCCAGTGCCAGGATGGAGAGTGGGAACGGGCGCATTCGTGCTGGGAAACCCACACGGCCCTGTGTCCTCAGCTTTGACCATGCTTGTGCTAGACTTTGGCTAGAAGTAACACAAATAAATATCTGGGTTTTTTTAAGCACTCTTCACAGTGCTAAATACTGGACTGGGTGATTAAATTACAATGGATTTGTCAGAATAGTGTTTCAGGACTTGAAGTAAGAATTCACTGAAGTCTCGTGTACGGACTTTGGTTTCACTAGGTTGCTCATCTCCAGCTACTTTTTCCTGCTACTGTAAATTGCAGTTAAAATTGAGAAAGTGTTTCCACATTTCATCTCTCAGATGAAATTCCTCTTAGAAGCACTGTATTGTAATTATGGTTGTGCGTGTTAAATTTTTAATTTGATTTTCATTTGTCTATTCAATTGATATAATTGATGAGCATCCTTTCTCCCTCAGGACACAGGTTAATAACCTACTAACCTCAGAATGAAGGAATGATAAAAGGATACCACACTAGAGTTTAAGGGACCATTTATAATATATATTTTTAACTGTAGCCTTATTTTTTGTCCTTTGTAGCCTACAGCATTTTGTACTTCCAAAGCCTTGACAGGCATTAAAAACATTAATTATTTTAACTTTAATGAAAAGAACTATTCATACTGGACCTACAAGGAGTCTAATTATATTACCATTTGCGAATATCTTACAAAGCAAGAGAGAAAAATAAGTTCTATAAATAGAACCAATTTCTGTTCATTATCTGAACAGGTACTTCTTGGTTGCTTTTGTTTTTGTGCTTGCTCAAAACCACAGAGGGGATTTGCCAAATGAGTAGCACTTATAACATCCAAAAGATTATGAAAGTGGGTAAAAGAACTACTTAGATAACATCGAGGCATTTGCTAACTGTGGAGGATCACAGAATAATAAAATCAACTAGGTTGGAAAAGATCTTTAAGATCATCAAGTCCAACTGCTACCCCAGAACTGCCAAATCTACCACTAAACCACGTCACTAGATCAGTAGATATCCACATCATTAGACATCACTAGATAATTTTGGAGCTGGATAAAGTGCAAAGGTATATGGGCTAAGGTAAATACATTGTAGAGTTATTCTTGATACCTACTTTTCTTAAGTGAACTGGGTCCTTTCCCATGGGATAATCGCCCTTACACACCACAGTCCAAAGTCAAATCTCCTACTACTATTGGAGCTGGAAGATCGAGCCAACTCCAGACCCAACAAGAGTCAGAGAAGCATTCATACCGGGATGTTGAAAATACTGGGAAGGCCCTTCTTTGCTGTGCGTCAGATTAGGAACATTCCCTGCCATGACCAGCCTCTCCTGACGCCCGCTCTTTGCTGAAAACCTGCTGCCTTGGGATCTCGCGGCTGCTTTTGTAGGCTGGCAGGACACATCACTTTCCAGATTCCCTTTGGGTCCCAGCTCACTTGGCTTTGATTGTTAGCTGGTGCACAGTGGACACATTTCTTCTGGGACACCAGTGTGCAAATCTTGCTGGAGTTCATGCTGAACCCTGGCCAAGCCTCTAGTTTATTGAGCGGAGAGAAACACTTTCTTCGTGGTTAGGATGCTGGAAATGGAGTGATTAAATGAGCCAGCAGTAAGTGCAGAATTAGCACATGGCTGAGTCCGCTCTCTTCTGGATGACTCTGGAGGTCTCAGAGGAATAGCAGGGCTGGGAGGACCGGGGGAAGAGCACCAGCCCCTGCTCTTTTCTCACCTTCCCTTTTTGCTGAGGGACAGAGTGCCCTGAAATGCTTTGTAGTCAAACATTTGAGCAAAACAAGAAAGCCTAAGTGTTGAGAGGAATAACTGAAATGTCCCCAAATACGTCAAACAAACATCTCCAGACACACAGATCTCATGCTTCAGGAAGTATCCAAGCTATCAAATGCTTTGAACTGAAGAGAAAATCTGCCTTGGTAAGTTATCCAGTGCTGGGACAGCATGGGCTCTCCTGAGCTTCTCTTTGGAGTACGTGATGCTGGAGGCATGTGGGAGCTGCATGGAGGCTTGCTCCTGTCCTCTGCAGGAATCCCTGGGTCTGCAATTGAGCTGCTGCAGCCAAATGGAAACTTACTTTCCTTGGTGCTGTGCTGGTTTAATCAACTGGTAGTGCTGGATAAATGTTCCCAGTCAAATATTAAACGGGCTAGCTTGTCCTGCATTTTATCACAGTGTTATTCCAGTACCTTCCATGTGGAGAGCAAGGTTAAGGGGGGTCTGGAAAGAGCAGACGTTTGTGTCCGCTGTGCAGTAAAGGGCAGCAAGCACCAGGGATTTTGTCTAAAATGCTTCAAGTGGATATGGAAATAAAAACTATTAAACTTGTAACCCATGTCTCTTTAGGGGCTGACTGGTAACAAATGACAGCACTTTCTGTACCTGGTAAGAGAATTTAGAGGATGGCCATACCATATGTTTTCATGGCTGGTATAGTTTATATGGAAGTGGAGAGCTGCTTAAAACCTGAAAACAAAGATTTAGTTGATTAGATATAACCACATTGATTAAACTAGCCCAACAATTAAAAATTAAACCTTGCCTTTGCACGTGGGCAATGGTGAAAGCTATTGATGACAGTGAGGAACTCATGCAAACTTCTTGGACTGCTCCCACTACAGCTCTTTGGCCATACCAACAAAGGCCATAATTTAAATTTAAAATTGGAGCTAGCATACCTGGCTCCAGTGGCTTTATAAATATGTTCAGTGGTCACAGCCTGCTCTTGTGGGGAGAAAATCGAGTTTGCTGTGGCAATGTTAACCCTGAATTTCTTGACGTGTATAAAGTGTCATTTTTAAAGATGTATGACCAGAAAGACATAGCTTCCTTAAAAATTAATCCAATGTGTAGTGTAATCTTGAAGAGTTTGCATAACGCTATGAAAATGGCAATGCCAAAGCTGGGTGGTTTTTAAGCCATGAAGAGGCTTAGCAGCATAAACAGTGTAACATGAATGAGTCACATTGCTGGTGACGCTGCTCCAGCACCCAAATTGAATCAGACTCTGGGATTTATAACTGATGTGGCTTTCTGCTGAGGTAAAGCAGACTTGGTTTTGTTCTGCCAGGGCTAGTCCTGGTTGCAATTTTCAAGCAAAGATTTCGGCCTGGAGCAACAAATTCGCATCCATCCTTCCCTTGGAAGGGTCAGATTCGTCTTCCAGGTGTGTCTTGTGCCCAAAGGCTTGTAAGGATTCTAACTGCTCTACATGTGCAACGACAGGATGTGACCTCCCAGGGAGGAAGATGGGAACTGGGTTTGTTCATTTGCTGTTAAACTGCATGTGTGCTGGCTTTTAGATCAGGCTTTTCTCATTCTTTATTGCAAATTGTAGCCACAACAATACCAGTTGTACTAGACAGCTAGTTGTACTAGTCAATACTAGTTGTACCAGTCAACAATATCGTTGTTTGTCTTTATTATGCTGCTAACTACAGACAGGTATGAATCTGTGTAGGCAGAAGTGTGCTGTTGGAGAGCTGATGCTGCAGAAAACAAGTGCTGTGCCAAGACTGTTGGGAATTGCTGTTTCACACTCATCCCTCTCTGGAATAGTTCTTGGATCTTCTTGGGGAAGACCCAAGACTCTTAGAGGACACTGGTACTGTGTAATTTCTCCTGAGTATGTCTATCTTATTTTTCTCTCTGGTAGTTAAGACTGACGTAAACCCAAGGGTACAAAGTTTAATATCCTTTCTAAACTTATCATAATTAATTAGGAAATCATGGTTTTAATCTCATTGTGTCTGCCTCCAGTGACTTCCTTTGGGACAGTCCAACAGCATGCTTTATGAAAAGATGTTTGGTTTGACCCTGTTCATCTAGGATATTGTCAAGTCTGTAAGTACATTACTTTTTGCCTCTAGCATACATTTCCTTCTACTTATTAACATTGATTTCCATTTCCAATCATGTTGCTGATTTCCCTGCTTTTCTCACTATCCTCTCCTGTACTAATTACCCTCAAACCTTTATCTTTTCTACCAAACATATTGAAGACCATAAACTTACCTTGTGACAAGCATGATCTGGCCAGGGTGTAACACAAAGCCATCTAATTATTGGAGTGCTAGAAGATGGGCATAGATTTAGGGATGCTGTGAAATCCCCTGTTTAAAGGTTTTATACAACAGGTTGTACTCACTCCTACTTTAATATAGAGATTCTTGCCTAGGGAGCTCCTAGAGCCCTTTAATTTCTGAGATTTCCCTCATGGTGGCTTATAACCAGATGGGATGGTCCAAGTGAGGCTCCATCCCACACAGTCTTCTCAGTATGACGAGGAGGTGGGGAGCAGCAGTGAGGCTGTGGTGGGCTGTGCAGATGAAGATGAGCAGCACGTGTCTGACATGGTGGACAAGAGGAGCCCTTAGCTGTTTTGAAGCCCTATTTATTTGTGGACTCACACTTTATTTTCTTCTTGCTTTAATGCTGACCTCCTTCCAGCCTTTGCTGCTTTGTTCTCTGTCCCACCCAGGCTTCGCACAGTCTGAGCTTATCTTTGTGCTGTTGATGGCTTTCTAAGAGATGTTCCTCAAGTGAGGCAAGGTTCTCACCAGCATTAAAGTGTATTCTAATGTGATATTCTCAAGCCTGCCTTTTGGCTTGCTGGTGCCTTTGTACAACACTCTGCTGAGTTTTGGATTGGACAGCAGCCTATATAACCTGTTATCTATCAGAACCTTGTGTCTAGATTTTTGATTTCTTAGCCTTTAAAAAAACTTTTAAAATAATAAACTTTTTACAGACTCCCTAAACATCTCCAACATAATTTCTGTATTACTCTTATTTTTGCCTTATGGTAGTCTATTATTATTTATTGCTATTGCAGATGAGGCAGGAGGTTACTTGGGCTCATGGGTCGGAAAATGGGCTGACCATGGATCACTGAAGGGTTGAAGGGTGGTAGGTGAAAGGCAGGGGTCTCTTCAGGTCACTCCCTGGGAGGAACAGGGGTTGCCTTTAGCAGCAAGGAAGTTTTAAACCAGCAGTTAGATCTCAGACTTACCATACTTGTATTTTCAGTCTGGCATCTTCTTATTTCACTTTAAAAATGTTTAAGTTGGACTGTGTGCCAACATTTGGATGGAGGTGAGCCAGCATTTTCTGCATAACTTACTGCCATTGGCTGGATTCAACGCCATTATTTTAGTTTTCATCCTCTGATTCAGCGTTTATCCCCTAATCACTTTATCTTTTGCTAATTATGACCTGTGGATCTCAGGCAAGGTACTAACTAACCCAGCTGTTTGCCTTTTGTGTGCTTGTTGACTGACCCTACAGAGCCTACTTAAAATGCATTGTTACTGATGCCTCATGTTATCACCTGCATCCCTCCAAAGGTGACTAGAGTGCACCCAGCTAGTTCATGCAGCAAAATGTACCAACCAGTGGTTTGTGCTGGAGGAAGATGAAATGTAATTCCGCAGTTGTGGCAATCCACCTGAGAGCTGGGGAGGAGGTGTGGCCCAACGAGTGCGAGGGGGTGTTTGGGAAGCTCCCTCAACACTCTGCTCACCAGAAAGGGACAGAGGCTCCTTCAACAAACTTCGCATTTGCTTGATGAGTACAAAATATATTGCTGTTCCTGATGATAGAAAATCATTGCATGCAACAAGGAATTTCCCCAGTGGGCTGCGATAAAGGATATTGACACTGGCCCTTTGAGACACCGGTGCTCTCGCAAAGCAGGGGATGACCAAAGCACACACCTTTTCAATGGATTCAGGACAACTGTGCAGTGTTAAGGAGCTGGATTTTGCTGCTTTCACTTGAAAAAATACTTATCCCCACATTGTAAGGACTTGGCTTTTTTGTGTGAACATGTGGCTGCAGGGTTGGTGCTCAAACTGTCAGTTACAACTTCACAGTTTCCTGAGCTAATCTGATTCATTACTGGTTGTCACTGATGACTGACCCCTAAAACCAAGAACCAAAGAGGGGCACAGCCAGCCCCCTGGCACCCACCCACACAGCTTCCCCTCTGTGATATGTGTTAGCTTTTCACCATTGTGTCAATATAACTGGTAAAAAATGTATATTTCTGACCATAATATTCTGAGCACCTTCAGGCTCTATAGATTATATCTCACATTTTGAAGTGAACCCAAAAGCTGACAGCCAATGCAGTGTAAAAAGCAACAGGAGTTAATACAAGATCTGAGTCTCCTGCCACCTCCTAAGGCTTTTTTGCTACAATATTATTCAAAATATAGGCACTTTTCATATTAATTAAATGGTAACTTTCTGTATCCCATGATCAAACCATCCAATAACGCTTGCTCAGAGCAATCGGAAATGACAAAAACAGAGTACTAATATAATTTTATTATGCATGATTTGATCCCTGAGGTTTCTATCATATTAAACAAAGAAACAAATTAACCAGTGACTGAATTAAGTGGAGGAACTTGCATTATGTAAAGGTAATAGATTTTTTCATAGTTAGCTGCCAGCTTCCTTCATGCTTCAAGTCCAGTTTCCAGGTTTACCCATGAATTTCCTAGACATAATCCTGCTGCATATTGATGCGTATGTCAGCATGTAGCTATTTTATTTTACTTTTGCCTTTCACAGGAAATGTAGTAAAGAAGATCAGAAGTATCTCCCAAGCCCGATGGGTGTCACCTGGTTGTGCTGGATGGGATGCTCTCTATTTATTCTCTTGTGTTCCACTTTTAAAATAATTGCCATCTTCTCTGTTTCAGCTGTTTATTTTCTGTAGGAGACCACTGCACATATAGGCTTCAAACAGAAGAGGTTCAAAACATTTCCCATATTTAGAAATGTATTTATTGCAGCAAAGAGAGATATTTGATAGATGGAAGCTCCCTGGCACAGCCTTCCTCTGGCGAATGGATGCAGTAGCAGGAGGCAGGAGGAATGACTCTGCTGGAGGCCGCTCTTACCAGGAGCCTTCCCCTCATGCTCGGCTCCATTTTGTTCTAGGGACAGCCATGGTCTGTCACACCAGGGACCTCTCTGTGTTACTGGGATGGTGCAAAAGAAGTTTGCTGGGATGTGCTCACTGACATTTAAAAGCACCTGTGCCTTTGAAAGTGCTACTGTGTATTATGCAATGTTAAATTTTATATAATATACATTGCATTAAACTTACCCTTTAGGGAACAGTTTGGTAAAGAATGGGACCTGAATCCTGGAGAAGCAAAGCACTTTTAATTACCATTAAGGAGGTGAGATCTTGTGGCTTTTTCTCTGAGATGCACTTGTCCTTGCCAGCATTGAGGTGTAAAGGAGAACCACATTCTTGACCCATTGCTTACTTTTTTCTCTTCAAGTTCAGACTTGAGTTTGTCAGGTGGTTCCAGACTGGGACCATACCAGTGGGCTTTGGAAATGATATGGAGTTCAGGTATTTTCTCTCCACAAAACTCTGTGTTTTCAGTGCACAACGGATTCCATTATGGCTCTTACCCTTATTATTGTGAGCACAGAAAGTTTCTTCTTCTGTGAGAGGCAAAGCAGCTCTGAAGTCAGGACTAAGCAGTAACATCTCTCAACACAGTGATGAATTTTCCTGGCTATGACAAAATGATGTTTTCTCTATCATTTGTCTGAAGGCTTTGGGGTAATTGTGTGCTGTTGAGCTTTTGAACCATAGCCCTTCCTTAAAGCACTGGTGTATGGCCCCAGTCTGCACAGAGGTGCGCTGTGAGTCCTGCTGGGCTCTTGCACATAACAGGAGCAACCCAGAGCACACCTGCCTCTGACATTGTGAACGTATGTTATTTACAGACAATGCCAAGCATGGGATAAGCACCTTCCTGGCTGAGACAATGTTGATAAAAAACCCAGGAACTGGTGCTTCAATTGCATTCCTGTCCCCAAAAGCTTTATTTCATGGTAGATCAATTAATTCATTTAAAACCAAGTACAGCAAAATATGCATACAAAACACTTAAAATCTGCACATAGTGTGTTACTGCTTCATTATTTACTTTGCCCTGTTTCATTTGGACCTGGTGCCACAGTCCCCCAGCAGTGCCTGGCAGCAGTCACAGCTTGGGAACAGAGACTTGGCAGCTATGAAGTCTCCTGTGTCCTCATGAGGGGCAGCCCAAGTCCTGTTTGTAATCGTTGATTATTAATTAACATCTGTGTTCTGGGGTTGTAATGGGCAACTCTGGCACAGGCGCAAGCGTGGGAAGCTCTTGAGCTGGCTGTTTGCTGAAACCGCTGTGGTTTGTCTGCATTTGGAATCAGGGCATGGTAGGAGCCAAACCCTCCCCACTCCACATGGAACTTCCCTCCATCTTGTACCTGCCCAGCACACTGCTGTGGGTCTTCAGTCCTCTTGGCAGCGATGCTCCACATCTGCTGCACCAAGGGGGAAGGACAGGAAATGGTATGAAGTCCCTCAGCTTTTAATACTGCATCTCGTTGTAATATGCTGTATAAGATGACTTCAGTCACATCTCTCTCTTTCTAAAAAAGATACTTTTATAAAAGAGGGATTAATCAAAACTGGAGTAGGCTAAAGCATGCCCTTTCTGGCCAGCCTCTGATTTCAGCAGTCGTTAAATAATGGCCAGCCTCTTGCTCCTTGCTATAAACATCTGGATGAGGATGCCGAAAGAATTAGATTTTGTGCCTGAAAAACAACGTATTGAGTAGGAGCTTTGCTTTCATCTCTGTGATCATGTTTTTAGGAGAATACGCGCAGAGTCTCAGCGTTAACATTCTTTAACTGCTCCTCAAATTACTAATGCTTCACGTTGCTTTAATCCATTCTGCTGTAATAGCTTTATTAGATTAAACTCCCTGCTGAGCAAGTGAGGAACAGTGGGATTATCACACTTCCCTTTGAACAGCCAGTAAAGACAAAATAAATGGTTAACAAAATAGAACAAATTCAGTTTGCAGGTGATCTGCAGTTCTCAGCCTCATGGACTGTGGATAGGCTCTGAGCATCCCTATTATTCCTTGCTTGAAAAATGCCTTTTTAGCAGCCTGAAGAAATTCCCGAGGTAAAAAAGAAGTCCTAATAGAATAAAAGTTCCTCTTTCCCCTTTAGATGTGTTGCTAATTGCATCGTGCCCACTGCAGGGACAGTGTGAGGAAAACCTAAAACTTTATTTAAAAAAAAAGCTTATTTTTAGCTCCACTTTTGATGAAGCCGTAGGTGTGCCAGGAACAGCCTTTATCCAGTGTCTCCAGAGTGGTAACTCCTAATGACTGAGATTTCTTTTTCTTTTTTAGCAAACCTAATTAACTATTTGAAGTATTTCATCAAGAGGCTCATGGTTACTATACACAAGCAGTGGGTGGCTCTTCTAGAGTCTCTTAAAAACTCAGTTTCTTCTCAGCATTCTTAAAATCCTCATCTGCTGGAGCAATTTGAATTTTGTTATTAGGGACTGCTGGAAATCATAATTCAATAAAGACTAACTCATTTAAAAATGCTTCATGCTGAGCTTGCATTAGGTAACTTGGGAAACTTAGGAGACACAGAAAAACATATACTAACATTCAGGTCTACACAGGAAATTGGTACGGCACTGAGCAGTTTGAAGGAGGCTTTTTGTATTTCTTTAAGAAGCTGCAGAAAGGTTAGAAGGAATGCAGGTTTTTTCTAGGAAATGTATTCTTTCCCTCACCCCAGCATTTTTTTTCCTAACGCACTGGCATCCATCCAAAGGAATTAAAGCTCCCAACATAGCAGGGGATAGTGAAAATACCCATGATAAACATTTCTGTAATAATTTAGATAAGTAAGAAAGCTGTCATGTTTCTTTTCCTAAACTCCTTGTATGTCCTTTATTACTTGCCTTGAATGAGTCTGGAAGTTTTAAGTATCTCTCCTGCCCCATCTCTTCTATTCCCTTTATGGCAATAATATTGCCGTCACAGAATATATGGTATTGCCATAGGGGAATGGGCCTCCTGCTTGGGTTTTTAAGCCACATCTGTAGCTGCAGCTGGAGCAGGCTTTGAAAAGGCCGGTATTATGAAAGGATGTCATTTTCTAACAATGAATTCTCCTTCAGAGGATGCTGCGCCGTTTCATTCCTGCCCAGTGCTGTCCGGCAGCTGTCTCCTCTGCAGTTCATTTGCTGCTTGAGTTCACCCTAGAAAATACACAGGGGTATTTTTTCCCAATTTCTTTCCCCACAAGTTGTTTCATCTTTAGAATCACAACATTTCCTGCCAACATCAGAGGTTTCCATTCTTGTCTCTTCTCCCCCTTGTTCTTTCTAGCCATTTTCAGACTTATATAGCCCTTCTGTTTCTCACCATCTCTCCCTTTCATCCTCTGGTCCTCTCACTGTGCCTCCCTCGTTTCAATTCTTCACTTAGCTGGAGTTCAGAAAACAATTGCCGTCTTCCACCTGGTCTTCCTCCTTTGTTGCTCTGTGGTTTGATTTAGCCTCTCTTTGTCTGCTTTCCCCTTCTTGGATTTTCTCTTTTTCCCCCCTCACCTTCTTTTCAAAATTGGAGAAAATGATCAATATTATCCCTCCCCCCCCCCCCCCCCCCCCAGTGTTTGATAAGATAATGCTGGACTGATGCAGTGGAGGTAGATTTGTTGTCACTGCAGAGAAGGGAGAAAAGGGGGTAGTGAAGGTGCTCCAGAGGCAGCGAAGGGCACAGATCTGTGTGCTGGCACCCTGCTGCAGGCAGTGCGCTCTGGGCCAGCCTGAGTGTACGTATCTGTGATGCAGTGGATAAAAAACTGGGACAAAGGGTTCCTCACCCAGGCAAAATGCCCATGGAAACAAGTTTGTGTGTGTCAGAGCATAGAGGCTGGATTTGGGTTGTTTACCTAGGAGGTAATTTAGTAAAGCCTGCCTTGCAAGAATGTCCTTCAGCCCAGCTTTACACTGCAGCTTGGTTTTGTTTTCTACACTTAGTGCTTTCCCCTTGTGACCTGTGGCTTTGTTCACTTCGCAAGAAGAATGGCGTTACCCTGTCAACTTACCTCGCTGGCCGTGCCTGCCATGATTCGAACTCAGCCCTCAGTGGGACGCCAGCCTGGTGCCTGGTTTGGGGGTATGCTGCATACACACCGTTTTAGGGGAACTCAGGGTTTTAAATCATTCCTTCTTCTTTCTTCCTAATATCAATGATGTGGGGAAGGCAGGTAAGATTTACTGGGAAAAGCCCAACGGTTCTCCTGTGCTGCCCAGCTGGTTGAGTGTTTCTGTGGCCTTTCATTTTCCGCGGTGTTACATATGGATTACATATGTCCTGCTGCTGCAGCTCTTCAGCTGAACCCCCGCGAGAAGTCAATAAGCACCTGCTATAAGCGGAGCCGCCGGTATGGGGGCTCTAGGTGCCTGCCGCCCCCGGGAGGCCTGGCTGCCCGCACAGCCCCTTATTGCCGGCACCGGGGAACTGGGGTGGTGGTTATTTATTTTGTACTTATTTCGGTTGGCCCCATCTGGTTTTACCCCAAAGCGGCCCCTCCGCGGCGACTGTGAGCCGGGGACCCGCCGCCCCGTTCCCGGCTCCCGGTCCCCGCTGCGCTCCTTCCCGGGGCGAGGTTGCCCCCTGCTGCTCCCCTGCCAATAAACACAAAGCGAGATGTACGGCGGGATCTAGGGCTGTGCTGGAGGTGGGAATCTGCTGGAAGCGGATCCTCCGGGCGCAGGTTTGAGTGCGGCAGGAACGGCTGGGAGAGGCGCTGGCATAGGGTGGTTTTTAAAAAGAAATAAATAAGAGATGGACACTTTATGTGTGATTCCTTTTGTGCAGGAAGGAAAATTCGTATTGGAGAAATACCCCAGAGGAGGCCACGGAGGTGCTGCGAGGGCTGGAGCAGCTCTGCTCTGGAGCCAGGCTGAGAGAGCTGGGCTGGGGCAGCCTGGAGAAGAGAAGGCTCCTGAAGGGGAGACCTGAGAGCAGCTCCAGTGCCTGAAGGGGCTGCAGGGAACCTGGAGAGGGGCTTGGGACAAGGGCCTGTAGGGACAGGCCAAGGGGAATGGCTTTAACCTGCCCGAGGGGAGACTGAGCTGAGCTCTTAGGCAGAAGCTCTTCCCTGTGAGGGTGCTGAGGCGCTGGCACAGGGTGCCCAGAGAAGCTGTGGCTGCCCCATCCCTGGCAGTGCTCAAGGCCAGGTTGGACACAGGGGTTGGAGCAAGCTGCTCTAGTGGAAGGTGTGCCTGCCTGTGGCAGGGGGTTGGAACTGAGTGAACTTTAAGGTCCCTTCCAACCCAAGCCAGTCTGGGATTCCATAATTTTGAGCATTAACTGAGGCACAAGCAGTGAAAGGCACATGTGCAGGAGTCAACAGCCAGCAGATGTCTATCAGAAGTGTTCTTGTTTTCTGCTTGTATTTGCTTGACTGAATATCTGAACTTTTGTGAATCCATGTTCGTCTTGTTCTTAGGAGTCTGAGATTGCATTGACCCTTGCTAACTGAAAGTTTACACTTAGCATGACTTTGTACACTTAGGATGTGACTTTATCTCTTCAGCTTGTACCTGATTCAGCTGTCCAGCAAAACTCGAGCACTTATACCTCTGGACAAGGAGTAGTGCAAAAATGGCTGGTTCTTTACTCTCCACTGACAGAAAACAGGGGTAAGGGCAAGGCTGGCTCTGCAAAGATCTGCCCAAGCCTGGCTAGTTTTAGTCCAGAGGAAACTGGAGCAAGGAAAAGTACTTGGCAATTTAGTCCTGATGCTTTGGAAGAAGGGCAGACTGATGTGAGGATGCATAATAGCACATTATTGGAGGTGGATGCTTTGTTCTGGCTCTTTAAAAGACATTGTTCTTGCTGAGGACAGCAGCACATTGTATCACAATTAAAATGTGTAGCAAATACTCCTTGGCATGCCAGCAGGTAGTGCCTTTTTATAGTCCTGGGTATCGTTGAGACCTGGAAATAATGGCTGCAGCCAGTGCTATGGAATATAATTTCTTTAAATGTAAGAAAAAAGAGAAACCCAGAAATTTTTTATGGCATTTTAACTAACTTCAAGTGTGCTGGCTGATTCAGTTGCCCCTTTGATGTTGCAGCCGGGTGACCTGGCCTCCCCTGCCATTCATCACCGACTGAAAATCAAACTCTTCACTTTACAGCCCTTCCTCTGTTCTGCTAATAAACACAATGTTATTTAAAACAAGCATACAGGAAGCGTTCAAAGGGGATATCCATATATGAATCTTAGTGAGAGTGCAGTTTCTTGCTGCCAAGTCCTAACCTTCAAACTGCAGCACAGAAAAAGATAGCATTAATCTAAATACACAGCATTGGATTCACAAATCCCATCACTGTCGTGGCAATCCTGTGATCATAACCATGGGAGAAATGTCTTTAATTACTTCATGTTAATTTTTACAATGTAGGTTTGTGGTTAAAGTAGCAGCTATGTAAACACAAAAAATCCTGTTGAAGAGTATGATCCATAATGAAGTAGAGAATTCCCTCACAATGGTCCCTGGATACTGTTCAGCCAGTGGTCCCAGAGGCAGGCGGCATTGGAAGGAGCAGGCTGTGGCTGTGGTGGACATGGTGCCTGTGTAGCACCAGCAGTGACCTTGTCTCCTGGCCTCATTCGAGTGGTGAACTTGGCAGTGATGTTTTAACTGCTTTATTTCATCAGCACTGTACTACCCTGTGGAATGGGCTTCTGAGTAACTCGGTGTCTCACCCCGTTCTGTTTGCACTGTGCTAACATGGTCCTCACTGTCTCAAAGCGTGGCAGCAGCCCTCTGTGAGCTGCCCAAGAACCGCACGTTCGCTGTTCCTGGCAGAGGACATGTGCAAAATGCTCTCCAGGGTGTTGTGAACGAGTAGGTCAGGAAAACCAGCAGTACTGCAATTCTAAACAGAGTAAGAAATAGTGGTAGTTGATTCTATCATGTATGTTTGCCCCTCTTGCTCCCTGGGTAGTGTCACCACTGTGGCCGTGTGCCATCATTTTCTTCCCCCTCGGTTCTGCGTTGCACTAGGTGTGACGAAGAGGAGTACAGGCTTGGACATGGGAAAAGGGCAGAGCAGAGGCAGAGCCAAAGTACCAGCACATAAATAGCTATCCCTTTCCCCAGTGCTCAGCCCCTTCACAGCCCTGTGGGTGCCCTCACTCCTGGGGTGGCTCTGCTTGAGCCCATCTCCCCTGTGCTTGGTAGGTTACCCAAAGACATGGAGTTATGTTGTCTAGGCATGGAGGGAGCCCCCAGGTAATAGCTTTTGGTCATGCCCAGCCAAGGGAAACTCCTTCACGGAGGTGGAACTGAGGCTTAATTGGAAGAAAATGAGCAGAGGATTTCATGTTGTTTTGGACTTTGGCAAAAGTTCATTCTGTGTTTTCTGCAGATCCTCTTTTCCCCATCACTTTTGCAGTGTGTTGTCTGTATCGTGTAGGAACAAATGAAATGGGCTGGGAGGGACTTCTGGTTGGGTTAACAGCTCTCTGTTGTTTTTTTCATAGCCAGTACATTTTCTCCTCTTAGATCTGTTTCTTTTCATCTTCACTGCCTCTTTGCCTCTCACTTTCTAAAATGTCTATTGCTGCAAGACTTCATGGAAGCAGATTGCCAGGTCCAGCTATACACCCCATGCCCACTGCAGTCCCCTGAAGCCAGGCCAGCGAGGACTCTTGCTGCAGAGGTGGCTGATTAGTGCTTTCTGTTTCAACCTACCACTGCCTAATGTTCTCAAGACTGTATTCTTATTTTTTATTAATATATGCATGGCAAGGAGCAGAATGATGTTATTGTCTGTCATGTAACACAAATATGCCTTCCTGTGAGGAGGCAAAGCTGCTTGTGTTTGTGGCATTTCGGCTTTGTGTCAGTGTGCGCTAGCCCAGCTAACAAGGGTTGTTTTAATTTCACCTGGTTTACCTGTTGTGCACAGAGTAACAGACATGTCAGTCCAATACAGTAAATGGCTGTATGTATTATGGCACCACTGTAGAAATACTTCTAAGCAGCAGCAGAAACCCCAAACATTTAATTTTCTGATGTCTTGCTGAACATGGAATGGAAAATATGTTGATTTAACTCTAAAAAGATGCATTGTCAAATAAGGGGGAGGGGGAAGTAAGTAAGAAAGAAAGAAATCCTTTACCGTATCTGATTTCTTTAGTAACCTGTAAATGGAAAATGGCATAGAGGTATGATTTCAAAGGGCTGGTAACCCACACATTTTATGTAGCATTAATTATGTGCTCTTAATTTTTTGGTAGCAGAACTCCGCAGCACTGCATTCCCACTCTGAGATCCACATGGCAGTTGGTGAGGGTGGCTGGTGCCATGGCCCACTCGGACCCCCCCACAGCAGCACCCGTCAATGCAGGTGACACGGCATGGCCAGACCCACCCCATGGCGTGGATTTATGGCCACGTGCTGGAGTGTTCAATGCCTCAGCTCAGCCTGGTTTGAAACACCACTTTTCTGCCTTACCCTTTCAGAGGCTCTTTCTCTTCCAGGCTGTAAAGAGGGTTAAGAAAGGAATTGTCTCTATTATGGTAATTAAGCTCCCAGGAAACAGCCTCATTAGACTAATAAAGAGTAAATAAAGCAGGCAAGGGCACGCTTTTCTTTCCAGTAGTGGAGGGCAGTGATTACCTCTATTCTGCTAGCCCACCCGCCTGCTCCTTGGCTCTGCCTGTGACTGTGCTGATGCCTCTGCCCTGAGCTCCTGCCTGGCCTCTGCACCCACTTGGGGTAACCCCTCAGAACTTTTTCCCAGCAGTCTTCCTCCTGGGCCAAAGATTTCCTTGCGCATTTGCGGGAAAGGGAAATAGATAAACCTAATGCTAAAGGAATTTTTTGGTTGCATTTTACCTATCTCCATCTAAAGCCCTCCCCCGCTTTTGCTTGATGGCTTCACAAGAGGCTTGGAGCAAATGCAGTGACAGGCTGCAGTGTTCAGTTGCTGAATGCATGTCAGAAAATCCAAGCAATGGGATTGGGTTTTGTTTCTGGCAGAAATTACATTTGTGGTGCACTTGTGGGTGATATTTGTTCTCTGGTGAACCGCACTGAAAATGCACACGTAGCTCCCCTGCTTTTTCAGAAAGCAGATTATGGAAGGAGAATGAAATTAGCAGTAAAAGTATTAAAATATTGATAGCAATCATTCCATGTCCCGGCTTTACTAATTAATTATTTATTTTACTTTGAAGGTTAGTGTAAGAGATGGACTTTGTCATGCCTTCACTTAGCAAGATGTGGGACTATATATTTCTAAACATTATCAGATCTCTAGCAAATAGCTGTCATTTTTTATGGTTAGTTGGGATTTGCTTTGTGTGACTTCATCAAGTGGGAGAAAAGATTGTGCTGTGAAGGCCTTGGGGAAGTGATCTCTCTGTCATGTATTAGTAATTTCTGCTGATCTTTCCTCGTTGCTGTCCTTTTGGTGTAATACTTGTTGCTTTGCCATATGGAGGGGCCTTTGAAGGCCTATACAGAGTAAGTAAATGTCCTGACCCTGTAGGCTCTGCATTGCAAGATAATAAAAAAGAAACTGTTTTCACCACAAACCCAGGGATGCTGCAGGTAGAGGGGTGGTGGGTGCTCCCCTGGAGCAGGGCTGCCCTCTTCATCCGTCCTACAGCTCTCCAGCTTGGGTGTGCACCCAGCAGACGTGCTTTCGCAAGGTTTTTATTTTGATGAAAACCAGTACATATATAATTAATAATTTTTTTTTAAGCTGGGTAAACTTTTGAATGTATTGTGAAGAATGTTTTCTGCTTTAGTGCAACTTTAGTATTGATATAAGATCAAAATATGGAAACGTTTATGTGTGTCTGCTGCTTCGCTTGTGAGAAACCATATTGATTTCAGTGAACTATACACATGAGGAAGATCAGGGCTGTGTGTGCAGGACTGGAGCTTTACTTCTGTAAACTTCCCATTTCCTCTCTTGCATCAGAAAGGTTTAAAAGATCTATTTTACTGTCTTGAGGGTAAATGCCTTTCATTTCTGGAATGGTAAAACACACTTCTCACTTGTTTCTCTTAAAGTGGACCTGGTTTTAAATGTGGACAAATGGAAAAAAGCTTCACCCACCTCCCTGGGGGAAGGGAGGCTGCAAACCTCCAGCTTTGGAAACAGTGATTTTCGTTTTGTCAGTTTTAAAAGGGAATATTAGAAAAGGAAAATTTTGCTGTGGTGTTGTGAAAAACAGAATTTACCCAGGCTGGATCCTTTTAAGATAAAATTAAGGAAATTGCAGCTTTCTTCTGCAAGCTACTTTCCACTTTTAGCATCTGCAGTTTTCAGGTCCCAGTGGAGCTGCTAATGTGTATGGAGCTGAGACGTGCTTATGCTCCTTGCAGGACAAGGACTGTACTTCTCTGTGTGTCTGTCATATGGGGACATACACGGGTGAACAAGGATGGGAGTGTTCACTGGAGCAATATCACACGCAGCTTTCAGAGGCTTGATTGCTCAAAGGAATAAGAATGCCCTATGCTTGTGTTTTATTTGGGGAAGAAACATGTTTGTTCACTGAATGAAATGGCCAATTTTGGCTTACCTCTAATGTACTTATGCTGGTTTGCCACTCATCACTGTGAGTTAGATATTGATACATTTAAAAGCTACAAACACACTTTTTATCCCCAGCACCTTTTAAAGAGTTTTTCCAGCCCCTCTGCCAGTATCTTGTCTCAGCACAACCTGCACACCAAGTACCAATATTACAAGTCCATCAGGGGCTGTAAAGCATAAATACGGAGATGCAGATTCTGCCTTTGAAGGCTGAGAGGCACATGCTGCTGGGGATGGGGAGGCTGCGTTGGCGACCACTCCATGTCATCGTCCTGCTTTCACTCCCATTCCATAAGCATCCACTACAGCCACTGAAAGACAAGGTGCAGCCGTGGAGGAACCTCGCTGTGATGCCTGTTTGGTTGATCTTCAAGAAAGAAAATGCTCCTTCTGTGTGTAGTCAGGTCTCAGTTGTACTGATGCAGATGCACATTGATTCAGGCCAGGGTCAAGGAATTAGCACTGGTATAACAGAAATGTGATATTAAGAAACTTGCTCCCAGTTAGCCCTCTCCTTCCCCTTTCCGGATATTATTTCCAGCAGAAAAATGCCATGTAGCATCCATCTTTGTCCACATAATTGGCAGCACAGTGTGGTCATATGTGTACGTATGACTTAAAAGCAATCAGTTTAAAGTATCCAAAAGAAACAGGCAAAGAAAGATTTTCCTGCCGTTATATGACTGTCTTTGTGTAATTTCTATTATACAAGTTATAGGAACAAACGCAGGATGAAACCAAAATATCAGCTAGAATACTGTTAGCAGCAGTTCTGGAGAGACTGGCTGAAGCACACTGATTAGTGCATTGCCACTTTCCTACTTACGTGCCACATCAAAACGTTTCCCCCCAGATAATTGTATTTTCAGGATAAATCACAAACTGCAATACTTCACATCTGCAAAGTAAATTGAGCTTCTTGAGCTCCTGCCTGTGCTGATCCTCCCATCTTGCCGTGCCCAGGGCAATGGTGCAGTCTGTGTACAGGGCAGTGGCCGGTGAAGCCCAACCGCGTCTCTCAGTGGAGCCCAGAGATGGTGTGGGAATGCGAATGGCAGCGGTGAGAGGGGATGAGCTGAGCCCTGCGATCACATCAGGCCAGCTGAGCTGCCTACTTGTGAAGAAATGTTTTCATGCCCTTCAGGATCACACAGTGTGTTAGATTCAGTTACCTCAGGCCCTATGCTGGCTTTCCTCTGCTTTAAAGGGCAGACTGCAGAGCGCTTCCTTCAAGTTTTTCCTTGGTACACTGTTCATGGTTTCTCTTAGAGGCTCTAAAGTGGAGAGATGAGCTCCCAGAAGTCCTAGGCTTGGGGAAAGCCCTCCAAAGCCTTGGGTGAGGCAGGCAAACATTGCCTTCTGCTCAAAGACAGCTGGTTTGGGACAGCTATAGGCACAGGCAGTTTTGGGGAGTCGGTCTGCTCCCCTGGGGCAGGGCATCCACTGAAGGGCTCCTGCAGATCCTTCGTTCAGCAGGAGCTGCATGGCTGCAGGCAGATTTCTGAATCCCTGCTGAACCCCTTGTCCCCTCCCTGCTGCGTCACTGGGATTCTTGAGCATCTTGTGCCTGGAGCCAGGGAGGAGGTCCCCATACCCCCCAGACGAGTATATCCAGTATGTCTTACACAAAGGTAATTCAGGTCACACCAGTCATATGGGGTGACAGATGGATACTTTCATCTCTTGCATGGCTTTCGCAATGAAGACATTTTAAAGTGTTTTGCTGTAGGTTGAGCAGATTCTGGAACGGCAAGTGACACCATCTGAGCAGCCCTGCTGTGCTCAGCAGCACGTTTCCTCCCCTTCCAGCCATCCTCATCCTCATGCCTCCCAGGCAAGGGTTTGCAGCTCCCTCCCCTGAGAGATGGCTGCTTCTCCCAGCTCACAGACTGGCTCCCTTGAGTCTGTTAGCGAGGGCCTGGTTTGTAGTGAATGTGCAGCAGTTCAGGCCAATGCAGGGCTTAGGCTCAGGAGAAGATAAGCTGTTTCTGAGCAGGAAAGAGGATAGCAACATGATACTAATGAGACACGCTTTGGGTTGTGGGGAAAAGCTCTGGTCTAGGATCCTGCTTCTTGGGACCTATGAACATATCTGTTAGTGGTCACTCAGGGAGGTCATGGCCATATGGACAGGAAACATAAAATGACTAGGATGTGACTTGCTGTATGTGACTGATGTGTTAAAAGATTATATTCTCCTTCATTAACAGCACTTAGTGTTGGAGGATGCTACAGGACACTCAGGACAAGCACAGTATTTTTAACAAGTAATTTAGAGCCTGTCTTCACCATGTGATTAGCTTGAGGTATAACTTGAGAGATGTTAGTACATTAACGTGGTGCTTATGCATGTCTTCATCTGGAGCCAAAGGGTGCTTTTACCAGGGGCTGGGGCTGGAGCTGGTGGTACTCATGCCATGGGGCTGTGCCAGGACCTCTGACCACAGGGAGCAGGTCAAGGGCTGTTCCACAGAGCTGGCCGCGCTCACCCTGAGCAGATGAACTGGAGGGGCGTTATTTTAAGTATAGATAGCTTCAGCTGATAGTGAAGTGAGGACAACCTCGTAGACAGTTGAGAAACCGGGTGGAACTTGGAAATACACAGAGAGAGCTGGGATTTGGCACATATCAGTTCTCACTTAAGTCCTTTTCTTTAGTTCCTTTTTTTTTTCTCTTGAAAAAAAAAAAATAAAATAATTCTTTCCACAGTAGCAAACTCACAGCTGTTAACTAATCCCATAACAAGTGGCATTTAGCCACACATTTTCCAAATTAAATAAGCTTGCATGTTGGACTGGTTTCATACCCTGTAATACAAATACTTTCCCCGCTGGGGAAAAAGAAAAAATAAAAGAAAAATCCTCTCAGGCGTAGGAAGAGTGGGGAAAGGGAAGGTGGTGTGTGAAAGCCTGTGAGCAGGGCTGGTGTGCGCACATCTGTGAGCAGAGCTGGTGTGCACACATTTATGTGCAGGGATGGTGCAGCCTGGTTGTAGCTACCACTGTCCCTGTCAGTGCAGCATGTGGAGATGCTGCAAGGAGCAGTGTTTGTTGGAATATCTGATGGGTTATCAGGGACTGCTCATGCTTAAATTATTAGTTAAGGCTGTGACATTAAAGAATTGTTATTTGGTCATGGTCTCATGGCTGTGTTTTGCTAGGAGGTGTTTGAAAATTCTCGTCTGTGCTGTCACATAATCTGTACTTGCCCTTTTGTTTCATTTTTTTTTTTTTCCCTCTGGTCATTTGAATAATGTTTTCAGATCCTCAATTTAATCTGGGTTCAGTGGAGCAACATTTGGAAACAAGCAATTAACTGCACATTTTGTTAGAAGTTATGCTGGATCTTTTTTTGAGGGTGTTTGACAGCACCTACATCCCTGCCCCTCCCTCCCTGCACATTTTTAAGAATCCCATTAAAAATTTTTCAGGATCCCCATCCAAGCCAAATGCATTGTTTCCATGGAAACAATTAATGGGGAGAGCAGTTTATAAGACTGATGTAAAAAAATGAGCACTTCATCAGACCCCCTGCTGCTCTGATATACAATCTCAGGGAAAAGTCTGCAGTGAGGTTTGCATAAGCTAGATCCTTAAAAAGGAGAGGGGGGGACATGGACAAAAAGGAGTCTGCAAGTCTGTCTGTGGCACAGTGAGCGATGCCTATTGTGCTGCACAGGCATTAGGAGCTCTTGGAAAGGACTAGTAAATTCTCATTTCATGACGTCTTTTGAAATGCTTTCCCGTTAGAGAACGGGTTTTTTTTCCTAATCCCACCCTCTTCTGCAATACACATGGCTGTGTTTGAGGAAAGGACTCGTGGCCTGTAATACACAAGGCAGCTAGTCCCTGCCAGAACCGGGCCTTTGGTTAAAAGGCATTCAGGATGCCTCATATTGCTATGGCTTTCCAAGGGCTTGCAGGCTTCTGGTTAGAGACCCGGCTTCAAAGTGATCTCTTTGTTTTGTTTTTTTAATCCTGCCATTCCAGTTTCCTCTTGGCCAGTGTTTGGCCTTGATTTTATCAATATATGCATACAAACAGCTCAGAATTTGCTGTTAACATTAGTGAGTGAGTACTGCACACCACGTAACAGCCAGCACTGTAATGCTGGACAAGTGTCTGCACAGGACTTGGTTTGGAATTCCCCGAAGAGCTTCTTTTTGGGGAAATAACCCAACAAAACCCCCATGCTGCACAGCTCTGCTGCAGGAGAAGCAGGAATCCTGCACGTCTGCGCTCTGCAATACGTGGCGGGGATTTTAGAGCCTGCCATAAAACATCACCTTGCAAATGAAATTCTTCTATCTGCTCCTGTACCTCCCGCGGCTGCCTGCGCAACCAAGGCAGCTTCAGGCCTTGGAGGCACATTCAGCTCAGGGTCCAGCTGCGCTTCCCGCGCCCGCCAGCACCGATGTGTTCTGTACTAAGGAAATGAGTAGGGAAAAATAATAGCGCAGGAGTTGGTTGCCTTCTGTTCTGCTTCTGCGGGCAGCTCGCCGGCTGGGTGTTCCTGCAGAGGGCACTCGCCATCCACGAACCAGCTCCTGCATCCCCCAGCAAACCATGAGCTATGGGTGTAAAAAAAATCTAAATTATGAAAGCAAATTATTCCCTTGTAGTGCATGAGGCCATCTGAAAGAGCAGCGGAGATTTAAGGGGAAGGGGGGGGCGGGGGGGGGGGGAGAACCCCATGGGGAGCAAGAGGGCCAGGCTGGAGGGATGGAGGGGACCGTGGCGTGGGGTCCGGTGTGCTGTTGTAACTGGTGGTAATAATAAAAAAGGATGAAAAAAACAAAGGCTGTGTGGCTGGTTTAAAATTTAATAGGATTGGGGATGAGAGAGGCAAACGCCTTAATTAAGCGCAACTCAAAAATGGGAAAAGCCTGCAACGGAGTGGGGCAAATACCCTGAATTATTGTCAGCCTATAGCCACCAAAGTATTAACTATCACAGCATTTGGAAAGCAGTATTTATTTCAACTATATTTCTTTCACGCTTATATATGGGAAAGGAATAGACTTACAAAGAGCTCAGCCCAGAGAAACACCGGGATCTCACCGTGTGAGGCTTTAAAGTACATGTCTGTGATAAATAGTCAGCAGCCGAATGATAAAACAGTTTAAGTATTCTGGAGTTTGTGGAAAAAAAAATAAAATCTCATATTACTAACAAGCTCCCATTGAAAATACATTATAGAAATTGCTTATAGTGTAGAAAATGGTCAGGCACTTTCCAATGCCCATAACTAATCAAAGGTAGAAAAAACCCTTGCAGATGCTTTTCAGTTTTAATACGACTTGCATTTTATAATTTGGTTTTATTGTGCCAAAGGAGAATGTAAACAGAAATACCCACCGATCGTCAAAGCAGCTATCAGAAATGTAGGTCTGTGTCTTGCAGAAATCTGTAATCCAAATTATTTTCACATTGCTAATGAGAATTGTGAATTTATTTTAAAAGTTTCTCTTGGCTACTTGTTTAATTTCTTCTTTCTTTCCTTTTAAATGTGTGTTGCTTTTTCTTTTTTCTCTGCAAATATTTTCTACTTTTCTCTTGAAATTTCAGCATTTTGAAATGAGAATTCTTTTATTTTACGAAACACAATTTGTATTTGCTTTAAGTCCCTGGTTAAAGTAAAAAATTATTAATTTGCAGCAAATTCCCTCACATCAGCATATGTTGCCTCTGCTTGAAGATGAGGAGGGAAGGTAGGAATGTTGTTAATAACAAATTTTGTTTTGGGACATTCCAGTCTGTTTTTAAACCCGTGGTTTGGGCTCTCTGAGGCTGAGTCAGGTGAAAAGGAAGCAACAACAAAATGGCAGAGCAATTACTTAAAGAGGGGCTCATGGAGGAGGGTTGTCAGGTTTCTGTAGGGAACTCGGGCAGACGGTAAACTGATACGATCTCCCCTGCTGCAATAATCCAGCTTGTTTCACAAACACAAATTATGAACACTTCAAAATCCGTAACAGAAATTGGGTTTCAGAACTGAACAGTTTCTTTTGAAGGGGCTTCTCTGTTGAAAAGGCTCTTGTAATTTTATTTTAGTAGGCTTAAACTCTGGATTTGAGGAGATAAAACAACCTGTTCAGAATTATAATCGTGTTATTTGGGCTCCTACATTTAAATTAATGCAACTGTTTCAGGTATTAGCATCCTGTTTTCAGGTTTGCAACTCAGCCTTAAAAAATTGGTTCAAGTTAAAAATAGGCACAGAATAGTTCAGATTTATTGTAGCTTTTTCTTAACAAATTTAAATTGTTTTAACTAATTTTAATTTTAGTTATTATTTTACAATAAAATTAAACATATCTGGATTTATCTAGACTGGTATTTTCATATTTTAAAAGGCTTGTGAATTGAAAGGGAGCATGGCTGGTTGCTGTAATTTCATCTTATTTCTTCATTTGGCAGTGAAAAAATAAAGGTGAACAAGGAAGTAAAAAGGACTGTTCCCAAGTATACTAATTATTATGGGGCAATTTTGGGCTGAAAAGCATGTGAATGTTCGTATTTTTGTGCAGATGTGGGATTTCCCAAATGACAGGACAAACAGCATCATGTGTCTTTTTTTTTGATCTATCTAGTACAGAATCTTTTCTTTTATAAATTGATGCCTCATATCCAAAAGATGTCTTTATTTTTATGTTTTGCCAAACACATTTGTTTTCATCTTAACGTGTGTTTTATACGTGTATACTTATATGTAAGTGTACAGTACAGCTGTAACAATTGATTCCTAAATAATCTCAAAGAGAAGAACATCTGTCAATTCCAAATGCTGGTTTCTCAGTAATGCAGAATAAAACCAGATTTTAATGTTGCAGTCCCTCCTTCTGGAAAGGATCAATCCAAGCAGCCCCACAGCCAGAGGAGAGCCTGGGGAGGCCAGTGGCTGCCTGCATCCCGTCCTGGGGTGACCGGTGAGGGTGGCCTGTGGTGGCGGCTGTCACTCGCCCGTCCCGGGGACCGCCTCTTGGCTTTGACCTGACCCTTCCTATTATCTCCTTTCCATTTTACATTCGCTTTTGCTATAGATATTCCCATTCATAAAATCTTTTCCTGATTGCTTACAGTGTGAAGGCAAGTGCTGGTGTGGATCAGAAATAAATTAGATCACGAGCAGAAGCTATTCGTCAAACCCCTTATTTCCTGGAGTTCCTTCCCTGATCCTTGGTGCATGAATTCCATTATATTGCAAAATCTCTTTTTATTTAGTTTATACTTTCTTCTGGCCTTTATTAAACATCAGAGTATTTTCAGTGTGCTCAAATCCCATGTATTCAGGCAATCTTGCCCAGGAGGATTCACCCTGTGAGAACTCACAGTTCTGGGCCGAATCTTGACTATTGTTTTTTATGACAATCCCGAAAAACTGTTACAATGCGGCGTGTCGTTTTCTGTCTGGTATCCAGAGTTCTCCCAGTGAACGGCACAGCAGCTGGGGATATGGGGAGCTGCCTGCAGTTGCTGTAAGGCAGCCTGTCCCCTCAGCCACAGCTGGAATGCCAGCAGGGCACAATGGGAATGGCCGGCAAAGTCCCTGCAGGAAAATGGCTTCGTTGGCACCTGGCTTTGCTTGTGTGTCTCATGCAGGCTTCTTGCTGTGCTGCATCAGAGCCAGGGAAAAATATTGTGACTCATTTTACATGGTGGAATGCAACTAGTAATTCCTTCCCCCTGTTTGCTCCAATTCTGTTTCAAGAGGGCATGCACAGATTATTTTTGTTTGTTTCCTTTGGTTTTTTTTTTTAATAATAATTAAAAAAAACCCTCTTATGCAGATTATTATTTTTTTTTATTAAATCTTGGTTCACGTTTAAAATACTTGGGAGTATTTTTTGCTAATATTTCCTTTTTTTCTCTCTTGCTTTCTCTCTTTAACTCTAATTTCCCTTTTAGTCTGCTCACCGGATGGGTTGTGTTTTCTTTCCAAGCTGAAGCCATCGCTTTTGTATGCATCAGGAGGATAGGATTAGATGTACTTCTTTCAGACCTGAGGCATTACTATTTCTTCCCCATACTCAGCATACAATTGTCTGGCTCTATCTGGGTCCTAAATCCATCCTGAATTGGTTTCATAGCTGGCAGATTTGTGTGTTCCATCTTGGTTTGGGACCTGGCTTTCATACGAATACCTCAAATAATTTTATATTTTTCCAAGTAGAAGTTTTATTACATGCAAGCAATCTGTATATGACTAGTGAAAATGAGAAGATAAAGGGTTGATTGAAAACATGCCAAATGCTAGTTTTTGCAGGGGTGCAACAAACCCAGGTTTTATTGTGAAGGGAGCAGTGACAAACCCTCTTGTTTTGAATGGATGGTCTCGCGTTGCCCTCCGGTAGAGAAATGGTTAAATTATGCACTCGTTGGAGTATGAAGGCAGTTCTTCTTTGCTGACAGATAGTTTGACCAGTGTCAGGTTATCCTGACGCGTTCAGCATACCTTCATTGCATCATAAATAAAACAGACAAATTACTTTCTTTTTCCTGGGGTGGAATAAGCAGGAGGAAGGGGAGGGATAGAGATTGGGGTAGATGTGGGTTTGAGGGGGTGAAGAATTAGAAGGAAAAGAAAAAAGGGAGAGATCTTTGCAGACACTCTATGAATCTCTGCTTGGCAGCTGAGAACAATGAGAAAAGCAAGCAATTACCTCGAATCCTTCCCCTTATCCAGACATAGGAAATATATTCCTGCCTGAGCCTTTTTTCTCATCTCTCTCCCTCCCTCCCTTGCCCTCCCTCTCTCTCTCTTTGCCCCTCTCCCTCTCTCCTTCCCCTTGTATATCTAATTTAATTCTTTGAGGCAAGGCAGATGTAACAAAGAAAGGAGGGTCTGTGTCGACGGGCCACTTCCTCCATGGCAAACGTCCTTTTCCATTCCCTGCCCTGGCAGACTTCTGCAACCTCTGAAGCAGCATCCACAAAAAATGAGCAGAAAGGTGTTTTATAGCTCCAACTCTTTTACAGATTTCTCCCAAATAAAGTGGTGTGAATACTATATCACCCTGTCTGGGTACAGGAAGCTGGTGTGTTCTTTACCTTCAGAAATCCACCCCAGAGAGGCAAACAGAGCCCTTTCTCCATATGTCCCTTAACTCTTGTATTCAATGACCTCTTTACTAGTGGCTTCTATATTCTCCTGGAATTCCTCTAGGATTTAAATTATTGTTCTTGAATCTTTTCTACCTTCTTTTTTCCAAAGCAACATCTGCAAATGTTTCCTTAGGTTGCCACATCCATAAAAAGGATGTCCGTGGATGGTTCCACTCTGGCTGTCACCACCTTTACTCACTGTGTCACCTGAAGGAAAATGAGCATTGCTGTGGCCTGGTGCCCTGCACTAGCTTCCATGTAGGACCTGTGTCACTCACTGTGCTGTGGGAACGATAGTTTGCATAAAGATATTTTGACCTTTTAATTGCTGATAAACCTTTAGCTATCAGGTTTGTTTTTATTTCTGAGGGAATAAATAATACAGGTGTGCTTGCTGCTGATGGGATCATTGCTCTTCTTGGTCAACCCTGATTCATGCACCAACAACTGAAGGTGTGGAGCTGCTCTGGGTCTGCAGCATGCTGGAGTAGTTGAGAATAGTGCCCAGAATTGCCCCTGTGCGCACTGGCAGCAGGGCTCAGTGTGGATGACGGGCTCAGCATCCAGCACAGCTGGAGCTGTAGGCGATTCACTCTGTAGGGTCCCCCCACCCAGGACCCCTCCACATGCTGTGTGCACCATATCTGCTCTGCAGGACTTTTTGGGTGCCTCAGGTGATGCTGCCATGCGCAGCTCCCAGAGCTGTCACTGATATTTCACAGCTCAGCCCCATGATGGTGTGTCTCAGATGCTGCCCTCCCCAGCCAGGGTGCAGGCGATTCATCCCCTGTCCCGCTGCACTGGCTGGTCACAGCACAGCCCCCGGGGGGTAACAGGTACCAGCTCTGCCCCCAAAGCTGAAATATTTGCCAATGTCTCATGAGCAGAGTCTGCCACCTGCACAGGACCATGGGTGCGAGCCCCCTGGGCAGCTGCCTCCCCCTTCCCACCCTGGGACTTGGCATTGGGCTTTCAGGAGAACGTCCACGATTTTGTTTTGTTCTCTTACCCAGACCTTTTCCTTGCACTGTTTGCAATCACCCCAACACCTGCTTATTGTGATTTAAAAGTGGACAAATTGTCTGTTTCCGTTGCCTTTGCTTTTAGAAGGGAACTGAAACCACTATTAGACTTTTAATAATTTAAGATAAAAATGCTGTTCCTTAAGAACGTTTTTGTGGCTATATTTTTGCAGTCGGGGATAGAAAGGAACATTACAGGAAATTTAAAGGAGGCTTTTGGTATTAAATCTTCACCTTTTCCAGAAGATAACGCAATTCCGTAAATCTGTGAGAGACCTTTGTTTAACCCACCCCCCGCTATCGCAGGCAAGGTTTTATAGGCGCCTGTCTTGGTGCCGCTCACAGGCTGTGTTTTACATAATACCCTTCAGCATCACTGATATTAACCTTGATGGCATTATTATTGCTATTTACAGCTCATATGCTGGTAATGGTAAACCTGAATGGGATTAATAAAATAAATTAAGTGATAGAAATATTAATGCTATTAACAATCAGTAACAATAGTTGACAGCATAAGAAAAGGAATAACCTGCCATTAACCAAGCAGGGTAAGGTATCTCTAGCATACGCATAAAGGTATCTGACACTTCATTTTGATAAACCCTAGATTAATTTTCTTTCAAGCAACAACTTTTCCAGCGCTTTCATGCTTCTCTGTTTCAAAGCTGAGCTGTTGGCACGTTTCCCACATCACCTTTCTGATGACCAAGAGCCTGGTCCGCTGTAGGGCAGGCTCAGGGCAGGAGCTCTGTGATGATGACAGAGCCCTTGGTCTCCAGCTGCTGCTGCTGCTGCTGGGTTTTGGTCCCACAGAGATGCTGGGCTTCATGAAGCTGCTGCAACACATTCCCTGTGCTCCCAGTTTGTGTTTCCAGCCCCCCCCCCCCCCCCCCCCCCAATTACAGCCTTCTTCTGGGTGCAAATTTCCAGTTGAAGGACTGACCAGTGGTGCATGGCTGTTTCTGAATGTGCCATTCACATTTTCATGCATGCAGCTAGGCGGTTCTGAGCCCTGGTGTAGGAGCTGTTCAACATCAGTTTGTGTTGATTTAATGTTGTATGGGTGGGCACTGCTGAGGACCTCTCCTCTCCATCCCTGCCACTGCAACACCAGCTTTGGAATGGGGGAAGGTGACTTTCCGATGAACTGTGAGGAAAGTGGTGACCTCTGGGCTTTTTAGGTGGCTCGCTGTGAGTTTTGCCAAAGCCTGTGAGAATAGAAATGCCAGTCTGTCTTCCTTTTCATTCCTTATGGGAAGTTTTTCCTATGCCAGAGTGCAGGTTTATCAGATGTGACCGTGTTTCAGTGGGTTTCTGGACTAATGCACTGAGTGGCCTCATACACCACTGCTCATGGGTCAGACACTAAGGCTGCTGCGGGGCTTGTTTAAGCACACTGGAAAATTCCCTGCCTAATAAGGTGAGCAGAGGGTGGTAAGAAAAAAGCATTGCTAATTTTTTTTCCTCTTACAAATGCATCTTGCCAATCCCTTACAGCTGGCTAAAAGCTGGGATTTCTTGCACTAAGAAAGAAAGTGAGACCATAAATAAACCAGTGCAGGACACCTGGAAAGAATAAAGTGCCCTTCTCAACGTTGTAGGGGAGGAGGAATTGGTGTCTGCCTGGCTGGTACATGGAAGCGGAGTGGGGAAAGAAGCCTGGGATCTGGGCCAGTGACGAGATGCTCACAATAGTTTTCTTTTGTAACATTTTCTCTGCTGAAACATAGATTTTTAATGTTACTGATAACAGTTAAGTCCAGAATGAAGAGCCCTTGCCACTATTCCAACAGTGCCATCTTTGGTCAGAACAGAGGCTGAAACCTATTTCTCAATATAAGCCCAAATTTCAACCCCCTCTGCTGAAGGCAGAAAACGGATCAGCTCCAAGGGCAGGGGATTCCTAGGAACCCTGGAGGTAAATGGTGTTGCATGGTGTTCTGACAGTCTAGAGAACAGACTGTTCAACTCTTTTCTTTCACATGACTATCTTGTGTCCAGATTCAAATGTGCGGGATTTTGGCTATGGTAAGAAAACCCCCTCTTTTAGTAACTCATGTTCTCTTTGCTTTCTCGTGGGGAGAAAAAGGCCAAACCACCTGAAATACCCCTTAGACGACTCCTCTCAGTAGGAATTGGCTTCCCCTCAATTCTCAACCCCCTTTTTTAGAAGTGACTGAAGAGGAATAGTGGACTCTAATCTAGAGACATGAAATATCACCACAAAAGTGCATTGTTTCATGGATGCACCTTATCTCTGATGCTCTCCCTGCCACTCTTAGAACCTGATACTCTTTCCAAAGCGCTTCAGACCTGTCCATTCATTATCTACACCGGGAGCAGATAAGTACACACACTTTTCCTCAGACCCTGGAAAAGCTTCAGCCTGACATCCGGAGGGGCCCTGTGCCGGCAATGCCCATCACTGCACGCTTTCGGTCCTTTGCTATGGTGGGAGGTGACAACTGTGCCCCTGTGTTTCGTTCATCTGCATGTTAGAGAGTGAGCCTCTGGCATCTGCTGCATTAAATACACATTTCTCACCAAGATGTATTTAGTACTTCTCCATACTGTCTCTGTCTTTGCTGCTTCACTCTTGACTACCAAGGTATTTCCTCTGTGGTTCTCTGTCATCTGGTGCTGTCCCATTCCCTCCTGCATGCCAAGGTCTGTGTTTGGTGTCACCATGCAGTGTCCCGATGCGGTGGCAGGATCTCAGGCACTGCCTTACAGATGGGAATAGGAGAGATTGCTCTGGCTTGTCCTAAGGGAAGTCACTGGAGGCAGTTAAACAAATTCAGCAAATACAGAAACCAATAAATGACCGTCTTTTGCAATAATGTGCTGATACGCAGCTGGTGTATTTCAGTACTGATTTAACACCAAAACGTTGACATGGGAGCACTTCTGGAGAGAGACAATTCCTTTGGCCCTGGAATTACTGAGTAGTCTTGTGATATTAAGAAAATTCCTCTTATTAAATTGATATTTGCCTTAATCATCCATTAGCCATTACTTAGCTCCATTAGCATTTGAGCCAATATTACAGTTTATTCGAGGAAGAATACTATTTTCTGTTTAGTTTGTTCTTGGTGAACTTAAAATGGCTGCACTGTGCTGTAAGATGGAGCCTCACTTCTGTATAGACAGAAATGGAATTAGCAAACGTAAATTGTATTCAAAATAGCGGTTCCTGTTTTATCTCATTGTGTTTTGCCTTCCTCCTGGTACTCCTCTCCTTTCCTCATAAGCTGTCCCAGCCCCTTTTGACAGTGTAGCAAATAGTCATTACAGTGGAGATTTTTTTATCCACTGGTTTAACTTGCATATTTCTGCTTCTCTTGCAGTGAGGCTGCGAGTCTGCTAGTTAAAGTTACAGCACGACATTGGTTTTCCTACACGCTTTTACTCGGAAGGCTTATAAAATTGCCTGGGAGAATTCCGGCCAGGTAAAGACCTGCCTTAAGATGTGTAAACCTGGGAATAATTTTTTTTGATATTACAAAAAAAAAATCAAAATAAAATTTACTTTACTATTTTTAACTTGACATCATTCTGGCTGTGCATGTTTCTAAGCACCTTCAGTTCCCATTTATTTTAGTGTTCACCATCTCCTAACAGCAATTCAACATCTGAAAGGTTTGGATCCAAAAGGGTTTTGTAAGAATAATGCCAGGCACGTGGGGGAGGGGGTCAAACGATCAAAGAGAGGGAGTTTAATATTGTTGCCTGAGCCTGGTTCGAGGCGCATGTTTTCTAAGCATGGCTTTTTTGTTGTTTTTTTTCCTTTCCTTTTACACTGACTCCAAGTCAGCCCTTTAGCAAGTCACTTAACCCCTAAATCTATTTTTTCCATCTGAAACCAATAACACCATGGTGATAAGGAATCTGTAAGTACTAATTATTCTTCTTCTTATTCATAATTTTACTCCAAGTGGGGCTGGCATTAGGTGTAATTGTTTTTATTAGAGAATAATACTGGAAACAACCATTTATAAACCTCAGTAAATCTGTAGAAACATTTACTCTCAAAGTTTCATGAAGCTTTTTATGATTTCCACACATATTGTGGTTAACGTTTCCAATTAAGCTATCATACATACTGCATATATTATGTAATTATACTAGGCACAGAAGGAGCAACTTAGAAATTACAAGACAAGGGCACATACACAACAAAAATTTAATTAAAAATGTGAAAGGCAGAAGAGGGAGAGAGAAAAACAAATTTCAGGAAATTAATAGTCTAGATTAAAAATTATTCAGCACCCTAACTCTAATGGGATACCATTTTAATATTCAGCATTCCATGCCAATATTGGATGTTTAAATCCTGAAATGTGAATTTCCATGCTTTTGTGACATTGACTCACGATCTTAACGTCCTTTTAATGTACTTTTTGTTGTGTAAATCTGTGTAAGTACCATCAGTCATCAAACTTGACATCTGATGGCGTGATGTAGACCCAGCCTGCATGTATTAGGGCTTTTTGTGTTTGTGCAGTGGAACCTACTTACACAAATTCCACTGAAGGCATAAACCTGTTAAAGGAATACATTTCCTTTACACTGAAACAATAGACCTGCATCAAAGGAACATCCAGGGAAAGAATAAGTAATTTAAAAAGATAAATTTCTTTTCTGCAAAAAGGCAAAATGTACAGACAGTCTGACCCGCAGCAGAAATGATTCTGTTGACTTATCAAGGCAGTGTGCAAACCGAATTAGAATTTAGATGATCATTTAAAAATTATCAAACAAGAATCCAGCCAACACCTTGTGCTTCTAATGCGCTGCTATGGTTTGAGGTGATTTAGAAAAGTTTAAGGAAAATGCGAATGAGAACATTCCCAGCATCCTTAACACTATTCTATTCCTACCCCCTGAACTTCAGATCAAGGCTAAAGCTTAACTTACAGACTTTGTTATAACAAGCAAAAAGCCACAAATAATATTTTTTAAATGGTAATCCCAGTGCCACCATCAGGGTAGAGGCATCTTTCAGACACTCACTGAGAGGATGGGATGGGTGTCCGTTCCTTAAAACCTCTGTCCCACCACAGCCATCTGCAGCGTTATGCTCCTTCCAGCTGTGGGGAAAGGGGAGCAGAAAGAGGCGTAGGAGCAGGGTTTGCTTCTGGCAGGACATGTATCTTCTTGCTGTTTTTTATTTTAAAGATGAGAAAGCTGATGTCCACACTGACTATGGAGAGGTCTCTGAAAAGTGCCAGGAAAAAGCCTCATAAAGTTCCTATCTCAGTATATTCTCCAAAGTCTTCTTTCCAGTGGGGCAGAGGGGAATTGCACAATGCTCAGGGAAAAAGGGAGAGCCACTCTACATGCAACCTGGTCAAGGTCCTGCTGGAAGACCAGAGGGGCCAATTGCTGGATTGTGCTTTCTGGCACAGTGCTTGCAAGGATTCCCCAGCTAACATCTATGCATGATGATATGCATATCTGGATGAAGACAGACATGCTGAGTCCATCACTGTGAGCACCAAGCAGAACATCCCATCACTAGACTTCTTCCGGGCTGGGTGTCTGGATGTCCAGCTGCCTTGCTGTCAGCACACCCGAAGTCCTGCATTTCTCTGTGCAAGAACAACCTCTTCAGAAACATGGGTGGGAGTGCAGGTATGACACACAGTGCCAAGCATGGGATTTGCCCAAAGTGGCAAAGAGCTGTCTTGATGCCTTGCACCAATGAAAAAGTGGTTTGCCTGCAGCTACAGCACGCACCAGGAGCTGAAGCACTGTCCCTCTGGCCAATCCATTACTTCTATGGCACATTAAAGGCATTCATATTCCCTTATGAATTTAAAGTATATTATTTACCTACCTGACATACTTGAGCTCTAAGTATACTTTTATGGGTATCTGCTCTGCATTTGGCACTCCTAGCTGGAGTTTGGGCCAAATTCGGCCTGTAAGTAGATTCATTGCTGTCATTTGGATTTGTAGTGGCAGCATTTGCCCATTATTGTGTTATTTTAATTCCCTCAAGAATCTAATGAAAATTAAGTGAAAAAATAAGGCTTTCTTTATTCTATTTTCAGAATGATGGATTGATAGAAGGACAGGCAACTTATACTTGTAGGCTGAAGATTTTATGCATATATACATAACAGATATGGAGACAGAATTTTTCCCTTATGGCAATGGAATGGTTTTGATAGTCTTCATTAAAATAGATTTGAAAATACCATTTGTTTTATGTTTAAACCTTAAATTAAATTTTTCAATAATAAAGTATGCTTATTATAACCCAATTCTATCAATCACTGAAATGAACAGCACATTGGTGGGTTCAAGCAAGTAAATAAATATGTTATTTTATTGCATGTCAGGAAGGTTTCTTGGATAAAATTCTTCCCTCTGAACTGGTGGGTTAGAGGTTTAAGCATCGTATAAAAGATTTTTACTAATGTAGAGTGCTGATCCTGCCTCTCAGTGCCTCGGACAGAGGGTGGCAGTTCAGGCAAAGTGTAAAAGCACGTCGTGCTCTGTTCAAGCCAGGCGTAGTGTTCCCCTGGTCCCTTTGAAGAGGTGCCACTCAGGGCCTCAGTAAAGGGTACCTCTTTGTAGCTGTGGTATTTTGAGATATATGTGATGTGTGATATTCTGCAGAGATAGTTTTTTAGTTGTTGCTACAGATCTTCCACTTGATGCATTTGTCTGGGGTCACTGTGGTAGTTAAACTGACCATTTTAATAAGTGTTTGGAGAGACCTTGAGTAAGAAAAGTTTTAGATAAAATTCAAAGAGGCCACATTCTTTGCTGGAAACAGGCACGGGTATGGAGGGCATCTTGATACCCTTGGTCAGTTCAGAGTTTTGCACTACAAAGACTTTGCAAAATTTTCCCTAAGCACAACTAAATAATTCCCTGCAGAAGGCAGGACAGGTATCCTCTCAGCTGGACAGACACGGCTGGGTGAACCTTGAGTGAATCTTGAACATGTCTGAGAGGCATGTGAAAGCTTCTAGAGCTGCTTGAACCGGGCTCTAAGCCTTCATGTCCCAGGCTTCTGTCTCCACTAAGATCAGAGCAGCTCTAGGAAAGAAGCGCAGGCACTGTTCTGCTGTTGTATTCCTGTGACTGATCACTGTACCAGACACACGTCCTGTTTCCTTTCATGTCTCAGACGTGTATGGAGCACCGAAAGCCCCCCCGAGATGGCTGCTGATGCTGGGTGCAGACATGGGGTGGGCTGTGTCCATTGGTTGTGTCCTGCACTCTGACACTTGCTCTGTGCACGTGGAATGTTGCTGACCATGCCCAGCCTATGCTGCCTCTCCCAGTGGCACAGGACAGACAGACCCTTGCACAGAGCAGCTCTGCTGTAGCAGGCGTTAGCTGAGCTCACTGGCTGGCGGGCAGATGGTGCAGGTCATGGGGCATAACTCTCATTAACTTGTAGCTGAAAGCCTGTGCTCTAGCATTCTGTAATATCATGGCCTGTGAGCACTCTATAAAAGGAGACCCAAATGAATCATATTACAGTAGCCTGGAGAAGAGGTCACAAATCTTTTTTGAAGAAGAGCCACTTCTGGCCACCGCTGAAACATGAACTTCCACATGTATCCTGTTATAAAAAATGAATTCCATGTTGGGAAACTTATTGACATGTTTGGGCATAGCTCATAGACAGGGAGAGCTACTAACACCCCAATGACACCTTCCAGATGTTCTTCCCTCAACAATTATCTGTCTTATCCAGGCTGGCTTGCTGCTCCACAGACATCTCTGGGTAGGCAGGATGACAGCCGCTGAAGGCCACTGACAGGTTTGGCAGAGGTGGGAACGTTCTATCAGGCTGAATAAATTCTGAGTATTTTGTGGTTTCCATCATTAACATGGCTAAAATGAGAGAGTAGGGACAGAGTTCAGAGGTAGCCTCTTGTTCAGACACAGAGGATGTTGCCCCTCCAGCTTCTCCTGGAAAAAGCAGAATTTCCTGACCAGGTTTCTGTTCTTCCAGCCCATGCTGGTCACTGTGTAGAGTGCAGATCTACACACAGATGTGTATACCCACGTATGAAAAACTTAGAGGTGGTGATGTAGCAGATCATCAACTACCATGGAGAGAAAACCATCTATGACAGGTTGAAGGCTGTTACCAAATTAATGGAAGGCATGAGAAGGTGAGAGGCACTCCCCATGGGTTGTTTTAGCAAAGCAGGTTGGTCCCAGTGCACAGTGGTTAATCCAGAATCCCTGTGGTCTCATAAGGCTGTGAGGCTCCAGCCTGCAGCTTCCAGACCCTGCTCTCATCAGTGTCCAAGGGTCTGTTTCCTCTCCCAGCCCACCCTGCTGTCACTCGAATGGGGCAGCAGTCAATGCAGCACTCAGGTACAAGCAGAAAGTTAAAAAAAGATTTTCCCAAGAAGACAAAGTAGAAGAAAAATGTTTTCCACCAAAGAACAGGTGAAATATCTTTGCCACGCTGTTTTGGGGTTGAAACACGAAGAGCAGAGCTTGCATGGGTCTTTTGTTTTACAGAATTGACAAAAGCACAGTGAGCAGCTGCAGCAAAGCCCACAGAAGGGATTGCTTGATTATGTGAACAGTGCTGAAGAAAAGGGGGTTACCGATTCAAACAAGAAATAACATAATGTCTGATCCGGGCTGGCAGTTTCTCACCCTCTCCTCACTTTTTGTGCCTTGGGAAGAAAAAAGAACTGAGAAGAACAGAACTTAGTTTTTAAGAAAAAAAAAAAAAAAAAGATAAAAGGAGACAACATTTAGATTGGGTGGACACCTTCAGAATGTAAGGTCAACATTCCTCAAACGTCGCATTTTTTTGGCGCAAATGCAACACTCTTGAGATTACCGTTAATTGTGTTTTGCTGTTTGTGACTTGAGGCTCATGATGTCATTTCATCTTTATCTGTGAATGAACCTGGGTATAACATAATGTGAACATGACAAAGTGTGCTGGAATGCCAAAAGCTAAAGAGAAACATATGACTTCTGGGCTGAATACCTGCTTTGCCCTAGTATCTAAGAAGAAAAAAGCTGGGATGTGGAAAGGGGGTGAACAGTAAGAAGAGAAGAAAAATTTGGCACGTCTTTTGTTGAAATTCTATCCTCCCCCTCCCTCGTATGCCCAGAAACCATCTGCAAACTTTTCAATCATTTTTTAGGATACAGTGAATTTTATCATAATTTTGTCAACCAAAACCATATGTGCTTTCTCTATTGACAACATAGAATAACAAAATCATATTTGTTCAAACCACAAGGCAGGTAATAAATAACTGTGGACACACTGCTATGTTACAACTTAATGTTGTTTTCTTTTTTAAAGAAAAGTATTGAATATTACCAAAAAATTTAATTTGGGAGGTAAAGTAAACTTCTGAAGAGAAAACCATCTGAGAGAAAGCTTGTGGCTCAATAACTTTCCCCTTCCTGTTAGACCAATTCTAGCTCGTTGTCCTGAGGCCATAATAAAATGAGATCTTCCACTGCCTGCCCTCATCTGTGCGTGGTGTCGATGCAGATGCAAACTGCAGGTAATGGCTGCAGCATGTCCCTGCTGCACACACATTCTGCACTCGGCTGCCCGAGCTCACACTGGCCATTGCTCTGAGAAGCTTGGGTCCCTCAGGTTGAAAGGTTAAATGTGAATGGAAGTAATTCAGGACATGCTTCCTTGTAATACACCCACCAAGAAATATCTTTCCTTACTGATATTAGACAAGCTAATCTTTTCAGGTGTGACCAGATATTTCCAGAATCATGCAAATATCATCACTCTAGAACATCGGAATAGTCCTGCTCTAGGTTCTCTGCTGACAAGTGATATTTGCTTATTCCTTGGGTCTAAAAATGCAGAAATCTGGAACACAAGTAGCTGCCTAAAGCACTTCAGAGAAGTCAGCCTTTTTTTCTTTCCTTTTCTTCCCTGTGTCTCTGTGTGTGTGGATGGAGGAAGCTGTTGCAAACAGCAGTGGGCCCAGCTGCTAATCACCAAAATTCTAATGGGGAACATGGCATGGATATGTTAATGGTAGTAATTAACCACTGTAAAAGGTTGCTGAAGAAGCTGGTGGACTCTGTCTCAGGTTATCTATAACTTGGACGGGCAACTTTCCTGGTCAGTGCTTCAACAAGTCTTTGAGCTTAAAGGATGATTATTATAGTGTGATTACACCAAGTAAGGGTCAAGTGATTTACAGAAAAAAGATCTAAGAATCCATGTGTAGACAAACATACAGTTCTAACATGATTATATATATTACATTAATAAACATGCTCTTGTCATTGTGTTAACAATGATAAACAAGCTTAGGTTTTTATAGTAATGCCTCATAAAGGTTGACTTGAGGGCTTGGTTGGATCTCCACCACTTGACTTTGCACAACTGCTCTTTACCTGGGCATTAAAGTGGATGCAGAAAAGCTTGTGCTTCACTGCAAAGTGCTCTGCAATCTGACAATGAAAAGCTACAGGTAAAATTCCTTATTGGAAAGGTTCCTTCATTCTCCTGGCTGTATCCATTTTAATATAGTACTTCCTCACACGCCTCCATTAGCCACAGCGTTTGAGTCTGCCATATTGTTTTCATTTTTTTCTTCTACATAAGAATGAGACAGACAGAAAGACATAAACCTTGGTCTGAAAAATTTACTTTTAAAACTATGCTTATTTATTATAATAATACCCTGAGACTTCAGCTGAGATGTGGCCTTGGGGCATTGTGATCAAGCAGGAAGACAGAAAGTTCCCCTTGAAACCTTCTGGGTCTGAACAGCACAAAGGGAAAGAGGGGAAATTCTATGAAGGAAAAGAGGGGAAGTTCTATAATTTTTCAGCAATGATAATGATAAAATAATTAACAGACTTTGCACATCTTTAAAACCCTCCTGCTAAATTCTTGATGATCTTAACAAATAATCAATTAAAGCCTTCTGAGATTAGTGAGCATTATTATCCCTGATTTATGGATTAGGTGACTGAGGTACAAAGGGATTAAATTCTCAGCCCTGTACCTCCTAACCGGGGCAGCCTCCTCCTGCCCCGAGCCCTTGTACACTGGTGTAAATGCCAGTGCACAACATGACACAAAGGCAGCTTCTGAGGTACTTTTTAGGATAACCCATGAGAGAATCTGAGGGACATCCATCCGTTTAAAGTCTGCTTTCTGATCAGTTAATACTCACCTTTGATTAGTTAATAACTTCTTCCATTCTAACCTGATTTCTCAGGTCAGTTCAGCCAGTTTTCAAGTCGTATTTAGAAAGGTAATGATACAAAAAGGAGAATATTGGATATTGTGTGTGAGACCCACTTAGCAGATGAATAGAGTATCCGACAGAAAATATGATGTAGCTGAAGATGTGGTTGAGAGTCAACACCACCACCGCAGCTGCTGCATTCATTCCTCAGTGAGTGCTCTTCATGGAGCAGGGGGTGCTTCAGGGAAATGGTGCTCTGCACGTGGCTTCTCTAGAGCTCGAGATGTAGGATCAGCACAAAATCGCTCTTACAAATAAATCCATGCACAAATCTATCCACATGTTGGTTGGAGAGATGCAAGTTGCTGCCGCTTGTAGACCACAAAACCTACAACAAGCGGGTGCATGAAGTCCTCACACACCTCACCTGATGTTAATGAAATCAGCCCTTCCTTGGGAGCTCCTCTTCACTGTGCAAAAGGTGCCTGAGCCACACCGCAGCAGTGAAGGGGTAGCTGGCTGTTGGGGGGCCAGAGTTGTGCTTTTGTCCCACTCTACAGTGTCACCCCAAGGACAACATTTGGAAGAGGATTGGTGGTGGCAATGGTGGAGAGCGGTGCTTGAGAGGTGAGTAGTCCAAAAGTGGGTGTTCCTCTGGCTGTTGGGTGGTCACGATGGTCATGTGTTGGGCAGTGAGGTGGGAAATGTATTTTCTGAGGTGGGGTGAGAGTTGAGATCTCAGTGTAGCCTGAGTCTTCTCCTGATGTAGATGTTGTGTCTCTGCTGCAGCAGGAGTCTGGAGATGGTACCACTATCACGCAGAGGAGGTTCGCTGGGACCAGAGAGCCCTGTGGGGCTTTCACCCCAAAGGGTCATGCTTCTGCTCTGAGCTGTGTGCATCCAATTAGAGATACTTCGCGCCTCCCAGTCTGTGACAAACTACCTTTGAGTCCAGTGTTTAACCTTCTGCATGGCTGCTCCAAGGAAGTGAACTTTCTTGTTGAACTTATTACACCACAAAAGGTATTGTTCGATACACGCCTTAGTTAGCAAATCCGTGTCTCCAGGAGATTTAGGGGAATGAGGCAACTGCTTGACTTGTGAAAGATGTGTTAGAGCTATTCAGAAGTTTTTGGTGCCAAATGTAGCAGAGATGGTGTCTTCTTGTGGTTTTTTTTTTTGTTTGTTTTTTGTTTTTCTCCTCCAACTGATGCTCTGTTTTCCATTCCTTTCACTGTTTTATACAAGAATTTCTTCTGCCTCTTTCTTTATGTGGAAATCAAAGACAATGCTTCTGTTCCAGGAATGTGGTCCATTTTCTTAGGAATACTGGATATTCAGGACAAAGCATCTGTGCCAAGGTTTCTTTTTGGTCAAATTGAAAGGGAGAGCATAGGTTGTGTTTTGAAGTGAAAATTACACAATTTTTCTATTTCTGAAGAGGTCTCATTAACACCTAATTTCCAGGTAAAGGAGCAACTTGATTTTCCTTCCTTTTTGAACACTGAATGAGGGACATTTCATAACTATTTTCTTTAACAGGCTTGAGCCTGAAAGGATCCATGGTGTCTTTCATAGCTCATCTCCACTGATCCCTCTGTCTATCTTGTAAATCCAAGCAGTTGCTACCAGCCTTTTTTTCTCTTCAATATTTTAATATTGCATATAATATTTAACAAGCATAGAAATGATGAAAATGCTGCTGAATGTGTGACACAGGACAGAACTGAATTAAGGCTGCAAAGAGCCCTTGTTTTTAACATACATTCATGATGGTTTTGTGTTGTGTTCTGCTTTTAAACCCAAACAGAAACCACTCCAACATCTCTACAGGAACTTGAAGAGGCTACACGCTTTCTTGCAGGTCGAGGTGCTAATAAACATAAGAACCCTGTTCTCAGTACACCCAAAAGAAAAGCAAGATTAGATCCTTTCACAGCTGCCTTAGTTTGGAGGCCAGAGTTTTAAAAAGGCACCTTTTGCACTCAAAATCCAGAATGTGATCCCATCAGGGCAGGTCCTCCATGTGAATGTGGGGTGCAGTGTGGACAGGGTGAGGGCCGGGAAGGGAAGCTTATTTGGAGAAAGTGCTACTTAAAGTAAACGCTGATGATTTAAAATGTTATTCCTTCTGTGCTTTTAGAGAGAGAGAGAGAAAAAAAAGAAGGGGAAAAAAGGTAATAAAGGCTCCCAGCCTGTACCTCATCTCCAGTCACTCCCGTGAAATTCCCGGGAGAGCATCCAGGCTCCCCTCTCCCCCTCTTTAAAAATGGTGGACCTGGAACCACTTACAAGAGAGGCTTAATAAGAGGCAAATGTGTTTTATATTTTGTATCTTGTTAAGTGAAAAAAGATGGATTCTCACAAGTAGTCTCCTGGTGCAGATTTGAGTGGTCTATGCATGCAAATGTTGTGATGCTTCGTCTGCCAGCATCCCGTTTCAGTCCCCCTTGGCCACTTAAAATCCCACCCCCCAGAGCAAGCAGAGATGAAATTGCTTCATTTGTACAATGGATCTGCAGATCTAGGGAGCTTGTTTCTATCTGATTTGCTGATAATTTACTCCTCATCTGATTTTTTTTTTTGTTTCCCTTGTCTTCCCTTCAACCCCCCTTAGAAAGAAAACAGTGTCTCAGCTCACATCTCTTCCCTAAGGAGGGAGGAATTGTTTCACTGGGCTGAGAGTATGATTGAAAGCAACTGAAAAAAACCTAAAAAAGACCTACACAAAGATGCACATTTATTACAGGACAAAAAACCCCCTTTGCAACTGAAAGCCACTGGTAAAAATTTCAATTTACATTCCTGATTGCTGAAAAATCTGCTAGAAAAATGTAACTACTGAAAATACAGAGTATGTTCTGTGAAGGTGTGTGCTGAACAGCAAGACATGTTCCCCCTCTGATAATCAGTTTTATGACCTTTTGGTGCAAGATAGTGTCATGCTTACTGTCTGCTTTCACTATTCAATGTTGAGGAAACACATTATATTTGTCTTTGATCCAGAGATCTGGATTGCTAAAACTGATGGCTACAATTAAAGACAGTCCTGCTGAAAACCTGACCTCTGTCTGCTCTCAACTTCATGTAAACTTTTCAATATGGATGTAATTTAGTATTAAATTACCCGTGCTTTATTGCTTCTTAGCACAGCTCTGTCCTGTTGCCTTTTAAAAATATGAAGAGTAACATAAACGAAAAATTGCACTGCATCTGCTTAATTATGTAATTATATACTTGTTTTCCTACATTTAGAAACCTTTCTGGCTGTGTTGTCTACAGAAAAGCTGTAATACTTGAGGTGGATTACTTCTCTCTGTTCTCAGAGCATATGCAGAAGAAAACATGCAACTGCTCGAGAGTGTTGCTGTTGTGAAGGGCTTGTGTTGAACTGTGCTCCCTTTTTTAGGGCAGCCCAACAAGCCCGTGAGGGGTTTTTTTCCTTCAGACCTTAAACATGACATCAGACCCTGATTTTCACTCTGTGGTCTTGTAGGCATTCTGTTTAAATGAGAACTAAACTCCTCAGCTTAAGGAGATCATGGAAATCACAGACAGTGTGATAGGAAGGGACTAGGAGGCATCATCTGATCTCTCACCACTTCTAAAAGGAAAAAAACCAACATGGAATTTAGTGGCCAGGAGTCTACAGGCTCCTGTTATCTTGTGCCAGATGCTACTGTGCTGGCGCTGGTGCTTCCAGCTCCAACCTTATCCAGCTGCTCAAGATCCAGGCACCCCGCACTGCTCTTGCCGCCCGTTGGGTGTCTTGATCCTTGAGTGTTCCATCCAAACTTCCTCCCCCTGCAACTCCTTAGCAAAGCATCTGGTGCTTTATCCAGTGCGCCCTCCTCCAGCCAGCTGGGGATCCCACTGGTGATCCTGAAGTGAAACAAAATGAAGAAGTGTTTTTTGAATTGGCAGCAAGGCTTGGTCATTGTGGGTCCCAAATAGCTTCTCCCAAGTCTCCATTCCTTGTAGACATGAAGGAGAAGGGTGAAATTGAGCCACTTGTCCCTCGGCAGCTGCTTGTGCACTCCACGGTGGGTGCAGGCCAGACAGCTCACAGCCTGGAGTGATGGAGATGCTTCCTAGGCATGATGTGGTAGCTGTTCTTCCTGCTGTTATGGTTTGTCCTGTTGCTGTGTAAATTGTAATTTAGATATTTTAAATGGGACTACAAGTCTGTTTTAACACGTCATTAACGCAAGCTGTATCACCCGGGCTCGTGCAGCCACGGCCCAGTCTCCTGCATGAGGCTGCGTCCAGGCTCCTCTTTGTGGGAGAGCTTCCTTTTTGCTTCCCACCATGCATGCAGAGCTGTGGTCAATGGCTGAATGTCCGGCTGGAGACCAGTAATGAGCGGTGTCCCTCAGGGATCGGTGTTGGGACCGGTCTTGTTCAATATCTTCATCGCTGACATGGACAGTGGGATTGAGTGTGCCCTCAGCAAGTTTGCCGATGACACCAAGCTGTGTGCTCCGGTTGATACGCTGGAGGGAAGGGATGCCATCCAGAGGGACCTCGACACGCTTGTGAGGTGGCTGATGCCAACCTTATGAAGTTCAACCATGCCAAGTGCAAGGTCCTACACCTGGGTCAGAGCAATCCCAGGCACAGCCACAGGTCGGGCAGAGAAGAGATTCAGAGCAGCCCTGCGGAGAAGGACTTGGGGGTGCTGGTCGATGAGAAAATGAACATGAGCCGGCTGCAGTGTGCGCTCACAGCCCAGAAACCAACCGTATCCTGGGCTGCATCCAAAGGAGCGTGACCAGCAGGTCCAAGGAGGTGATCCTGCCCCTCTGCTCTGCTCCTGTGAGACCTCACCTGGAGCATTGTGTGCAGTTCTGGTGTCCTCAATATAAAAAGGACATGGAACTGCTGGAACAAGTCCAGAGGAGGCCACGAGGATGATCAGGGGACTGGAGCACCTCCCGTATGAAGACAGGCTGAGGAAGTTGGGGCTGTTCAGCCTGGAGAAGAGAAGGCTGCGTGGGGACCTCAGAGCAGCCTTCCAGTACCTGAAGGGGGCCTATAGGGATGCTGGGGAGGGTCTCTTTGTCAGGGACTGTAGTGACAGGACAAGGGGTAATGGGTTAAAACTGAAACAGGGGAAGTTTAGATTGGATATAAGGAGGAAATTCTTTCCTGTTAGGGTGGTGAGGCACTGGAATGGGTTGCCCAGGGAGGTTGTGAGTGCTCCATCCCTGGCGGTGTTCAAGGCCAGGTTGGATGAAGCCTTGTGTGGGATGGTTTAGTGTGAGGTGTCCCTGCCCATGGCAGGGGGGTTGGAACTGGATGATCTTAAGGTCCTTTCCAATCCTCACTATTCTATGATTCTATCATTTTCAGAAGTATCATGAGAACTGCAGGTTTCCTTCTGGACTCTGGCATGTTGAATATAGTACGGGAAGAATTTTCTATCACAACCACTTAGGTACTAAAGCGAATAAATAAACAGGTATCACAATGTATCACCCAAGCGAGGTAAATACGATTTTTTAGAGACTTAAAATGTAAAATTATAAGATTAAAAATAATTAAAAATGAATCTAACAGGTGCAGTTTACAGCCTAATCTAGCTGTATCTATTGTCTTCTCTTTCACACTGCCTTACGTTGATCCTCTTCTTTAAGAACAAATGAAGCATCTACTAGGAAAGAAGCAACGCTGGCTGCATTGAATTTTGACTTCCATGTAAAAATGTACCTGCAGCCCATCAAGAAACTGCTGGGATTTCGATTTGTATCTTACGCAGCTTTCCTTGTGTCTTCATTTTGTGGGTTGAGAGCCCTCACAACAAAAGCAAAAACAAACAAATTGAGATTCACCTGCGGGTGATCCCCCGCAGCTTCTCCAGCTGTTGTTTGAATAAGGGTCCATCACAGTTTTGTTTAGTTGTGTGTCATCCACCTCCCTGCTGCTGCCTGTGTTTGCTCATAGTACTTCGCCTTCATGGGGACACAGGAGCACGTCCACCATACGGGCAGGTGTTGAGAAGCAATATGCAACTGTGACAACTTGAAAATATAATTATCTCCCTTCCTGAGACCCAGATAAGGTTTCTGTTTCCCAGGAGAGTGAAACTAGGAACGACTTCCAACGCAAAAGTGCTGCTAGAAGTTTCCCCTTGCCATTAATGCCTCTTACCCCTCTTCCCACTGCACGTGTTGCTGTGCAGTGAGGTTGGTGGTGCCTGTAGGGTCATGGGAGAGGTTGGCAGCATCCTGCAGCTTGCGCCAGTGGTGCGGGGAAAGCACATAAAGGTAATTAAGCTGAGAAGCAAGGGATGTTTGGTGGGGAAGGGGAGAAAAAGAGGAAGCTTCACTCGCAATTTTTTTCCCAGCTAAAAATGGTGCTGTGGAGAAATGGAATTTTTCACCTAAATATGTCTCGATTGAAAATCTTTGACCTTTAACATGAAAAACAACAACAAATTTTTGAAAGCAAAAATTTTTTTTTTGCGGTTTTGGTTAAATTGAGCCATACAATTAATATTGTAAATGAACTGATGGACTTTCCCCACCCAAAACAAAAAAGGGAGAAAACGCTTCCTGACAAGCTTTAATAAAAATACAGTTAAGGGGATGTTTTCTCATGTGGATTCCATTTCCTAGGATGCTGATCCCAGAAGCCCGGGACCTGTGCTGTCTGTGGGCTTTTCATATGAAGGGTTTGTGTGTGTAGCTCAGCAGCTAAGAGAAAAACACAGGAGTGTTTTGAAGAGTAAAATCTACGAACAGCTTAATGGTCTGAAGGTAAAGTCGATGCACGTGTGAAACGTAATGGAGAGCTAATGGGGCTTGGGAGAGAAAGGAGAGCAAAAATTACACATTGAGCATTCTGGGATTTGATGGTGGAAGTGTGGTACAATGCTTACCTATCACCTGGCAAGAAAGGCAAGGCTCTGAAATAATTTCTATAGGGATGCTGGTGCAAAATAGCCCTTCTGTGTCTTCATCAGCGTTCACAGTAACAAATATCTGACAGAGCTGCAGGCTTCATCCCAGAGGATGGCAGGCAGGGAGCAAGGAGCTGGTGTAGGGAGCTGGGTACTGAGTAGTGATTTGCTGGGGGCCAGGGCTGCTGGGGAGGGCGGTGAGCCACTGCCTGGGGCTGTCCAGGGAGCAGAGCTGGCAGGAGGGCCCAGCGGCAAAGCAAGTTGCTGTGGTAGGAAATGGGATGGTGCTGCAGCTGCGTCCTGCACCAGCTCAGGATGTGCTTGCTTTTGTGCCAGCTACTGCAGCTGATAGGGGCTATGGCCCAGAGCATGTGTCCAGTGGACAACAGGCACTGCAGGGAGTGACCTTTCCGATTACCGACTCTGGTGCACCAATGTCATTGCAAAGACATGGCAGTCGGCAGGATTTGTCCTTTGTCGAGGCACAAAGCTGAGATGTGGCCTATGCATCCTCCATTCAGAGCTGTGTTTACAGAAAAAGGGGGCTGCAGAGAGCCTTATTTTACTTACATATAAATATAAAATAATATATCTTATAACATATTCTTTCCTCTCACAACTTCCAGCTGGCTGCAGGTGTGCTGGAGAAAGGCACAGTGCAGGGATGATGCCTTGCTGCTTGCGGCTCCCTGGATTCATCTCTGGCTGCCAGTCCCCCACACTGCAGCTTCGTGGCACGGTCTTGCCAGCAGGGATTGAGGCTCCGGGATGGGATCTAGCACCAGGAGGCTGCTTTGGGCTCGAGGCCTTTGAGGGATCCCTGTGCGTATGAAATGAAAGGTGCTGGAGTAGAAGGGGGGATGCAAGGAGGGCAGCAGCGCCCGTGCGCTCACTGCCCCATGCCTTTGGTTTGGGGAGGTTTTCCAAGTATCTGCCACCCAGCGAGGGTGGGCGCAGAGGAGCAGGAAGCTGCTGGCTCTCTTGTGGGAAGTGTTAAATAAAACCTGTTTGTTAAGCTGGGACACACTGAGCTGAGAAACCTTTTAGCTGTCTCCACTTGGGCAGATGGATTGGCCAGTGGCAGGTTTGTGCCTGCCCTGCTGCATGTCACCGTGTGGCTGTGTGATGGCAGCATGGTCGCGTGTGTGTGTGCTCTCTGGTAGAGAAAACCATGACTGGGGAGCTGACAGCACGTGCCTCTTCTCTCCCTAACCCAGCGCTCTGTTCTGCATTAACAGACCAAACTCTTCAGAAAAGGGAACAAGAAATGTCAAGTTAGGCTGGTGCATCTCTCTACCTGTGTATTTTTTTTCCCTTTTATTCCCCATAATTAGAAGAATTAAATCACAACTTGTGTGAGGTGGGTTTTTATTGTTACCATTAACTACTAAAACTCTGGATATTTTTTTATATCGGAATGAACATCTACTCCAGTTTTGCATCTGTCTGCATTTCGGTGCTCGGCATAGTCAGTGTCAGGGAGTTCCCAAGTTTAATCTGCATATGTGGAAAGAAATTCCCCTTATTGGTTTTGAATGCATCACCTTTTAACTTCATGGAAGGTGTGCAGGTACTATCTCATAGCTTCTGGGTTATGAGATGGCCCAGAAGCAGCTGATCTACACCCTGTTGGTTGTTCATTGTCTCATACGCTGCTGTTATGTCTCCTCTTATTTTAGTGCCTAGTTAAGGTTAAAAACTCCAAACCAACGACACAAAGTCTTTCAGTTGCTGGTCACATGAGAGATTTGCCATATTCCTCATCATTCCTGATGGTTTGCTCTGAATCACCTCTAACTATGTAATACTATCTTTCAAATAAGGTGGTCAGTACTGTACATTACAGCTGAGAATACTTGATTTACATGTGCTACACATAATTTCCCCATATTATCCAGCATTCCAATGTACTGGCTTTTCTGACCATGATATTTCAGCCTTACCGATTCTAGCATCCCATCCTGGTAACTTCTGGCCTTCAAGCCAAAATGCATCAAGCCACAATCCCTGCCTGCTCTGTTACTCAGCCCTGGCATTTCCACTTCTCAAGCTTCTTCCCTGGTTTCCTCTTGCACCATAGGAAAGCTCAGGTTTGCTGCTGTGCTCTGTCTGCACAGCGTGGTCCCAACCTCTCTGCTGCTGTCTTGGAGCTGATGGCTCTGTGTCTTCCCTGGCATTTCCACCAGCCCTTAGAGCCTCTCACTCCATTACTTGGGATGCTTTTTCTTTCTTTAAGACCCTTCTAAAAAGGTTAGTTCCTCGGAGAGCTGCACAGGCTCTGATCCATGTCACTGAAATACTTCCATCATCCTTCAATGCCGAAGCAGAACTTAAAAATGATAAACTAAATGTCTGATCCCTCAACAGCTACACATGCAAGTTCTTCAAAAGAAATGATCATCTGAGTAAAGTCATGTACGAAGATATTTTCAGTAATGAAAAATCCTTAGGGTTTGGAGTTTTCCTTTGTTAGTAGCACGGAATTTTGAGCCTCAGTAAATGACTGCTCATTAGAATTATAGGGTTACTTTGATGCTTTAAATTTAGATAGAGTCCTACCTGTCTCTCCAAACCAGCCTGTGCACTGCAGTGTTGGAAGTATTTCCCACATTTGCCAAACAGGGAAACTTTGTCTTTTCTAATTATGCTGATTGCCTGATTTGTACTGAAAGTAGTTTTATGTTGTCACATTTGTTTTTGTTTTTGTTTTTTTTTAAATAGATGAATATTTCAAATAGGTATAAAACAGAATAAAGAAAACGCTAAGCGATGTAGCAGAAATTAAGCGTGTATAATGGAAGACAAATTTCCAGTTTTTATCAAAAGCAGAATGTGACTTCATTGGTTTGTGTAATTTTTGGTATGAGTCAAGCAATCGAGGTTAAGATGTCTGATATTTAGGGAAAGATTTGATGCTTTAATAAGGGAATCCTCTGCCTGCCTCATCCATCATTTGTCATCCTCATCCATCCAAACACCACTGTAAATTTGTCAGACCCTTTTCCATATTCAATACTTGTATAAATAATGGCCGCTGTGAGCAGAAAAAAGGCAACATGCGTTTCCTGTTTCTGTCCTGTCTCCAGTCATACCCATGGAAATGTTTATCAGATTTCTGCCTTCAAAATACTCCTGCTCAGACCATATAATATAATTGCTTAAGGAAAAGTGCATTCCAGTGTTGCCCCTTATTGTGGTCGCTACTTGCCAAAAACCCATGAGTTTGTGAGCTTTTCGATAATATATGAAGCAGCCTGTGCTTCATTACTCCACGCTTTTATCCTACTTCATCATTTCTTCCTTCTTTTCTGTGCTATCTTAGGGATTATGCAGCTTCTCTGCAATATTCTGAAATTAATCAAACCAAGCAAAACCTCATGCTATATTATCCATCACTGGAGGAGAATGATTTCCACAATCCAGGCAGCTTTACATTGTTTTGTCCAGGGGCTGCAGCAGAATTCCATTAACCAGAATACACTAGAAATGTGATTTCTCACAGAATGCATTTGCTAAATATTCAAAACCAGCAAATTTTTTGATTTGAAGCCATATATAATGCTAATAATTTTTCTGTTATTTTAATGAGGAAGTGGGCAAGCATAATGTCCACTTCTTGCTGTGAATTTTCACCCGTGCAACAGCAGCTGTGCACTGCTGCAGCGAGACTACCAAAGCTCTGCTCCCAGAAATGTAAAAACTTAATGGATGCTGACCCAGAGTAGTTTATATTTGGTCTATTATATAATGAAGCTCTAAAGGTAATTTCTTTCAATAAATTAGTAACCATACTGCAGATTACAGACGCTTAGTTTGATTGAAAGTAATAAAGAGAGATCATCCATAGAGTTCACTGAATGATGGTTCTGACTGGACCCACTGCTCAGAGAGATAAGAATTAATCTCACAATCCTCCCCATGCTTCCACCCACCCTGGTCTGCCCAGCACCAGCGCAGGGTCCTGTTGGCTCCCCTTGTGCTGGGGCAGCCCTGGCTGGGGACAGGGACCCCCGTTTGGGGTGGGTTGATCTGGGTGGTGTGAGTGCTGGCCATGTGTGTTGATGGTGGTGGTACCCAAAATGCACAGGGTGTGCAGCTGGCTCCCACACAGTGCGGTTACAAAGGCTGCATGGTGTCTGCCTGGCCTCGGATGGCACCACATGAGGGCACAGGAGCATGAAGATGAAAGCTGGAGACTGAAAGAGGCTGTTTAACAGACACAAGGGCTTCTGCTATAGACATGTTTTCGCTGTTACAGTAAGATCTTGGCACTGGACCTGACTTGTACATGGGCATATTTACTCCGGTCATTCAGGCTGTGTCTGGCAGGTTGGAATAGATGATCATTGTAAGTCCCTGAATTTTTATTAAGCTCACCAGCTGCAAGGCTCTTCTTATCAGGAAAAGCACTAAAAGGGGAATAACAACAGTTCCTGCTTGCCTGCCACTGGGAAGTGACTGGAAGAAACCAGAGCTCTGGGTAACTCCACCTGATACAGAGCTGATATTTAGGTTCAAACAGTATCTGCATTCTGAAGTGTTTACACCATTTTTCCTTCCCCTTCTTCTGCCCACGAGTTTCTTCTTTGAGCCCAGCACTGCCACAGGCTAATTCCTTTTCCAGGTATTTTACCATTGCCAAAGGTATTTCCTCTCTCTAAATGGCATTTTAATGAGTGCCTCCACAATTTCTGATGATAATGTCATTAATTTATTCTGTACAGCTTTGCTAACAACTGTGAGCTGTTTACTTGTAATGATCCTGACTTCTCACCTGCTTCTTGATGTCTTTGGTGTTGAGTGTTATATTAAATGGGGAAAATGAAAATGCCTTTAAATAACGGAATGGAACCACTCTGTGCATTTGAGGAGTGACAGTCACCGGGGAACAAGGCTGACCACGACCAGGGAAGAAGAGGCAGAGTAAAGGCTCGGGGTGTACCTGGAGGTCAGGGGGGATGCTGAGCCCTGCGTTGCCCATACAGTTACCCTGAGCCATGGTGAGAGATGCAGAAGTTTCCTTAGTGGGGAGGGAGATGGATAAGAGCTGTTCATGTGCATTTCTTCACCTGTGACTCCCTTCTGTTATGCTGTCACTACATATAAACAGTGAGCTTATGCCCGGAGTCAGGATGACACAGACACCAGCAGTATGGAGGGAACGGCAAGTACAAATTGAACTGTAGTCAGATACGGAACATAACTGTCAAACAGATGAGCAGGTTTGTGTTTGTTGCTTTATTGTGAAATCAAACACCGATGTTTCCAGTTCACACAGAAACTATCAAACTGCTGCTCCTTTACTTTTTTTTTCTCTCCTCCTGAATTGTGACTTATGCAAAAATTAAGAGATTAGGACAGCATAAACCTGTTATTTAGCTGTCTAAACCCTCATTAAATGAGCATGCTTCTATCCTGATCTCAAGCTTTCCATTAAGGATGTACGCTGCTGCGGAAGGACTTCAGTTAACTACTGAAAGACATGTTTGTTAGAAAAAATGTTTACCTGCCAAGGCAAAGCTAAACCATAAAAGTGCAACTTTACTGCATTGCTCAGCTGAAATAGTACCACAGCCTGCTGCTGCATGAAAGCAAGACCTCACAGACAAATAACCATCATTGTGTGGCAGTGGTGTGGGGGAAAGGGCAGGGGGTGCATTTTTTTATCCCTGTTGCCAAATTTCCCTCTCCAGCGAGACAGCCTGAACTTGTGACATTATCCACCCTCACGCAGACCGGTCGCTCCCCTTCTCATTATACATTCTGCTGCTGATAATACCACTGGGTTAATGCACCAGCTTTCACAGCTGCGTACGTCAGTTCACAACCTGACGTGTCTACAAGTGAAATGAGGGTGATGCAGACCTCAAACAGATCCCTGGTGGGTATTATTTCGTGGCAAATCATATGATTATTCATAGATTCAGTGGATAGTTTTTGCTTGGATAGCAAGGAATAAGGTCCAGTTCCACAAGGTTTGGATGCTCTTGGGCTGAATTCAGGCAAACACTGGGCATTTCCCAGCACTCAAAGTCATGAAGGAACATGGGGTGCCTTCTCCTGCCACAGCCCAACGCAGCACTCCTGAATCCTTATCTCCACAAGACAGATGGACAAATGCAGATACAGATGTGTAACTTCATGCTGCTCACATACACTGCCAGAAAGGGGGATCGTCCTGTTGCCATGAAATGGGCATGGAGTGACAATGAGAATGTGAATTATTGGGTGAAGTAGGTGAATTGTGAGAATCATATTTGCTCGTTTGCCTGTTTCAGGCAGGCAAACGCAGCTGCACAATACCCTCTGCATCTTTGCTTACTATATTTATGCTATGGTTGGATGAGCTCTTTTTCATTGACTCTTTAACAAAAAGCCACAAAACCTACCCCAAACTGTAGTTCATTGACAAGCTACACTGGACATCAGGGTATGAGGCTAATGTTCGTGACACCACCAGAGCTGGGGGTGAAGTGATATTCAGACATTACAATGCAAATAACAGGTTTAAGTTCTGTCTTTCTCAAGACCCTGTGGGTGCTTTGCTTTGGGTTAAAAAAATAGAAAAAGGTCAAGCGCCATTGAGCTGGTCTCAGAGAGTAAACAGTTGTTTTAAATGTCGCAGTGTACTCACTTGTGTACAACATGAGAGCTTCTTCTTGCAAGCAATACAGTAGCGTTCAAGTATTTAGGTCTCCTTAAAACTGTTTCTTCCCCCACTTGTGTTAATACAGATATTAAGCCTAATAGTATCTACTTAGCATAAACAAGAAGATAAAAATGATTTCTGTGATTCAAATGTTTGTTATTTAGCATTAAGCATCTTCATACTCTCATGTGTTTTGCATTTTAATCCACTCTGTGCTTGGTTTTGGGATTGATAGATTAGTTTTAATCCCCTGTCTAATAGTGGAGTACTAGTGAGATTTATTAAACTGGCAGGGTTTGGTACTTGGATTTAAGAGGACTCACATGCACTGTTCATGCATATTAAATTTGGGAAACCACCGATTCAGTTTATAAAGGGCTGTGATGTCCTTCCATCACTGAGTGTTTCTGTTGTGCTCCACTAGCTCAGTAAGTCTTTATATTTCTGAAATGGAGCTTTTTTGGTGGTTCCTTCCCACTGCATAGACACAATACACCACAGATACGGTTTTGACTGTTAGAGTTATGATTGAAATTCAGTTCATTTTACCCTGAATTTGTGCTGTCCCTCTCCTCCTGGGTCCTGAAGCACTGACTTTTGGGCGAGGATCCCTTGGGGTGCAAGAGCTGCTGCTGTGGGTGCTGAATCCAGGGGCATCAGAGCCTAGGTGGGTGCTCACATAACACTTCCCCTGCCCCTTCATTAGCAGTTCATTGTCTCAATGTTGCAGCTGTGTGTGACTGAGGCTGTTGGTGTGGGTGTTTTGGGCTGAAATAGATGTCCCAGATGCTCTTCTGCATTGATGGCTTTGACCTGGTTGCTGCGGACTGGACTTGCTGGCAGAGGTGGTGCTTCCAAATTGTGTGAGCTTGATGGTAATGCGATGAAAGTGACAGAGGTATGGAGGGTGTACGCTGGCTAAGAAGGACGGGCGTACTGAAAAATGCTTATTGGAAATCAATTCTGGAGAAGCCTGTGTGCTACACTGCCTCTGGTCATTGACTATCCTGGTTTCCCAAGCTGCATGTCCTGGTTTGCTCCTGGCTGGAACACGTCACGTGTTTTCTGCATTTTAGGACACAAATAAAAGTGCTGTATGGTGATTAGAATGGGAAATACTGTTACGCAGGGAACAGCAGAAGGCAGATAATGGTTAAAAAAACACTGAGAACTTCAAACTCGCCTAAATTGCAAATTCATGCCCTATCAGTAGAAGATGAGTTGACTTAATTTGCAGTTTTACTGGTTAATATACCGTTAATGCTGTAACACTAGTAAGGCTGTGAGAAATGGCGGAAATTTACTTTTTTGTTAATGTAATTATAGGATTGCCGTATAAAAGTTATTAACTGTAGAAGCGAAAACTAGGAAAAAGGAGTTTAAATTTAATGATAAGCTAAAGAAACCACTAAAAGCTTTTTGCAAGAAGATGCTTTATTATTGCAGGTTTGCTTCTTTAGCTAACCTCTAGTTTTGATTTACCAAATAAATATATAAAGCAGATATTGCAAACACAAGGGGCAGCAGTTGTAATCACCAGCTTAGGAAGTCCCACATTTGATTAGAGCACAGATACTAATCAAAATAAAAGGCTTTCTGGAGTTTTGCTTGGTCATTGGGAACTGCTCAGTCCTGTGAACTAAAGGAGAGTTTCAACACTTGGATTTAAGATCCAGCAATGGAAGATAGAAACTTTAATTGAAAAGAAATTGTATGATATGCAGGATAATTGACAATACTTTTCTGCCTCAGTTAAAGCAAATTTTTTGTTCTGCATGTGACATAAAAAGAGATGAAGAGGGCAAATAGACAGTTATTTATTCCTAACCCTTCCTTTTCATTTTCTTTTTTCCTAATGCCAGAATACAGGCAGTGACATTGAAAGGTGGCGAATTCAAACAATGATGTTTTCACATAACGTGCTTTTAGCCCTTGGAGTTCACAAGATGCTGATGGTGCCACAAGATGTTGATGCAACAGGATTGAAAATATTAGATGTTTTATTTTATGCGTAACAAGAACACCCATGCTAATACATATAATTTCAATTAAATAATCAAAATTCTAGTGCTCCAGGACATAAGACAATCCCTAACTAATGGTAAGGGGATGGAACTCCCTGTGGCCATGTTATTTCATAATTATCAGCTCTGAGGTTTCTTGCCCATTTCAGGGAGAGGATATTGCACAAAATTAACTGTTTGGAGCACACAGAAGTAGGAAACCACTCGGTTCATCAGCTTTTTGTGTTCCACAGGAAAACTACCCATTTGCAATGCAGGGGTTTCCTGGGTCCCTCGTTTTGTAAATGTGAAATTTACATTTACATTTACATGTTTGCAGATATGATGTTGTCAGAAGGGTAGAATATCACTGTATATCTTTACTTTGTCTGTTTGTTTTCCAGTTTTCATTTCACGTATCTAGTTTTGGCAGTTTACCACAGGCAAATTTAACACAATCTAATACATTAAAAGAGAAAAAAGAAGGCTGTTGTGTAGGGAGGTGGTGTAACCTCTCCGGTATCGGTCCCTGCTGTCCCTTGCGGAGTGGTACGGGAGAGATGTTCACGGGGTGCGGCTGGACAGGGGGCAGCATGTGGTTGTTTGGCAGAGCATGTCTTGGAGGGTCCCCACAACCCTCCACTTTTACCTGATGATCCATGATCTGAGCAAAATGAGGAGAAACTTGAAAAGGCTGTACTTTTTTGGATAACCTTGATATTCTGAAATAGTTGCATCTAGAAGAATTAAGTTGGCTTCACTAACTGACTTGTGGGAGGTGGGTGCTAAATTAGAGCTCACAGGGGGACTCTCTTTGGTATCATGCTTTCCACAAACCCTTAACAGAGCCCCAGGTGCAAACTATGTTCTCCTTTATGACACCAATATCCTTAGGTGCTCACTTGTTTTAGGATATTCTAGCATATTATGGTCGATGACAAAATGAACATGTGCGGCTGCAGTGTGCGCTCGCAGCCCAGAAACCAACCGTATCCTGGGCTGCATCAAAAGGAGCGTGACCAGCAGGGCGAAAGACGTGATCCTGCCCCTCTGCTCTGCTCTTGTGAGACCTCACCTGGAGCATTGGGTGCAGTTCTGGTGTCCTCAACATAAAAAGGACATGGAACTGCTGGAACAAGTCCAGAGGAGGCCACGAGGATGATCAGGGGACTGGAGCACCTCCCGTATGAAGACAGGCTGAGGAAGTTGGGGCTGTTCAGCCTGGAGAAGAGAAGGCTGCATGGAGACCTCAGAGCAGCCTTCCAGTACCTGAAGGGGGCCTATAGGGATGCTGGGGAGGGACTCTTCGTCAGGGACTGTAGTGACAGGACAAGGGGTGATGGCACAAAACTGAAACAGGGGAAGTTTAGATTGGATCTAAGGAGGAAATTCTTTCCTGTGAGGGTGGTGAGGCACTGGAATGGGTTGCCCAGGGAAGTTGTGAGTGCTCCATCCCCGGCAGTGTTCAGGTTGGATGAAGCCTTGTGTGGGATGGTTTAGTGTGAGGTGTCCCTGCCCATGGCAGGGGGGTTGGAACTGGATGATCTTGAGGTCCTTTCCAACCCTAACTATTCTATGATTCTATGATTCTATGATTCTATATTACAACTTCAGAAAACCAAAAGCCATGTCTGGGAATGGATCTAACAAGCCTAGAAGAATTTGCAGAAATGCCATATGGACATTGCAGCCTGGGTTTCAGTTTCCATCTATATTTCCAAGGCTCTTGTGGTACCATATAAACCAACAGCATGTTTTGTTTCATGCTAAGAGCCACCTTCAGCTTAAATCAAAGAGGAAATGCAGAGATGCAGCAAGCGATTTGATTCGTGTTCATTCTGCCATGCGTTGGGTTTTCTGTCAGTGGTGACTGTGCATCAGCCCGCCCTAGATCTGCCTGAAACTGCTCTGACCTGGCTGCTGTCAGCCCTGAAACTCTCACTTGGGAACGACTTGGCAATGAAAAAACCTCTTTGCTTACTTCAGGTGATTTGTTGATATGTGAGTACATTAGTAGGGGAAAATATGAATGAAACAGACTGGAGTGAGCAGGTTGTGCACAGCATTGCTGCAGCCAGGATTTGTCTATGGGCACAGTGCTGTCTGTGGAGGTAGCAACTTGTGAGTGCGGGGTTTTGCTGTATTCTCACCCAACTTTGTGTAAGACACCACGAAGACACCAAATTACAGGAAATCTCTTGTATCAAAAGAGTTAAAATAGTAACTCATGTCTTTGCCATCTCTGAAGACACTGCTGGCACTGAAATGTGCATCTATAAATGAAAAGGTGCAGTTTCACTGGCACACCTCTGATCCTGGTTTTAGAAGGTTTCTAGCCATTTGCTGAGCACAGACATTGAGCTGACAGCTCTTTGATGGCTTCCCCAGTGCAGATCCAGAGCGTGGTGGCAAACCTCAATGAGCTCATACCTATACTGAGCTGAAATGATGTGACAAGGACTTAGTTTTGTGTTTTAAATCTTCCCTGGGCTTCTGTTGCAATTAAACAATATGCACACATTGGTAATTGGGTTCCCCCGCTGCTAGGTTCCCATTACAGGAATGATACCTGCTGGTGAGGATGATCATGGTCTTCAGTACTTATTTTCCAAAGTACTTGCATATGCAAAGTGTTTCACTGGTGCTCCTTGCTGTTTCAAATACACTAGAGATGCAGCTCCAAGAACAAGTTCCTGCTTAGCCCCAACACTGAGATACTTCTTTGCTCTCCAATCCCTCCCCCAATGCCTACAGACATCATTTTTCCCCTTTTAATTATTTACAAAAGTTTCAGCCACGTTGGGTGTCTTCCCTGTCAATGCAGTTCTGGGCTGATGTCCTTCTCCCCAGTGACTGTTGCCAGTCCTTGTCGACTGGGATGGGTGTTGTTTCAGCACATGTATCCTTGAACTTTAAATAGCAAACTCCTTTTTTTCTACTTTTTGAGTCTATAAAAGTTACGAGTTCTCTTCAAGGCCCTGGTGCTGGCATATGCTACCAACATGCTGCTGTATGTGCTTTCCCTCAGTGGTGAATTTGGCTATGGTAAATCTTCCAGTGTCCTCAGCTATTTTGATTAATTCACTGTAACATGAAGCAACATTGAATGATGTCACATGAATGGAAGTAAGAAAACATCAGCTTTTAAAATAATGTCTGGCTTGCCCCTGCTGCATGGCAGTAGTTCTTAACATTTGAAGGAAAAATTTTTTGTATCCTTTTATGTAAACACATCGTGTTAAAAAAGGCAAACTATAAAACATTAAAAACCCTGCAGGGTATTAAAAATACCGGTCTCGATGCATGTGTTCATTCCTTTCACTTTCTTTTTAGATCACTAGTGTTGGTACAAAATGAGCTGAGAGAAGGAGAGAATTCTAATTAGGTTTAAAAAAGAAAAAATATGGCAGTTTATTTTGAGCACAGGTCTGCTTTGCAAAGGCATATCCCATTTCAGATGCAGGAAAAATGAATCACTATTACGCATTTATCATCATAAAAATGCTTATTTGGACTTTTTTTTTTTTAAAGAAAAGGAAAAAAAAATATAAGAAGGGCAAAGCAAAGAGCCATCTCTGAAGGGCAGTTATTGCTTGCCCTTGCTTGGGAAAAAAGGCTTTCTCAATGGGATTACGTCCCCGCTCATAACCTATCAGCCGTCTGATCAGAAATTCATAACGCAGGCCATCCATTTCCAGCTCTGCGAGGGCTGCATGATTGAATTTAAATAGGCAAATGCCAGACTTGAGCTTTGACATTCTCTCTGTCTCTCTCAATCTTTCTCTTCCCCTGCCCTCCCAATCATAGTGCTTTTCTTCCTCCCTTTCTTCCCCTCTTCTGTCCGCACACCACCATTTCGCAGGAGGCTTGAGCCAGCGTGATGAGAAGTTATCAGGAAATGGAGGATGGATGTGAGGGGAGAGGGAGAGGAGGGATGCACAACAAGGGAGAAATACTGAGGCAACTGGACAGCAAAAAATTAGAAATTGTTGCTGTCATGCTTTCACTGTGACTCTAAAATCTGTTTTTAAAGACCATGACCTTTTTTTTCCTCATTTAAAAAGACGTATTTCAGCATACATTAATAGTCTGTATCCTTACCCAACCCGTAGGATGTCTGTGAGCACAAAGCTCCTAAGCTATTCTCTTTTTTCTGTTTCTTACATAGCTGATAAGGATGAAAATGAATTCATAGCTGTGTGCTCTCAGTCATGGCGGTTTAAGGTGCAGGAGACGACAACACTGCCTGGTGGCAGGCACTGGCTGGGCAAGGGAACTGTCTCACCCACGTGAGCCCCTGTGGTGCTGCCAACCCTCTGTGGGTTTCTGTAGGGATGGTGCTGGGTACTACAGCTGCAGGATGCTACAGGGTGCCAACCCCACCAGGACAGACTTGAGTGGACACCAGTGGGAATACAGCCAGGGATAACACCCATGCTGAGCTGGGCCTTCTGAGCAAGGCAGGTAGCTGTGCCTGTTGTTGCTTTCTTTTTCTAACAAGCTTTGGCGTGCAACCTGCTCCCTCACTAGGGAAACATGCTTCCTGCTCCCTCTGCCCAAACCCTGCTCCCTGGCGGAGAGAGCTGATTATTGAGTTAGTGATATTAAAATGATATTTTTATTGCTTTCTTCTCTGCTGGGCCTTTTATCCCCTCTTCAGTGTACAGATGCAGTTTCAGCCTAAACCTTCACTGTAAATTGTGCTTCAAAACAAACGTTTTAAAAGTCTTACTTTGTCCTTCAGGAAGCAGGTAAACACTCCAGAACGTGCAGTTTTATCTGGTGGTACTTTATGGCCAAGCCAAGCGCAGAGAAGTGCAAGAGAGTGTGTTGTCAGTGTAACAGTTGTTTTTAACTTGAGGAAGCTGCTCTGAGGGTATTTTCGTGATTTTTCTTTTTTATTTTTTTCTTTCTTTTCCTTCCACCTGGAATTTAAGTCCACAAGGGTCTTAGCCTGTACATCCTTTCTGTCCCTTGAGTTTTTCTCAATTACTGACTTTTCTAGTCCAAAACTAGAGTCTTACTGAGGCTTCTGCTCAAAAAAGGCACTAAATTTGAGGCTAAAAATGACACATGGAGAATCAATGCCTTCCTTCCCTTACACTTCCCAGAGATTAATCATCCTTGTGGTAAGAAACATGTCCTTGGATTCTTGAGTTGTCTTGACTTCAGCTTCACCACCAGATCTTTCTTTGCCCAAGTTAAAGAACACATTTCCCTGTTGTTGTTATCGTCAACAATGGTTTTTCAATTATTACTAACTTCAGGATTCTTAAGCTTTTGCCCAGCTCTGCGCCCGCAACAGTCCTGAAGATGCTGGGTCTATGCTCTTCCACTGAGGGATCAGTTCTCTCTCTGCCTGCCTCTCCTTCTCCACTGGCCACACTGCTTCTGGGTTGACCCTCTGCAGCCTCCCAGGTCTTCAACCAGCTGCCAGTGTTTGAGAACATCTGCTTTGTGCAAAACTGGCACTGGCATGCACATTCCCCTCCCAGTTGCTAAAAGAAGCTGAATCCTGTGTTAGCTTTCCTAATTTAGCCTGACTTTCATTGCCGACAACTCCTTGCTATACTGTTACTTGCACCTGGTGGCAGAAATCGAGATGAGGTCTCATTTCTAGAAGTGCCAGAGACCTGCTAAGGGTGGCTGTCAGCAGTGCTGGTGTCCTGGGAGGCTGTTGGCTTAGCAGAATGTACCTGCTCTCTATTGTTTAATTTCACCTCAGCGTATCACTAAACTGCCAAGTTTCATGCTTCATGGTGGTTCTTACGTGAGTTTGTCAAAACCCCTCTTTCAAAATAAGAACTGTGAAAACTTCTGTTTTTCACTTTGTATTTTCTGCTTCAGCATCTCAATCTCATTGTGGTCTTAAAGGATTGCTAAGTTTTCTGTGTTTTCTATTTCACTTCAAAAACCAGATATCCCCAACTCTGGAACCACTTTTTTTGCTATCTTTAGCTTTCCTCACCCATGTTCTCCTGCCCATAGCTTCTTGATTATTTTACTTGTTACCTATTGTCCTCGTTTCCATTTGTTGTCTTGGTTTCTATTTCAGTTGCTGACTTTATATTGCTAACAAGCAAAGATGCCTTTCTGCTGAAGTTGTCACCTTTCCTCATTGTCCAATTGTCTTTTTGGCCATTTAATATGTTTCTTCTGTAGTTTTGGTTGATTTCCTCCTAAATCCTTTATTATGATCAGTTTTCAATGCTTTTTGTAGCTTTAGGAAATACCATGTACGTGTACTTTGGAACTGTGATCTGCATAAACAGGTTAAATATAAGGTGAAAGTTCCTGAAGCTCTGGCTTCAGATTTCCAAATGTGAATTATTTGGTGCTAAAACCATATGTCCTTTACTTTCAGTGCCTTCGGTAAGAACTAGTTATCTTTTCTGAACGACCTATCCCAAAATTAGAGTAGAAAAGGAGAATATAAAACTAGCAGAGGAAACTGTTAATTTGTCAATCTTTTGGCTGATGGGAATAGCCTTGTGCTGAATCACAGGGTTTGCCTAACAGAATACAAGAAAGAGAGGTGATAACAAGCAGGTTTCGGCATGAATGACTCTTACAGTATGTTATTGCCATTAGAAAAGAATAAACACTGCACCGTGAGTTTCTTTTCTATAGGTTGTCAAAAGGGAGAAATTAAATGGCAATGAAAAACTTGTATATTACTTTTGATGAAGGTATGACAAGCCTTTCTTTACACAGCAAAGTTTGGCTTTTGATAATCTTCTCTGCTTTCCACAACAAATTAATTAGAGAATATGTTTGTCAAAAATAATAAAACTTCCAGGTTTTGGTAAAGCAAAAAATATTTGCTTTACCATTTCAGCTTATGTATGCTAGTAATTTAACCATGCAAGGAGAGAATCCAGCAAATTTGTCTTTACGGGCTTTCACAGTAACACCTATGGTTGCTAGCTTGAATCTTGAGTAGCAGGTGTATAGTATTTAAAAAGCAAATACTGTATTTAACAAACCAGTTCAGATTAATTATCTCAAAGATAGAGGTAGAATTTCAGTTCTGAATTTAACGATCAAATGAAGAAGCAGAAAAATGCAAAGGAAAAAATTCTAATTCAAATTATTTTTAAAATTTGGAGTCTTACTTGAAAGTCCAGCTATTTCTGGCTCCTGCACAGGCACTCTAGTGATGATACCAAGTAGAGCAATGGTAACGTCTGGGATAACTGCTTCCCAGGGGCCCTGCAGAGAGTAAAGGCAGCAGTGGTGGTGGAGTCAGAATTGCAAACGGGGTTTGTGAGTGACTGAGAGCTGAGTTCAGCTCACCTGACAAAATTCTTAGTTTCACTGAAAACCAAGTGGAAACTCTTATGAAAGAAAAATATCTCTTAAGCTTATGGTTATAATAAGTGAGAACTGGTTGAGTCGTTCTTCCTCCAGGATCACCACTTCTAAATCTAAGTCATGGATGTGAGTTTAGACATTGCAGTTAACAGTCGAGGGGCACAAGGCTGGGAACCTGTTTGAGCAGTTTGCTGTTCTCAGTTTTACAGCAGCAGGAGTTCACCAAAGTGCAGTTGAGCTGGGCTAATTCTATTTCAATTTAATGAACTTAAAACATTTGCCTTTGATAGGGAATTCTTATCCAGCATGATCTTTGTCTCCCAGGGCATTATAAAAAATCAAAGATATGGAAAGCAAGCACAATCTTCATTGATATCAAGTTTAAAGAACTGCATACATGTATTTCATTAATTATTTACATAATAATTTTTAAACAGAGTATCTTTTTTATAAGGTCCACTTTCTTTTGTTACTTTAGCTGATTCACAAAGTAAAAGAAGCTGGTTAAACTTGAGCTCAGTGGTGGATGTGGGTGCTGCAGAATTTCCACGATTACCTCCCATCGCTAGAAAGGATAGTTGAGTTTTTAATGGTCTGCAAGATTATCACTTAATGCAATTGCACTGTAAGATTTGTAGACATATTGGGATTTTTTAGTGTATCTAGCTTTGCATTATTTTGGAGAATATTTTTCTTTGTATACATTTCCATGTCTTTGTATAAAAACTGACTTCACCATATGCCATGCCTTTCTAGCTTAAATATAAACTATGCAGTTGAATGTATGTGCTCTGTGTATAGTTTATATTTTTCTTTAAAGACATGGTGCCAACACCCTTCTGTATTTACAATTCCAGGAATAATCATCTAGTTTGTAAGAACATCTATTTAGTAGTGCATGAGACTTGTCAAGTAGCACCTATACAAGCAAGCTGCTGTTTAAAGGGAATATTTTTTGTGCTTTCTTGTTTAAACATGTAAGCACAAGAGTTGCAGATAATGTTTAATTGACTATCTGTTCTTAAAATGCTCTTCTCAATTCCCTTTGACAGCTATTATGTTTATTCCCTGTATGATATATATCAAATCACTGGGCAGGGAGGCAGGGGAGCAAGGTGTAGATGCAAAGAAGTACGCTGAATTATGAAACAATTTGGTTTTGTACCCCAAATACCCCACAGTGCAATCCTGGCTCGTTGTTGACTGGTGTGAGTACAAACATGGGAGCAGTTTGTGGCTGGGGGCATTACCCTTCCCATTGGTGTTTCAGTTGGAGTTGACGTGTGTTTTGGTTGACTTTTATTGTGGTTCTATTTGGTTTGGGACATAACAGCACCACCCTTCCTAGCAAAAATTGTTTCTTATTCCAGGCTTTTTAAGGCACCTCCTAAAGAGCGGTTCACTCCTGCATGGCTCATGCTCCTGGGCGGCAGAGCGCAAGCGGGTGGGGACCTGCTCTACATTGGCTCAGAATACAGACAGGACACAAAAGTAGCCATCCACATATTTTTACATTTTTTATTTCTCTGTATTTTAAAACAGCATCAGAAGTTGCCAAAATAAAATAGGTGCATGTGTTTTTAAAAGCATATAAATGATTTAGGAACACAAGTGCCATTGAGCTTCAGGGGGACTTGAGCTCTTCAAGACTTGTTTGCACAAGAAAGTTACACCTTCTGTGCCAGTGTAGTTCTACTGATGGATCACTCCATCTGGAATAACTGGCTTTTTGGGGTTCATTTGATTTCTCCTGTTGCAGTATTTTGGAGTAGTTAAACCACTGTCTCCTTAGCTGTAGTCTATAGTATTACATTAAACAGTAAAATTTATGAATGAGTCAGTTCTGTGTGGTTAAGCAAGGTGACTCAAAGAAATTCCACTACTGGGCAGCGGTCTCTTGGCCCTAACTTTAAGAACCACTAAACTAAATAAAATAAAGACATCCTTATTCCAAATTAAGGTCATTGGGGGAGTTATAACTGTGTATGTTTTCAGTTCATGCCCTTTTTTATTAAGGTAGCCCCCGACTTGCTAAGGAAATCTAATCAGAATTGCTCTGTACCATTTATAGTGCAGAACTCTACCTAAATCCTTTACAAAAACAGAGGAATAATACTAATATCTGGATGATGTATAATATTTTAGATCTGAAAGCGATTCTGAAAGATGGGCACACTTGCTCCATCTCTTAATTGTTAAATTGCTATATTGACTATATGATCCTAAAGTTTCAAGCAACAGCAACAAAAAACCCTGATGCTATTATTCTCCACACAGGTGACCATTTTTGAGGTTTGGGGTTTTTTTTTTCATGTTCAGAAACGAGATTTTTGTGTTTATGGCAGCTCAGTTATAGGATGATCCTTACCAAAACTTTGAATATGTTCATTTTCCCCTAACAACAAATTCTTTCAGACTGTGAAATAATCTTGCCTGGAAAGGCCCATAAAAGAGCAAGTCTTACCACTGAGATAAATTAAATGTCTCTGTATCACTCTCGGGTTTAGCCAGAGGCAATCTGGCTATTTAACTATCCCTAGGCTTCCTTGTGTGTCCTTTGGCTGAAACCTGGGGTCTTCTCCAGGACTTCTCTATTCTGCACTGAACTGCCAGTTTCTGATGTAAGAGTCTCTTGTAAGCAAGATGATACTCCCTAACCAGGTTGCACAGATGCTTAAATACCCCTAGGATTCCCAGTTTTCACCTTCCAGAGTTACATGCCGCAGTTTTCCTGTGGGGCAGTTACATTTGGACTTCTCTGTAGCTCCCACTTCAGATTCAATTCTGTGTGGGATTGAAATCCCGGTTGTGATCTTTGCTTTCTTCCTACTCATTTCCTACAAAACTGGATTACCTCTGGTTGCAAGTGAAGAAGAGGTAGCATTTCCATGATTACCAGACCATAGCTGCTGCTGGTGTGTATTTTTCTGCACAGATGGTTTTGGCAGGGTTCAGGTGATTGAAAATTAAGACCTTGCATTTCTGTGGCTGCAATGTAGTCTTGGGCATGCAGCCACATTCTTCTTATTAGCACTCTGAAAGCATTGGGAGACCACAGGCAAGATCTGTATTTCACTATGCAGACACCTGAACTTGTTTAACCTACAATTTTTGTTTACTAAAGTGTGTGCCAAAACACACTGGTTTGAGAGGAGCTAAAATTTCCCTCCCTATTGTGCAGAGTTTCAGTTTAAATAGCTACAAGAGATGAGTCATGGGAGAGGTGAATTACCATTCTCATTCAACAGAAGTATTAAGCAACTGTCCACAGCTCAGGAGGCAGCTGGTGATATGCCCAGAGGCTGGACCAAGCCCAGCATCTTCTCCGTGGGGACGTCAGTCTTTGTAACAGTTCTACGCCAAGAATGGAAAACTAACAAAACTCCAAACTCCCTTCATAACTTTTAATAGGACACATGCAGAGGCTTCATATATTTAGGTATTAGGTTGTGGACACAGAAAGCTTTGTGAGCTGTTTTTTAATAACCGAGGCTGCTTAGAAAACTTAGCAGGTAAGTCCTGCTCTGTACAAAATAATCTAATATTCTGATTCCCAAAAGAATGCCTTAAAATGCACCTGTATATTTGTTATGGATACATCTGTTGCAGGGTTGGGGATTTCTGTAGGGGTTTTATTGTGTTGCTGGCTCTTTTGTTGTGTTTTTTTTTTCTTTTTTGGTGTTTTGTGGGGGTTTTGTTTTGGTTTTTTATGTTTGTTTTTGTGGGTTTTTTTGTGGTGTTTTTGGTCTTTTTTGGTTTGTTTGTTTGTTTGTTTTGGGGATTTTTTTTTCTGATTGCTATTGCATTTGAAGGAGGAAGACAGTACCAGAGAGTGACAGTAGAAACACTATAGGGGTGCAGAGTAGGTACAGGTGTGCATGCACCTGTGATATGCAGGTACAGCAGTTCGTTTTTGACATGATTGCTTCATTGTGATCATGGAGTTATATATTTAGAAATGAGAATGTGCTTATTCTAAGTATGCTCATAAACCTAGCAGAACTCAATTGCCTGTGACAATCAGCCCCTTCCTCACCTTCTGGCTGTCCAGCACAGAAGATATTTGGACAATGCACCCTCATAGCCAACAGTGCGGGAGTGTGTTAGATATCAGAAAGGCAAGAGAAACAGACTTTAGCTTAATAAAATGTGATTAACAAAAAGCCAAAATGGAAAGAGAATCCTCGAAACAGTTTAAAGAAGAGGTGCAGACTGAAACACAAGGCAGGATAAACACCGCTGTACTTGTGGGAGATACGGAATTGAGACAATCCAGTTACAGAAAAAATAATTTTAGTGGTTGTTTTTATAATTGTGGTTTTGACGTTAGTTCAAGAGTGTTACTGAGAGAGCTGCAGTGGATTAGAAATCCTCAAATCAAACTGCTTTTCTTTGGGTGCCTAACTTTGCCTGGGTTTGTAAGAAGAAATGATACTTTTTATGGGATCTGCTGGTAGAGCTTAAAAAAACTGGCACACTATTGAGATCAGAGTTTGGCAACCAGTTTTGCAAATCGTATTTTTAAATTCAGCAGGGTGTTGTTACAGTTCTAATACTCTCGTTACTTAAGCTTTACCACCTGATGGCTGAGCACAAGAGCAGCTTAACACACTTCTCTGAGTCTCCACACCTTTGGTTTTACTCTGAGACATTCAGATATTCCAACCAAATATGAACCATCATGTTTGTTGCTGCTGTTATTACTTAAAGGAGGGATGTTATAAAAAATATGTATATGCAAAAAAGGTCAAATACACTGTAGACAAGTCCAGCCAGGGTTTTGCTAAAAAGTAACTTTATAGTTTGGGCACGGAGTAGTTACCAGTATCTTGAGCTCAGATGCCACAGGCCTATTTTGGCTGCTTTTGATTCACAAAATTGGAATGCCAGAAAGAGAATAAGTGGGAAGGGTCACCGAGGCTTCTGGTTTGCCTCTTTGTCCAGGTATCAGTTTTAATTCCTTGTTTATATCTGCCACTATCAAAAATCTGGATTTCATTTCCCTAACTGGCAGTCATCCTTTTGCTCCGAAGCAATTCTTTTTACTTTTCATTTGTTACCATAAATGTATGGTGACACTTTATATTTAAACTGAGTTTTACAATGATACTCAACATTCACTCTTGCTGCCTTTGTGATCTTGGTAGGGTAGTTTAAAAAAAAAGTTAAAAACATGTTCAGGCATTGCATGGTCTGCAGTTCCACAATGATGATCCTAGTGCACGCAAAGCACTAGCAGTGATTTGTTGTTTTTTATACCTGCTGTGGAAAGCAGCACTTGATGAAACCCTTTCAGAGGTTTGGGTCACACCAGCAAATCTAGGTCATCTCTGCCTACCGGACCACCCCGCATTTCAACGCATGGCATGCACAGCAAGCACTACCACAGCTCCTGTGGTGCCCACAGCAACCCAGGGCTGGTGGGCAGACACCCGAGCCTGGGGACCTGCTGCTGTGGAGGTGCCACGGGATGTGCAGGCCTCCCTGTTGCATGTCCTGTGAAAGCAACCAAGAGCATGAGGGGAGGCAGGTTCTGCATGTCTCCCCCAGACCCGTCTCCATCGCAAGTCCAGAAACTCTTTGCTCCCTCCAGGTTCTGGGCTGCTTCAGTTCTCATTTCAAATTATACCTGCTGTCAGAACTGGTGTATATACACTCGTTCCATATATGATGGCAGTTACATGTATTTCATCACATTACTATGCATTGATTCCTGCTGTCATCCCAGGTCTTCCCAGCCACTGACCACATTAACCTTTTAGAAGAATGGGATGTCTCTGAACATGTGGGAAAACCCAGTTGCCTTGGACAAACTAAAGTGTTGCTGTGCCTCTTGTGTTCTCTTGAGAATTCTCTTAAATCCCTCCAGTACTGGATTTCATGGAATCCAAGGCACTAAACCACTAAGAAACCACCCAACCCCCTCACTCAGCACTGTTAGCAGCAGCCCTTTGCTCTCCCAGTCTGCCATGACTGCTAAATTGTATTCTGTGTTTACCTTGAGGATTTTATTTGTCATTGATCACCATTCACAGTGCTGTCTCCAATGTGCAGTCAGCTGCTTTGCTGCAGAAAATTAATAATACTTGAGTCCTAATTATTGTAGGAGCTCCCCTGGCAGCAGTGGCTGCAGGGCTCTGCCCCGTGACTCCTGTGTGTGGTGTGGACTCTCCAGCCCCAACAAAGGCCAGTTTAACACGCCTGCACATAAAAATCGTCTGAAAGAGCAGCTCATTTTCTAGCAAATTTGGTCTGTCATGTGCAAATGTGTATGTTGGGGTTGCTGTGCTGCGCTCCCCCCAGCCCTCGGCTGGAGAGTCGCACCAGTTACACTCACTTTGCCGTGGAAGTCAGTGTGGGAGGAGGGTGGGTTGCCGGAGGAATGGGAAGAGTTTATTTGGACACAGATGGAGACAAACACCATGTTTTTCCACCTACATCTCTCTCTGAGTTTTGCCTTTCCTCCCAACTGCTTGAAAAGCTAACAAGGACCTGGAGCTGCAAACCAGCTCCATATTTTGACACCTCTTCACACTGCTCTTGTGAGGATGGACCAGTGTTGCAGTGAGTCCTTTTGTTTTTCTACCTCTTAATCCCTGTTATCGACCATACTGTTGTGGTTTTTCAAGCCCTGCTCAACGTCTGATCTAAATAAGAAGCAGTGCTACTGGAAAATGTTTGGGAAGGGCTTGTCCTGCAAGGCCTGCTGCTGGCCACAGCCTGATCTTCTCGGAGAGATTTCACACATTTCCTGTTTCCTGACTATTTGATGGGGAGGGGGGACATAATTTTCATTTTTCTAAACCTGATTTTATTTTTGAAAACAGTTCAAATAATAAACAGCCACCTATTAACCCAGCATGCTTTAACGCTCCAAATCTTAATATAAAGACTACAGAGAGCACAAACATAACATTAAAAAAAGCGTGCACAGTTATTCCTCCTGCCCAGCGCCTCTCCCCCATAGAGCACGCAAGCTGTCTCTTTAATAATGCAAAGGAGCAGTAAATTTCAAGCTGAGGATGGGCAATAACAAGGAGAGTTATTTCCACAATGCCCCAGTGTCAGCCTCTGGCTTAGGAGCACACCTTATTAGTTCTAACAGGCTGGTTAGCATCGGGTCACCTCTGTGGCTTCGCTCCCCGGCAGGGTCACCCATCTCCAGGCTATATTTGGGGCGAGGGGGAAGGGAGGCGAGATGTGGAGATTCTCTTATCGCCCAGCGTTTTTAGCACTGTTTATTTTTATTTACACCCCCACTTTCTTTTCTGCCTCGCCTTCCTCCTGCCCTCTGTCCCACCCAGTCTATCTTTGCAACCTGCATAAATCCCATGTGGAGTGCAAGCCCCTCCCCTGCAAGAGCAAATTAAAGCAGAAACCATGTTACTGTGGGGGTTCATCTGTATTTCTTTTCAGCAGAGAAATAATTCAAATTAATCAGGCTGTGTTTGTGTGCGGACAAACAACAACGTGCATTAGAAATTTTTAATGAAAGCAAGCCCAACATGGTTGCACTCCCAATTAAGCATGACTGTAGCATGACTGTCTGAATTGAATGCGCTTGTGTGTGCACGATGGGCAATGCTAAAACCCTCCCTCTATTTTCAGGGGGCCACAGAAATTGTGTTTAGGATCGTTCCTTTAAAGCAAGCCAACCCAAATAGCTTTTAAAATGAATGTTCACTTTTTTTCTGAAAGGAAAGGTAGGAAAAGCTGTGCATTACGGAAATGTTCATGTGCAGTTTTGATACTGCCCCATCGCCACCTGCCCCCTCCCCCAGCCGCCAGCTCCCATCCAAAAATGAATGCAAAGAAATACTATTAGGCTGTCTGGTTATGTATTTTTTATGAGGCCATACAAGACACTGCCTGACCTCGTCCAGCTTATGTTATAACCACATTGAAGATGCTTTTCATTTGGGTTCTGCTTTTCAGCCTGGATGACCTCTATTAAATAAAAAAAAAAAAAAAAAGAAAAAAATGGCCTAATATGTGACCCCTGGGACTAGTCGCTTCAAGGATTACATTTAATTCATATGATAATACTGAAATATAATGTTTCTTCGTCTGATGTTTTGGACATTTTTTCTTCTTTATTTCAGGAGCTTTTTGAGTCTTGTCAAAGAGGTATTTATTTATTTATTTATGTATTTAAAATCTGTTTTGGGAGGAGGACAAGTAACTGGTGCTCAGTGGTCAGATTCTTAAAAATCACCTTTCTTCCTTTGGGAAGCAGGCGTGAATACAAAAGACTGCATTTTCCATTTGAAGGAGGAGAAACAAAGGCAGAGAAATTATTTTCTATAAGCAAGCGTGTCTACCAAGAGCTCGTCAAAATAAAGACACACTCTTTGTTTTGGCGTTTGCTAAACCAGTTGATAAGGAGTGACCTGCTTTCCCCATGCAACCTGGCTGGGGGGGCGCTGGCAGATCCCCCCTTTACCTCCTTCCTTGCCTCCAGCTCCCATTGTCTGCCTCGCCAGCACCGCAGCACTGCTGCTACCAAAGACACGTATTTACTACACAAACCCACCCGCAACGCCGCCTCGGTGCCAGAGCCGCATGGTTGGGCTACTCACCCCAGTGATGCAGCCTCCCAGCAGTTCTGAGAGACAACACATATTTCAGGGGTTTATAACTTCTCCATTAAAATGTACTCTGGGATGAAACATGACTCGTGGAGGTTCAGCTTAGGAGCAAATTTGCTTTTACCAATTGCAAATATAAATTTGACCCTTCCTTAAATATTCTGCATGCAATAAAGTGCATGTGTGTATATATATATATTTTATATATATATATATATATGCATTCTTTTTTCCTCCAACCTTCTCACCAAAGTCACGTCCAGAGGTGTACAGTGGAACCCGGCAATCAGTCCGCAAACTCAAACTGATCCGAGACCTTGTGCTGGAGAGCAATGAAGCCCTTAATCATTCACAGTAATGACACGTTTGTCAGGAAGCGCCACATGTACCCAACACGCGTTTTACCATTGTGGTTGTTAAAAAGTGGGTGCGATGATCGCAGTGATGGCGCTTTGGTGCGAGGGGTCTTCCTCTTCCTCCTGCAGCTCACCCAGGCTGTTCGCTCCCAAAACCTGTGTCTGTTTAGAACAATAGGCCTGTTGCACACGGGTGCAACGTTTGCACCATCTCAATTACCATTTTCTACTGTGACTGGAACTATGAAATAGTAAAACTACTCCGTGCAAAATTAGACCTCGGGCATCACTCGGGTTTTGTGGTCCAAGTCATTAGTGTGCTGATGGGGCGCGCCAGTGCCGCCGGAGCTGTGGTGCTCCACAACCCACATACCTCTCAGCCACCACGTGTACCGAGGAGCCCTGAGGTTTGGGTTCTGCACATGAACCTGGAATGCCGTTGCGTTTATCCGCGTCATAGGCTGAACCTTGACAGGTTTTGGTGACATTTTGGCGAAAATCTAATTAGTGCAATGCATGGCACCACGCACGGTCCATGTATATGTGCACCAGCGATTTGTGTGAGATATGAAAATAAAACCATACAGCCTTTTGGCTCCCTTTTGTGAGGCATTAAGCTGTGACCCTCCCCTCCCTCCTCCCTCCCCCTGTAGCCCCAGACTTCGCCATGCCCTGGCTGCCGGCTTAACATGGAGTTGCCTTTTTTTTTTTTTTTTTGTTTTTTTTCTTTTTTTTTTTTTTTCATAAACCCAGTCACAACACGGCAGGGAGAGGAGGAGGAGGAGGAGGAAGGCAGAGCAAGGGAGAACTAAAGCCCCCGAAGGATGGGTCTTCTCCAAAAGCCCCCGGCAGAGCCGCGGGGGGACCCGGCCGCTGAGGTAAAGCCCGCGCGCCCCTCGCCCCTCAGCGGGCCGCGCGCCCCCGGGGCAGGGCGGGGCGGGGCGGGGGGGGGGGGGGGGGGGGGGGAGGAGACACCTCCGCTCGCGCCGGCGGCTGATGTGAATATGCAAATGCGCGGCGGGGCACGTGCCGCCGCCGCCCCGCTCCCCCCTCCCCTCCCCGCCGTGCGCGCGGGTCGGGGGGGGGGGGGGGGGGGGTGTGTGTGCGCGCGTGCCCGGGCGGCTCGAGCGGGAAGCGGCGGAGGCGCGAGGCCCCCCCCGGGCGCTGCCCTGAGGGGCGGCGGGGCCCGGGTGCGGGCCGGGGCTCCCCGGACCCCTGCGCCGCGGCCGGGGCCGGCGCTGGCGGCGGCGCTGCCGGCAGAGCTTGTACAGCGGAGCCGAGCGGCGCGCAGCGGGACGCGGCTCCGGCGGCCGGGACGCGGGGTCGGGGTGCGCGGGTCGTTAACGCGGCCCGCGGTGTCTGGGCGAGGCGGGCGGGAAGGGGGGAACGGCGCCGTTGTTACTGGGGGAGAGCCTTTATCCTGGAAGGGTGGTCTGGGAATTCACCGTCGGTGAAATGTGGCGGTGTCCGCTGGCGTTTGCTCCGTCCGTGTTTGAGTGAAACGGCCGTGAAAGATAAACGCACCCCGTGCTCGCTGCGCACGGCGCAGCTCGGGCGGGCTGAACGGGATGTGGAACTCCGCGCCTCGCATACCGGGCGCACGCACAGCGAGGAACGGCAAGAGCCGCTTTCCACATGCCTAAACACGAAACTTTCTGAAGCGTTTCCCCCCTGCGTTTGCCTCCCCGGTAAAACCGGGTTCTTCATACAAAGTCAGTGCGGGGAGGATAGCTGCCAGAGAAGTTGGGCGCTGCTGCTGACTCCTGCCAGCACCCCGGTGGGGACTGACCTCTGACAGCCTGCCCAACAGCACCAACTGGGGGAAGAATAAACGCAGACCGACCTGGTTAGCTTCCCTACGTGCTCCCATGGACTTCAAAAGGATATTCTGACAGGATAACTGTATGAGGTTAATAAATAAATTGAAAATACCCACTTTTTGTGAGGGTTGGGGCTGGAGGAAGCAGATGAAAGTGACTCACGGGAAACTGAATAGAAATCCTGCGTTGATGTGGCCTGACTGATCACACTGTAGTTCAGAGAGACAAGTGGAAGGAGAGGAGGGACAAGGCAGGAGCACCTACAGGAGTGTGGTGTAACCCTGCTACAGCCACATGTAGGGCGAACCCACCTACCTGCATGCCCTGGCTCCTGAAATGATGCCCTGTGTTGCCACCTGTCTTCTGCCACCTAAGCGCCATGCTTGCCTTCAGTTCCTGGAAATCCCGACTTGTAAATGCTGTTTTTTCATCCCATTACCTGTGTTTCTGTGCTCTCCCACAGGCCAGTCCCGCGGTGCACGCTGTCCACCTGCACTGCAGGCATGGCTGCAGAGGGACCAGGTCCAGCGGGCCCCAGGCAAAAGGCCACTCAGAGCCACTGTGAATGTTCCCATGAAGGGAAAGCACTAGCAGTGCCATGCCTTTTGAGACAAAGGCACACGACTGCAGCGCCTTGGCCACCATTTCAGGGGTGCCCCGGGTGCACCAGGCCCTGGCGCTCGCCCATGAGCACCCGCACCAGGTGTTCCGTGCACTTGAAGCCCGGTGCGAGTGTGTGCATGGGCTCCCTGCGCCTCCCCGCTCCTCTGTGCCAATAAAGAAGAAAGGCAGGGATGAGGATTGTTGCTATTGATCTGCCCAAGGGGATCATTAGGCATCAGTATCAATCTACAAATCAGTGGGCCTGTGTTACTTGCTTGGGCAGTCATTGCCAATTTGTTCCTATTAGATGGCCAAGCCTGGAGGTGTTTGATGAGCAGATTGAGTCTTTATCTCGGCGCTGGAGAGCAGGCGGGCTCACGGGGAGATGCTGGAGCTTTGCAGAATTTCTGATGTTTGTTTGTTTTCTTTTGCTGAAATCCGGCTGCCTCTTTATTGCTCTGTAAAGAATTTTGTATGGGCTGAATATGTTTCTGCTTTATAGATGGTTTTTCATATCATCATATTAAACATATTGAGAGTTAAGGAGAAACTATTTTAAAATAATCCCCTCTCTTTTATTTGGTATGTTTACTAGCAGCAGTCCCTATAAAAATACATATTCATGCCAGATTCTTTTGTTATCCTTTCCAGGTCAGACTGAACATTAGGAACACAAACAATTTTTCTTTTGCTATCCCAGTGCCCGTTCTGAGGGATTTATTTAGTTGCTGTTGGTGAGGTGACCATTTGTGCGATACTGCTGTATGCAATTTAATTAAACAAGCCCAAAATCAAAGCTTGCAGACAGTATTTTATTCGGAAGTGTTTGCTCTGGAATGGTGGTCCTGGTGTCATACGTTGCCGCTGGCCAGCTGTCCTGCCTGAGGGTGGCTGTAGTCCTGCATGGGAACAGCCTGCCTTGTCTGTCTGTCTGCTCAGTTTCTGTTTCAATACTATGCAAAATGAACAAACAATAGAATTATACTGTAATAGGAAAATATAAATTAATGGCAAAAGAGGGATTAAAGCAGTTCATACACATGATCTGATCTGACATCAATGCCTTGTTTTGCAAACCTTGATTTCAAATGTTTTGTCTCACTCCTGACATGAGCATTGTGCAGTTTAAACATCTGTCCAGCTGTTACAGACCCTACTGATGCTGGGTTATTGGATTTCTAATTTTCAGGTTTTGTCAGGGGGTTTAACGGACTACATGAGTGTTTATAATTTCTAATGGACTAATCCGTAATTTGTGTTTATTTGTGACTGTCAAATCACTTTTGCAGTACTTGGTCTGTAAAAATTGAAAAGAAAGAAAGGTGGGTTTCTAAATAACCCCAAATATTTGTCATATCTTTTATATACAAATATGTGTGCAGTAAACAGAACTATACATTCTTATTCCGTTTGAAGATCAAGACTGATTTTAATGCTGTGTATCTGCAACAATCACAATATATTACCTAAACCCAAGTTTCTTTGAGGACTTTTCGGATACATGTCATTATTTCAGTGGAGATAAAATAATGTATGTTTTAAGGTACTGCATGGCTGATTATTGCTGCCTGATTAGTATTTGATCAAATTCTGTCTTTTTTTTCCGTCCCTGAGACAATTCAGCTCCTCCACATCCAGAGGCGAATTCTCCTCATTCTGTCTGACAAGTGTTTTGTTGTGGAGCAGTCGATCATCTCCATGTAAACATGCATCTGCCAGTGCGTGGGGTTGGAAGCAGAACACTTAATTTATCATAAACTTCATAAAACTCATTAACTTTCATCTTTACTTTACATGTATAGAAATGGATTTTGAGTGTACTCCGGCTTTTTTTCTGGGGAGTTTGCTACACAAATATTTATGGCCCTTTTCCTTTGTAGTACAGATTCCAGTGGAAATAGCTATCATGCAGTTAACAGCAGATTGTGACTTAAGGAAAAGGTTGCCAAAAGCTATTGTTTATTTAGTTGTGTGGCATTTTGTATTAAAATTTATTTTGCTACTAGTTGTAAAAATACATGGCTCTCTTAGGAGGAAAAGTCAGGATTTTTTCCTATAGTCCGGAAAAAAAAAAAAAAAAGGAGGGAAAAAGCCTCCCAGAAAATTAAATATAAGTATGTTTGTATGTATGAACAGAACTGTAAAATCATGGTATATTCTGATGATTTTCCGTGAAGGAAGCTTGTTGTTGCCCATTCAGAAAACACACACATGGAGATTTTAGTGTGGTTTTTGTTTTAAAGATAATGATTTGTCTCCGAGTTCCAGTTGTTTATGTTTCTGTCTATATCTCTTTCCTCTCACCTGTTTTATTTAGTAAGGTTTCATCTGTGAAATTTCTCCATGAAACAATTGATACATTCTCAGCACGCGGCGGCGAGGGAAAAAAAGCCCTTAGATTAATGGTCAGTGTCTCATACACACAAATTTGTGTTACGATACTACAGAGAAGCTGCGAATTACTGACAAGATCTAGAATAATTCCTAATGCTGTCGAAGGCTTCATTTTCTCCTCCGCATGATGGATGAGGCATAAGAAGTGCTTTCTGAGATCGTTAATGTGCATCATTCTGTTAAGTGTTATTAAAGTCCGTCTGTCTTAGGCAGCAGAAACAATAGCTTATCCCTTATTTTGTCTCTCTCCTTGCTAAACTGTAACTGTCTTTTACTAATGTGGCCTTTTGCTGGTGCTTCTCTTTCAATGGCTAGTCTATACCACAGCATTTAGGTGGGGTTGAGTATTGTTATTTTCCCTTTTAGTCAAAGTACTGGCTTGTGGCATGTGAAGGAACACCTAATTTCAAGATTATACTATCTGTAACCTGGAGATGATAACAAAGCTGTGGAGGACTCATACCAAGCACTGTATTTAAGCTTAGAAAATAGGATTGAACTTTCCTGTGGAGGCTGAGCCTGTGTGAAAGAGCTAGTCTGGCCGTGCAGCCCTGCCTGCTCCAGCTGAGTTGAGCTGGCTGCCTGCACCCTGTGCCCTGCAGAGGAGCACCCTGTGCCTTCTCCTCTGGTCCCAGCACTGGGAGCCCTCCCATTGTCCACTGGATTAATTATTTAAAAATCTGCGGCTTGCTGTCTGAGCACAGAGCAAAGGCGGTTTCCTGCTGGGAGGGAGGTTAACGCAGGGACAGCATGGCAGGCGACCCAAACTTGTTCTGTTTGGGCAGAAAAAGCTGCCCCATGCCCTGGTTCTTTGGGCATCACCCCATGCACCAGTGCCCTGCCTGCCCAGGGGGTTAGGCCAGGTACAGAATACAGATGGATCATATTAAATCAAACGTACTTTTAACCAAACAGAAGAATTCACTTTAAAGGTTTTTAACCTTTCTTAAGAGCCAATTTTTCCTTAAGCCCTGTGATAATAAAATACACTATAATTTATAGAGCGCTTTCCATGGGTATGCATTCCTCTTCTTTTTCTTTTTTTTCTCTTGTACAGTCAGACAAAACATATCCAACAACTGGGATGATAATCAAGGAAAAACAAAAAGCAAGTGATCATAAAGCCATTTAGAAATGTAACATTCCTTTTAAAAGAGGTTCAGGCATACTTGGAAAGCCTCACTTACATACTTTTAATAGAATTACAGAAGTGTGATGCACAGCTGGTAAAAGCTCAGTCATCCACAGCACAGCTAGTTTTTGAGTATTTAATTTTATATTTGAATAATTCTCCAGATCAGGCTATAATCATGAATGTCATAGAAAAAGATTTTTTTTTCATAAATTACATTATTTCACAGATGTGCAAATACTTCTGTGAAAAAAATTACATTGATCAGTTTTTAATACCCCCCTGTCTCACCCTTCAGTCAAAAGAAAAAATAGCTTTTTTCCCATCTTTGTCTTCAGAAAGGTGCTAGATTGTAAACATCTGAAGGAAATGAAAGGGGGTTGGCCAGTCCACCCCAAATTCTTTCCAGATTTTCATTCCTTTCACCAGCAGCCTTCTGTTCTTAGAGGAGAGGGAGGAACAGCAGAAGAAAGAGAAGATGTCTCTGTTTCTTATTAAAATTTAAAGTGAAAAGCAGTGCTGTATTTTGCTGATTTTCAATCTGCTAATTCAGGAGGCGTTCAGCAGGGTGAAGCAGCGCCGTGGGAAGCGGGTTCGGCAGCTTGCGTTCTGTGGTTTCGTGTGATAAACCCTTGCAGGCAATTGAGATCCGACGGGAGGGGAAGGCAGCAAGGCTTAGCCACCCCATCCTGAATTGGCTTCGCTGTCAGAAGAAAAGCTCACACTAATTGGACTCTTTAAACTAGGAATTTATGACATTGGTTTTTTTGTTTTTTTCTTTTTTTCTAATAAACAAGTGACTCTTCTACTGAGAATAAACTTTATGATGGGGCCGGCCAGTGTTTTGGTCACATCTCCTCACTGTGACAACCTTCGTGTGGCATGGGAGCGGGTGCTAGTGCCAGGTGCTGGCACTGCCATTTCCGACAGATTCCTGAGCATTTTCTTGTTATCTGGTCAAAAAACATTTAACTGAGGCATTGGTAATTCCACAGATCCTATTATTACCTGCAGAATATCTGATTACATTGTGTGGTGTTGTGAATGGAAAAGTTTGCTCTAATGCTTAATTCAGGGATGACAATTAAGATAAACGCCTATTTCCAAGCTCTCTCATCCCATATACTATTAAGTTACACTTTTAAGGGAAGGGAAGGCTAAAAATAACTTTATAAAAAGTAAGCCAAGGTGTTACCCCCTGACTGTTTAGTATTAAATCATAGTTGCCTGGTTATTTTTCAGGAAATTTAAGTACCAGATGCACTTGGAGAAGGCAATCTAAACAGCAGAGTTTATTTTCAATATGCAAGTGATATAAAAATATGCAAACCCTGATCACAGTGCTATGGAAACTACTCCACAAAAATGTGGAACGAAAGCTGTTACTGTAAGTGTGGTTCATGTACCATAACAGCTGTGACAGCCTGGTGTGGCTCCACACTTGTCCAATTATAAGAAAATATTCAAAAGGAAACTTGATTTAAATAAGATTTGTAATAGTGTTTCACATTTACAAAGTAAACTGGTGACAAACACTGTCCTGCATGGTGCACCCTGATGCGGTGTCAGCATTGGCTTGGGCGACGGGACACGTTTCTCCCCCCTCTCGCCAGATCCAAAAGCGTTTTTCAGGGCTTATGTTACAGTTATTTGCAGATTATTTTAGGTCTGTGTTCTTTTATATCCACTTAGCAACTTGCAAGGAATCTTTCAGGAGCAGACCATAGTTGACATGCATCCTTTTTGGGGAGCAGGAGGAATGGTTGTGGTGGATTTAAAAGTGATTATGTATTGATGACAGATGGTTTTCAGTTTATGCCAGAAAGCCCATATAGACATTAGGGCAGAGACAATAATTCTGGGAATTTGAACATGTATCATTAGACTTTTTTTGTTAATCAAATGTGAGAAACAGAGTAAATTTATACATGACCTGTGGAACAAATTCGACCTATGGATATTAAACGTAATAGGTCTTAAAAGGAACAATTATAGTTTCCCTTTAACTTTTCTGATTTGTTACAAGTCGTATTGATTTTCAAGGTTTTAAGAATACTAACGATTAAAAGCACCCTACCGCATAAATTTATTTACTGTAGTTTATAAGTATTGTGCAATGACCTGGCTTCATAAAATCAGTGGCTTAATGTAATTTAGTCTCTGAGAGTGTAAGTTCCTTGATTCATTTATCATTTTCTGCTGAAATTTGTTTAGTCTAAATAGAAGTCCTACTCCACTTTTCCTACAAGCCATATATGTTTTGTATGTTAGAACTGAGAAGACCTTTGTGTCTTTTCTTTTTCTTGACCAAAAATAGTCATTATAGACTTCTTCATAAACCCCCAGACTTTATAAATAAAGGCTGTTGACGGACTCTAATGGGAGTTCCATGCATGGAATGAAAACAGCCTATGGCCCTTATTACTAATTTTTCAGAATTGTAGTGTTAATATAGAATATGTGTGGAATTAGTCGTAGGTTTTGACTGTATCCCAGACAACTCTTTTATGAATGTAATTATAGTTTTAATAGCTTCAGGGGGAATTAAGTTCTGAATTGTTCTATAAAGAATGTTTATAAATATATATATAGATTATATATATATATAGCTGAAAGCTGAAGGCTATACAATAATTTATTTTAAAAATTCTTCTCTAGTCAGTATGAGTGATTTCAAAGGGGATCCAAGAATCTCCAAGCTGAAGCTCTCATCTTCTAAGGAATTTCAGTTACCTGGAATAAAATGTTGCCTTAGAAATTATTGACGTAATAGTCCCCTTGGGAATCCCACAGCAGTCAAAGCAAAATCCAACAATAAATCCAGGGGCCACCTGGATAACTACCATTAAAGGCTTTTTTTTCAGTGGAAAAAACTCTTTAAAAGCTTAATTCTTCCTAAATGTAAAGTTCAGTGATTGTGTTTCTATATAACTTTCATAGTTAGGTGTTCCACTTTACTTTGTTTAAACAACTTTTCAAAGTAACTTTGACAGTGAAAATTATACCATGTTTTTCCTTGATGCCCTCAGTAACTTACCCCTACGTAAGGAACCCTTTGGAGCTGGGTCGATGCAGGTTTTTAAGCATAGCTAACTTGGCAGCACTAATAATTCAGAAAAGTTTGCAATGACTATTGGAACCAAACGCACAAGAACAGATAAAGAACTGTGCTTTGCATTTCTGAAGTTGTTATAAATCAAACGTTACTCAAGTGCTAATCCCACCCAGTGACCTTGGCACGGAGACCCCCTCCCTGTCGGCATCCTTTCCTGGGAAGGGTGTGTGCATGTTGGTCTCTGCTGAAAACCAGGGCAGGTTGGTTGCCGTGACTGTGGCCAAGCCCTGCTCCTCATCTGGAAATCCCAGTGAACTGAATTTTGAGCAGAAATGGGAAGTAGCATGTGCCTGAAAAAAAATGAAAAAGCAAAACTGATAGACCTAACAGCTGGTGGACTCTGGCACCGGTGAGGCTGGTAAAAGGTTCGACCACTTATAACTGTTATTTTGCTTGCTTGTGACTGTAAGTCATCATTAATTTCATTGAATTTAGATGTATTGATATGGGCTGGATCCCAAAGTGTGGCATTTTTGGAGAGATTGTTTAACAGCACCTGTAGGTAACAGAGGAGGACCCGGATGAAAATTGATGGGAGGTCCTTGCTGGCTGCTGGCTCAGATCTGGTGAGGACGGGCACTGAGTTCCACCAGGCTTCTGGGCTCCTATGAACTGGACTTCTGTGTTTGAAATGCTGTTCCAGAATTACAAATCAGAGGTTTAGGAAAAAACAATAGAAAGCCCTTCTTTACCTGTGAGACCACTGACCTGATCATTAGGGATTATTTACATATGCTTTTTTCCATTGAAAAAAAAACAAAGAAAGACCTTCTGTGGCCATCTCAGTCTGTAATACACAAAAGTAAAGAGGCAAAACAGCTAAGTCTTGAAAAGGTGCTGTAGAAGTATTGGAAAATACCCAGGTCCATGCGACAAACTGAGCAGTTTCCAGAGTGTTCCCCTGCTCCACAGCTCATCTGTTACAGGAATGGGATGTGAAAATAGTTTCTTGTTTCTTGAAGGTATCAGCAGACCCCACAAACAGTGTTACTTTAAAAATGCAGCTGGTTCATATAGGTTTATTCCGAATGAGGGGATATGTGTGGTCCAGCTCAGTTAGTTACAGAAAACTGCCGTGTTTTAATGTGGGTGAGTAGTGAAATGAAGGTACAGGAACTACACACTGGGTCTGACATGTCAGAAAGGCAAGGATGTCAGCTGAGGTTTGTATTTTTATTTGCTCCAAGCATATATAAAAACAATTTGAAAGCATTATTTTATCTGTGCAGTTAGTTCATGTGATTATATGTTTCTAATCATGTTTTTATTCTTTCCTCATTATATCTCACTTTTCCTCTGACCTTTCGTTCCCTCTCGGGTTAAGTCACTGTGTCAGCTTTTTGGGGCAGGATGGCTTTCTGTTTGCTTGACAGCGCCCAAGCGTCACCAGTGGTTTGTGTTATAACCCGTACATGCAGCTGTGCATCTGTATATATATGTGTTCATAAAAATAACAGATTGAGGGGACTCTGGTTTTGCCAGAATTCTGAGTTGCATTTTGGACTGTATTAGAAAGGCACCACCTGGCTTTTCAGTGAAAAATACTAAGGAAGAAACAGTTATCCCCGGTATCAGTGGAAATTTGATCACAATTATCAGATTTTTTAAAAGGAAAAGGAGGGGACAAGAATAAAGTGTGTTAATCTTGTTTTTTGTTATTAGTGAACATTAGCTATGTACTATGATTTCCATCTCCATGTCTAGTAAAATGGATACTGTGGACCACATTAAAAAAAGCCTACACTTCTGATTTTTTATTGAAATATATATATGTAAAACTAGATTCTGTTTCAGTTGTACTAGCATATAGCCATTTTACAGATGTCCTGGTGTGATGGCTGAAAGACAAACCTCTGTGCTAGTATTCAGGATTTCACTGAATTTACCATATTCTAAGTTACAGATAATACAGATTTTTAAGTGGCTTTACAGGGGTGCAGTATTTAATTTTTTTCTATAAGCTTAAATTTTAAACTATCTATTTTTCATGTATAATGAAATTATAATTTCTAATTATAAACAGTCTAAGCCAGTTATTTTCACTGGTCTTTATCTTGAAATGAGGTTTGTTACATCTTTTGGGTTTGGTTTATTTACCTGAATATTCCCTTATCACCCAGAGTCTTTTTTGCAATGGTATTTATTGTAAAATTTCTTAGTATAATTGTTTCGACAAGACTTTATTCCTGCAAGTACATAAAGAACTTGTTTTGATGTTTTCCCCGAAGCAGTTTAATGCAGTAATACATGCAATCACATGTAGGAGCCATCACTAATATCAGGGGAGATGTTTTGTCTACAAAAAAATGGATGAAAATGTATCCCGATAGCAATCAATATTTGCATTGAAATGCAGGACTCGTTAAAGTCCTGGCTCTGATGCACGTATATAGGTACAGAGATGTATTCTCAGTATTGCCTGACCTGAAGGCATTTGTCTTTAGCCATCACAGGCCTGCGGGGCTCATCCAGGACAGTGAAGGTTCCCAAATTTTCTGTTCCTGTGTTTGGGGTGGGAGCAGGCAGCATTGTCTTCATTGCCTGTAATGAGCAGTAGAAGTGTAGCATTGTGGATCTAAGTTGAAAGTATTTCAGAAGCGATTTCTATTTGAAGGCCACCACTTTAAGATTTTGTGTGGTTTGAGGAGAAGGCAAGTTTGCTGCACAAGAAATGTAATAATAAAGTATGGGATGTGCTGGTTATGACGGGGGCCACATTCAGACTCTGGGATAACGCACAGAATACCATGTAGTCTAATGACAGCAGAAGCAGTTTCTGTTCCATCCCTGGCTTGCTGCCTTCCACCACCCCCTGCCATACAAACCAAAGCCTCTTGCAGCTGCTTGACCCGCTTTTACCTGCCGGACTGTGATGGTAACAAGGGACCATCTGCCCTGCAGACATGGAGGAAGCAGCCCAGGGAGCCCACCTCCAGCCCAACTTAGCCCATCCCCAGCTCAGTCTATCCCACCTCCGGGGCCATGCACCCACTGTGGGGAGGTCTTTACGTGCCCCCTCATGACTGCATCCCTCTCCTCCCACACTGCTTGTAGTGGCTCTGCCCTAGCCCTGGCCTTGGTGGATGTCTTATGGAGGAGGTGGGGAAGCAGCGGGTGGGACCGGTGAGGTTTGCCAGGGCTGTGGGTGGTGGCAGTGGTGTTCTGGCCCGGAGGAACCAGCATGATTGACTCTCACCCAGCAAGGTGGCACTCAGCTCCTCCTCCTGTGTACCCGTGGACCTTACGGCTGGGCAAAGGGATGGGCAGAGCCTAGAGAGTGTGGACTGGATTTGGGAGAAGCTGCTTCCCCATCGATGAACTAACAATAGGTGGTCTTCCCACTCCCCGTGTATCCTCTGTCTTGTCTGCCGTGGCCATACGTGCCTGGGAGATGAGCGCAGGGCTCAGGGTGGCGAGGCCTCAGCGGGCTGGCTCCTGCAGGACAGCAGCCGCGTCCCCGGCATGTCGGCACCACAGGGGCGCAGCAGCAGGAGCGCAGCCTGCTTTCACTTGGTGTCCACGGGCTGTAGGGCGCTGCCTGTAGATGCTCCCCCAGCAGCGCCGAGGGCACCCGGGTGGCTCCTTTGGGTGCCGGCCCGCTGCTCCGCCTGCAGGCCCCCGGGAGGCCTCACCGGGGCCCAGCCTCCCCTCGGGGCTTCCCCGGGCACTCAGGGAGGGCTGTGCCGGGCCGCCGCGCCCGCCGAGCGCCCAGACGAGCGGCGATGTTTCACAAACTCCTCAATCCTTTCCGTTCTGTTCCGCATTTCCTCCTCTTCATCTTGCGGCCTCCTGGGCCCGAGCGCGGCGCCGGCTGCCCGCCCCCGGCAGGTGGCAGTGTCGCCTGCGCAGCGCGCTCCGCCGCGGCCTCCTCCTCCTCCTCATTAAACACCACCGGGTTGTTATAAATAAGAATCCTGTTCTGCCGTCCAACTCGCAATTCTGCAAGGACCCGATCGCTTCTAATGTTTCCCCTTTAATCTCTCTAAATACACACCCGCAGAAAGACGCTGAACCCCCAAACTGCGGGGGTGCCTTTTGCTGGGTTGAAGCGCGGCTCCGTCCACCCCTTCTGGTACCCCCACCTCAGCTCAAAATTCAAATTACTGTGGCGATTTTCGCATTCAAGAGTTGTTTTTCATAATAACATCCCTAAGACCTCATGTGCATTTATATTAAGGTAGTCTTCCTCAAGGGTTGTTTAGCGAACAAACTAAATTTCTACCGGAAAGATAGAGGTGGCTGCCAGATAATTTTAATATACCATTAATTTTAAATGTGTGTAATTGTACAGTTTTTCACTGGAAGATAGGAGATCAAAAAGGTGTGTATTTTTGTGTGTGGTGCACTGGGTTTCTGTTGGGGGGCGGTGGATATTCCAGCATTTGTATTTCTGCCTCAAATATTTGTGTTTGTTTTTCATGGGCTTTGTTAATACCTAAGGGAACCATTAATGCAGCCGAAATAACATGAGATCTGATGTTCTCATGGTATTTTAGTATTTCGACTCCTCGATGGAAATACCATGAGAACACCAGATCTCGCGTTATTTTGGCCCCATAAATAGCTCCCTTGGGAATTTTTAAAAAGCCCATAAAATACATAAACACAAATATGGAGATATTCAGGCTTCTGCAGAACCTGCATGCGCAGCCTTCTTTCTGTTGAAGACATCAGTCAGCAGCTTTCCTTACCTTCCAGCTGATTTATCTTTGTCACCGAATGAAACTACTCTTACTCTCACAAAACTGATGGTAGAAAGCTGGACCCATGTAGCTAATTGTGGTTGTGGAGAGGAAAATTCTGTGTTAGTCGTGCAAGCAGCATATTTTTCCTAATCTGCTTTTTTCTAATGTGACCATTCCTTTTTTTTTTTTTTTGATTTTTTTAATAAGCATATTAACAATATTTTTATTTTTTGTTGAATTACAATTTTCATTGCGTACTTGGTTGTATCTAGTTAATTATCTAACCAAGCAAATGGTTTCTTTGGCTCTTAAAACCAGATAACCTCCCAGTATTGGGATTAAGTTTTCATCTATATCAACTGACTTAAAAATACTGAACTTGATTCCTTTTGAATTAACTGAGTCTTATTTTATTTTTTTTTTTCAATATCACCTATCACCATAGTAACCACTAGCTGTCAGTTCAGTTTCTGACATTTTTCTCATTTGGTAAGATTTCAGAATTGCCATCCTCCCTGCCAACATGTCATGAACAAGAAAAAAAAAAAAATGCATGAAAAATCTAATGGGTGTCTGGTCTGATTGTCCTCACTCATGTCAGGAAAGACAAAAACTGATGAATTGTGAAATGTATTCAGAGGGATTCAAGAAAAGCAAGTGTCTTGGACCCCCTCCTCACCCACACCTCCTCGTTTTCATCTTGTTATGCTTGATGCACCACCATACATGCTTGCCCTGACACTTGGGTTTGTAGAAATTTAAGATTAACAGTTTTTACATTCACCTCGATGATCCCTGTTTTTTAAAGTCATCATTAAAAATAAAGTTAGCAGAGCTTGTATTTAGCACTATTTCCCACTCATTGATGAGATTTTAGCACCTTCGAATTTGCAACAAAACACTTCTGATGCCTGAAGTCAACACAATTCTGTACATTTCTACATTTTTAGTCTCTAGTCCTGTATTTTATAAATTTATTAGAAAGAAACCATTAAGCAGGCCAGTAAGTACTAAAGAAAAAAGCAAATTCTGGGTAACTCACTGGGCTGGTGTTATATTCATGTTGGAAAAGGACAGTAAACAGCAAAATTGTACTTGCTTTTATTTCTCCGATTGGTTTAGCTGGGGGGGGTGGGGGGGCAGGGGGGGAAGGAAGTTTAAGAAAACATGGGATTGCATTCAGGAAGTGAGTGTGTGTGTCCTGAATGGAAAAATATCTGAAAGAAACCCAATTGCCAGTGCTGCAAAAAGACAGCAATAAGGGGAAGTACTCGTTTACTTCTGGTAAAGGAAACAAAACTACACAGCAAGAACGTGTGGCTTTAGAACATGGTGGTTTTTTTTTTTTGCAGGGATTTTCTGTACAATGCACACACATACGTGTAATCGGCATGTTGTGCTTCCATAGGTATAAAACAAATATATCCATCTGTCTCTGTACGTGCACAAAGAGAGAGCACCAAAATGTGTTTTCAGAGGTTTTGTTTTGGGCTATATCCATCTATTTCCATTCCCCCCCCCCCCCCCCCCCGACTGTCTCTGAATTCAGGCTCAGCAGCAGGAACTCATTTCAGAAACATAAAACTGATTTGATAAGCAGCTGCAGTGCTCGGGTCCCTTTTGCTAACGGGTGGACAACCCCAGCACTGCCAGGGCTTGCGCCGGACCGTTAGGGGTTCAAATTTCACATACTGGGGCTACGGCGTTCCGAAACCCATGCAAACCCAAATGAACATAATTGAAACAATACTAGGACATTATAACCTTTTGGGAACATATGGGGCAATTTTTATTTGTAAGTATATCTGCTCAGTGCTCCTGCATTTATGTGGTAGGAATAGAGAGGCAGAGGATGTAGCTCTTTCCAAGAAAAATACATATTCATATTGTAAGATCCAGGGCTGTGTATTTGTAAATGTTTTTCTCTCTGGAATTGTGGATTAAGCTTTAAAATCTTGGTAGAAAACTGTGTCAAACCAGCATGTTGCAGGGGAGCAGGCTGCACCTCCTGCGCTGCGGAGGGAGACGCGGGGATGGGTGCGCCTTGCTGTGAAAGCACACGCGTGGTCATGGGGTGCAGGGTTCATCAAAATAAAATTGATTTCTTAGTCTAATTGGTTTCTTTTTAAATTGCACATTTCAGACATGGGAAATGTTTAAATATTTTCTCAATTTTAGAATGGGAAAACATGATTTTTAGAAAGAACTTGAAAATGATCAAATTTTACTGCCTATTTCAGACATGTATTTTGCCAGCTGTATTTTTTAAATAGTTATATAAATGTAGCTCTTGAAATAAATATGCTGGGAAAGTGTAACTCTTTTAATGATAAATAATATTGTTGTATGTAATATTTGAAAATAAATGGTGTAAACAAAATGCACCTTAATGTCTTTATGGTTTATAAGATTTATAACAATAATCAGGAAACCACTGTAACATTGTTTGCACCTTGTGTGCCCTAAAGCCATTGGATCACTCAGTTAATTGTATAAATTCTGTGCACTATGGAAAATCATGATGTATCATTTATATTCAGCTATGTCAGGTATATAAATATTAAAATATATTGGCCAAAAATGGCTGATTACCCCTCAAACATTTAATGATAAATCTTATCTTTTTATGGTGGTGGTAGTGTTGAGGGTGGGGATGGGGGTGTGTGTGGACTAAATATTTCATGTTATTTGGAAATATTCTTCAAACAACCTAGATATATTATTAATGTTTCACAACTGCTTCAAAAATCCTGAAGCTTGGTTCAGGTTTATAGGATAAAGCAGTTTAGTACCTGTAGAAAAAGCGATTTTTATACGCAAAACACGCCAGTGATAGGGATTATGCTGTTTATTCAGCCTGTAATATGTGCGGTTCATAGAGACTTCATGCTGACACCCCTGTATAAAATAAAGGTGATGTTCCTTAATGCATGCCATCGGTAGGCAGCACCTTGGTGCTCTAATACTGGCAATATTAATGTGTATTTCAGCAGCGTTTTATCAGCACCTATAGTCTTTTTCAGTAAATGTGCTGCTATCCCCGGTGCAGTGTATTTTTATATAGGTAGATGCAGTGTTTATGACACAGTCTTTTGACTAAAAATATTTTTAACATATTAGATGTGTGCATATTTCTATATGTTTACCACACACAGCACCCAACCTAGAGACGTGGCTGTGGAAGGAATTTGGACAGCAACGTGAAGAAAATATTGTTATACATATTTATTGATACTAATGCATGTGTTTTAATGAATAAATAAATACAGAGTTGGACTGTGTTGCAAATGTGTTTGGCAACTAGCCGTATCCAGTGAGGAGGGAGGAAATGTCAGAACAGGGTCTTGTAAATACATGTGGCTGGAAAGAATAAAATAAAAATGATGACTAGCACTGACAAGCAGACTTGGGGTGTATGATATACTTTGTTCATTTGATTCTTAGAACTCAGTCGGGGTTAAATTGGAATCCAGACATCAAAGAATTCTTCTATCAGACCCAAATTTTGCCCATATAATTTTTTTCTTACAGTTGTCATAATTGTAGCTAATTTCACAGTGCAAAAATTTTTTGCTGTTTGAAGTATTTTCCTAAATATACATATCATATGGCAGTGGGATATATTCTTTTTTATGTAATGTGTTTCCCTGATATTCACAGATAGGCTGCTGTAAGCCCGCAGTACCCTCTGTGGATGTGAGAAACCTTTAGGTTTGATGGTGTCTGTCTATATGTACCCTCGTACATGCCATATAGAAGCATAATCCTTAAATTCTAAGGGAGGGGAAGGCTAAAGGCTTTAAATAGCAACGCCCTTATTTTTTCTTTTTTCTCCTGCCCCTGACTGTTGTGTCTGAAAATGCTTGAAGCATGTGGTGCTGCATATTTGGTGGGTTTGCAGATTTCTGCACGATTTTTATCTGAAGGTCAGGGCTGTGGAAATACATCAGGTTGCGATTTGGGATGTTTGCCATTTGCCATTTAGCCTTGCTCCTTCTTATCAGATTGCTGTGGAACATAGGCCTAATAAAACAGGGAGCTGTTACGAAAAGAAGAAATAAATTTTGTTCTAGTTTTATGGAGTCTCTTTACTCTTACACAGCAGGTGATTTTAAATGTATTTATTTACGTTCACCTTTTTGCTTTGGAATTGTTGAATCAGGTACAAGAAATTAATAGTGGCTATTTATAATTTCACCTGCTATTTGCATAAATTCTTTTTTTTTTTTTTTTTAATGAAAAAAATATTTCCTTTTCCAGATTGGGGAAAAAATAGAAGAGAGAAAACTTGTAGAAAGACCATGCTAGGAAGGACGAACGTGTAGTGAAGTTTTCCTATGCATCCTACATTAGTTTGAAAACAAAATGTCTTAGTTGTGATTTCTTCTGCCTGCGCTTATTGATGGGATTTTAGGCACCTGGTGGCTATTCACCACTGAGCATGTTTCTCTCCTTGCCTTCCAGGATGGGTAATTTGGCTGCAGTACCCAGTGCCAGGCACAGAAGAATTAAGGGAGATGTGGTTAAGGTGTCGCTGCCTGGGACTGTGTGGGCAGAGCTGATGGCTGGGCAGTCATTGGCTTTAATTTCTATACTCTGTCAAGAGTGAAATGACTAATGCTGGTGACCCAATTCTGAGTTTTAAGTGCAGGATCAGGCCTGTATGTGTGCTACATGAGAGGGGAGATTTCTGCCTGTGGATCTGGGATTGAACATCCCTCTGGGCCCTGCCTGGAGCGGCTAGAAGAGAGGAGTGTGGGACAATGTGTTTATCCCCCAGCCTTGCTCTTACAGGGGCTTCACTGCGGCTGTGACCAGCCTGACCTGATGCAAGTGGATTTACTTGGGAATGGTGCTTAAATCCAGCACTTTCAAAAATACCCTCTGCCTGGGGTCAAGCTGGGTGGGGGTGCTGGTCCTGGCAGGACCCTTTGGCGCAGCAGTACCCTTTGTCGATGTGGCCGGAGGTGCCGGGTGCCAGCAGCGTTGTGCTCCTGGCAGGGTGCTGCCTGTTTGGGGAGACCATTTTCCTGGTGCCTGTACAGGACAGTTCAGGTAGTTTTGGAAGAGTTTGTCGCTCCCAGGCAGTTATTAACGGTTCCATTTGCACAAAGCCGTCCCAGCTGTGGTCTCAGCACAAACCGCTTTGCTTATGATTGCCTCATGGTGAAAGCCGGTCCGACACAAGGAGTTTATTTTTCCCCTGGATTGGCAGGGGGGTGGCTGGGAGCAGGCAGAGGTTTGAAAGGCCACTGCAAGCCTCGTGAAAACAACATTTCGTTATTTTAATATTTTTTAGAGGAAAGCGTTTTACTCCTGTGTTGATACCTTTTTGTATTTTATAATTTTGTTGCTAATTTACTTAACCATTAGCAAATTAAGGTGGATTACTGCTTGAATGCATTAAAAGCACCAAGGAGTTGCGGTCCTTGTGGCTATTTCGGGCAGTGTCATAAGCACACTCTTTTTTTTTTTATTGTCCTCCCAGGGAGCAGAATTTGAACTTAATATTCCATGAAATAAGCCATTGTAATCACGTTGGGTTAATAGAAGTAGTAAAATTGCCTCTCCTCTCACAAGACATTAGAGCAAGGCTGCATTATTAAAGTTTTCTTGCGGACAGGCGGTTTAAAATATATCCTCAGTGGCTGACGCAAGTCTTTTCAGTGGGGATGACAGCTTTTCAGATCTTAATAGGCTGTTCATTTCTGGCCTACGAGTTTTCAGCATTTCTTCTTTTCAAGCCAGGCTGTGACATGATGGCTAAAAACTGACATAAAGAAGTGCCATGTACTGTGAAAACCTTTATTCACTAAGTGGCTCCATATAAATTGGTGTCAATAAGCAAACAATTAGAACTTTAAAAAATTGTTGGTTTAAATCCCTTTTCTCCTTAATCATTTGACCTAAAAATCTCTCCTTTATTTTTCCCTTCTTTGAAAGTGGTGCATATAAACGAGCGACAAAGTGTTTAGCAAGTTAAAGTGGATCAGATCTTTGTTATAAATCAGGAAACGATATTTAGACAAGGTGAGTTTTTTTTCCCTTTGAAATGAAACTTACAGTAAACAAAATTCCAGGTAAATTATAATGGAGAATGAAGGGGCTGTTTTTTCTGCCCTTTTCCCTCAAATACACCCCCCCCCCCCCCCGGTTGACTTATCCATGCTTTTGGAGCCGCAGCCTCCCGGCAGCAATAATAGCCTGCTGATTCTGTGAGCTTGGCTAATTTCAAGAATTTGGTTATTGTTGTTCATGCTTTCTGGAAATTGTTTGCTTGAATTATTTGCAGGAAAGAATTTTTTCTGTGTCATTAGATGAAGAAACAGAGTAACGCTTAATGCTTTTCCTATTGCTTTGCACAGGAAAAAAAATAATTTCAGTGGAGCTTTTTGTCTCTCTGTTTTAATTTCTGATTTCACCTTTTCATAACTTGACGCCTTTCCTCTTTATGCATCTTGCCTTCATCCAAACGCGGTGGTGAGCAGACCGCTCTGATGACCACTGAGTAAGAATGAGTTGTTGTAGCTTGGTACAAAAAATAGAGTTAAAATACCAAGGCTGTGCAATATATTTAGTATAATGAGCCTGGCATGACATGTTATTTTACCTAAGTGTTTTTTTCATGATCCCCTTTGAAAATAATCTTCTCAAATGCCAAAAAGCACTACCCAGATACAGTTACGAAAAAATGCTAAATGCACCTCCTCAAAGGATACCGCTTCAAATGACAAGAAAAATGGTGCAACGGCAGTTCGAAGGAGGAAGATGTGCAGCGACAGTTTGCAGGATATTTACTTCCTTTGCCTTTGAAATTATGTTTACTTTTTAGTAATATGGCTAACTATTATTAGTGGTAAAAATAGTACTTCTGTTACTGATTAATGCGTTGGTGTAATTTTAACAAGTAAGGTTATGTTCAGGATTTCTGTAAGGTACAAGCCATTCCCCTGGTCGTGTCCTTACAGGCACTTGTCCAAAGCCCCTCTCCAGGTTTCCTGTTGCCCCTTTAGGCACTGGAGCTGCTCTCAGGTCTCCTCAGAGCCTTTTCTTCTCCAGGCTGAACAAGCCCAGCTCTCTCAGCCTGGCTCCAGAGCAGAGCTGCTCCACCCCTTGAAGCATTTTCGTGGCCTCTGGACTTGCTCCATCATGTCCTCGTCCTTCTTATGTTGGGAGCCCCAAAGCTGGACTGGTCTGAGTCCACTTGAGGTTACCTGTGTGCTTGAAAAAGCTGGTTTTGTGTCTTCATACTTGGGTTTCTTATTCAAAGTGTGGGGAAAACAGCTCTCCTCCCGCCTTGGGCAGTTGTCCTCTGTGGGTGATGCAGTGGGAACTGCCACCAGGCACTTCCTTGTGCATCCTAGAAACACTGTGCTGTGGACAGCAGGAAGAATGTCGCCTGCTCCACAGAAGTGATGCCAAACCTCCTTTTGTTTTCAACAGCCATTGTGTCGCTGGTAATTTTATGTACGATAAAAATATTGGTGACATTCTATTTACTTTGTAATTAAAGTATATATTGGTGATTCCAGAAGTGATTTCTCAAAGACCAGATGTGAATATTTGAAGGTGCTTGCGCGTTGCTGTAAGGGAGGAACGAGGAAAGCTGCAGGTCCTAGAAAGGAGTTTTTACAGAGGAAAAAAAAAAAGCGGCTAATTACTGCCTTTAATTTATAAGAATTCTATGACAAAATTATATCCTAATTTTGTAAACTTTGATGAGAGTGGCAGCAGGCTCTGAAAGCCTGGAAGTGTAAACCAGGTTGTTTTATTTTATAACACTTGCAATGATAACCATGAAAACTATGTTCAAAGGCTGTTTAATTCCAAGCTTTCATTCAGGTCTGCCTGAGAGACAATAGAGGCTGAACATCAAATAGGCTCCAGCTCTCTTCAGAGTCTGTATTTTTTTCTTTTAAACAAAGCTATAAGTGAGATCCACCTATAAAGGCTCTAATGGGCCCATGAGAATGGTTGCGTTAGACGTGAGATCTTGTACGCTTCATCTGATCCTTCAGTGCTAGAAACATGTATTGCAGCCTCAACTCATTTTCTTTACAGATAACGAATTTTAGAACTAGATTTAACATGTTTTCCTTTTCAAAGTTTGCAGTAAAAGGACTAGAACAATATAAATACAATTAAAACGAATCAAAGGTATTATGAAAGCTTTTTCATTTATGTGAACTAAAGCAGCAAACATTTTTTAATCTTTCCAGAAATAAGTTAAATTTATTTAGGCATAACATAGTTATGACATATTGCTTGCACTGAAAACATGATGCAAAACATCATATCGATTATTTCTGACGATTTTCTGTAATATGATAATGATACAGATTTGGCAATTTAAAAAATTATTGCTGTTATTCCTTTTAAAGCACTGGACAAGAAGCCATTGACACAGTCCTCAGAGGCTGGCTTTCCTGACCAGATTTGTGTGTATATCTCTTGCAATATTTTTCAGTAATCAAGGCAATGTCTTTAAATAAAAGTGAAAAGTTATGTGACCTTGACTGTCAGACTCAATTTAGACTCTGCCGCAACACTTCGCTTTTTATTTTTTAAATTAGCTGTTGCCATCTTTTACAATTTGTTTATAGGCAGAAAGAGCCAGACAAAATACAGAGTATCCATGAGAAGTTTATAGTCATTGCTTTATCCACAAATGTAGTAATTTTTAATAACCTTAACAGCTTTTTTTTTGGTTGTTTTTCCTTTAATCTCCTCTTAGGTAATGCTTTGATTTATTGCAGCCAGTTTTCTTTTCAAATAATAAGTTCTTTTTTTGTAAGATTTTGGTGGTTGTGTTCCCCTTCTGTTTCCTCTTTTCTTGTTCTGTCTTTTTGTAAAATGCATCATTAAAAGATGTGCACAGTAATATTCCTTCTTAGGCTACCCGAAACCATTTTGTTTCCCAACTGTTTTTCTGCATGTTACAAATAGTCGGGAAGAAAGCCCGCGTCATGTTTTTTGCTGGGGGAAAAGATGAGAGGGAACCTGGTGCAGCTTCTCTGGTACCCTGGGCCAGTGGTGATGTGGCATTGCAGAGGCGGTGGGTTGACGTGATCTCACTCCCCATTGTGCAGCCGGGTTGTGTTTTTGTTCCATGGACATTTGCACAGGTACTGGCATTGACTCGTTCCTTCCTTTAACTTTGCTGCCAATAGCCATGCAGTTTTCTCCTTCCTATGGCTGAAAGTAGGTCATCTGCATTGCCAGAGACACCGAAAAGCCCATTTTCTAACTGATTTTTATTTTTTCATAAGATAAATTTTTGAAATATACATAAATAGGACTGAAAATAGTATTTCAAATGCCAGCAGCCCTGTAGCATTTAAGCTGAGCTGCTCTGTTTTACTGTTTGGAACAGATAAAGTCATTCTACTGAATGAAAACCAAGTAAAAGCAAATGTGAATTGGAGCAAAACTATAAACCATTTTGTAGGACACTGCCTGGGACACAGGACGGCTGCTTGTTGCTTTGAAGATGGAATATAAAATGGAAAGTTTGAGACTTTTATTCATGTAAAATACAAGGACTGTTTTGATCTAAATATAATTTAAAAATTAAGGAAGAGGAAAATCATATGGCAAAACACAAACATCTGACCACATTGAACTTCTCTGGGTAAATTTTGAGCATGAGAATTCACTCCATGTTGTCAAACCGGATCCTTATTGAAGAGGGGGTGATGGTGTGGGCAACACCCCATGGAGCTGCTGCGTAACTAATGAGATGGACATACATAATGTTGTCCTTTTCTTTTTACTTTCACAGTTTTGCATGCATTTTCAAGTGAATTGTTACACTGAAATACTTACTGTTAAGTATTTTAGGCTTTATAGAGTCAATTGTATTGTTCCATTTGACTGTTCTGCTACCAAAAATTATAATTAGATCATTTCAGTTGGGTGTATTTTTGTACTTCTAATGAGAACGAAACCGTTATAGTCTGCTTAGGCAAAATTAGCAAATTAACACGTATTGTAATTCATGTGAAAAAGCTTTAATCCAGCCTTTTGGTGTGAGAGACAATGGACTATTGATTATTTTGTGATGCTATAGCAGCACCACACAGTTTGCTAACTTACTCTGCAGCACTCTTTGGAGGCAGAGTTATTTTCTTTTGAAAAAGGAGCTTTTCTATATCAAAATGTGTGGTCAGGCCTGAAGCGGAGCCTGCTGTTTTCACTGGGCCATCTGAAGCACCACATCTGGAATAAAAAATGACAGTGAAACACGTATTTCTGTTAAAGACTCCTAATGTCTTTGGTGTGGTGTTTGCCTTTTCCATTCTCTTTTTCCCTAACTTTAAGTCATATAATGCTAATACTGCAGGTATGCCTTGGACTTGCATCAGTTTGGCCAGTACAGCATGAAAGAGCACGCAGCGGTTTGTAATGCAAGGGGACAGACACTGTTGGGCTCCCTTGTCCTCTTCTGAACATATTCTATCCCTGCATTATTGTATCAAACATCAGTTTTAATACAATACCACAGGAAACTAAGGGCCCTATTCAGAGATTACATGCACCCCATGGAAGGGTGCTTTTCATGTACTGGAAGCCTGATTTAAAAAAATAGCCCTACGTGACTCTTCCATATACTGTAACTTGCACAAAACGGGGAGTTCTTGAGGTTTCCTATATTAGTCCCTGCTCCTTTGACATGCCTGGCACAAGCCCGACAGGATCTCATTGTGGCATTTTTATTAAGAAAGAGGACGCTGATTCTTTTTTCTCTGTCAACTGCTGAAATAAGAAGGTTTTAAGAACAAAGGAAAAACTTGTACCAAGGAGAGACACAAGAGGATTATCATTCCCTAGAGAAGGTGGACGTCCCACACGCCAAAAGACTTGCTGTCCTAATGAGCTGACGGATTTTTCTGAGGCTGGTAAATATATTTAGGGAGAAGTACATTTAGGAGTCATCGCTACTCATTTATTCTTCAAACTGTAATGCTGCACATTTTGGGTTTCACTATATTGCATTTTAAAACTAATGATGCATTCATTTTCAGAGCAAATCTTATTTCTAAGCCCTAATTTAATAGAATTAAACTCTAAGCTGAATTGGTTTTATGAGATAAAACTCTGAAGTTGATAACTGCATTTAGGAATAGTTCAGGTATTGAGTTTCTAATTTGCTTCCTGAGCATGGAAATCCCTCAGATAGTCAATATTGACGACCTGTAATTGGTAAGAGAGGGTCTTGCTGAGTTTTCTCGCCTGTGCTGGAGAGATACGCTGTGCCTGGCAGCGGTGCTGAACCTTGCTCAGTTGAGCACGGCTCCGCTAGCCCAGGTCCGGCACAGGCTGGAGCTGGCGTCAGCTCCTGACCCCTTCACTGCTAACACGTGTCGGGCCACTAATAGTTCCTTTGCTTCCGAGAAAAAAGCCAATCTCAGCTTTGCTTGGGCTCAGCTTGGATGCAGAGCCCAGGCTTTAAGCTGCACACTCCACGTGTGCCAGTTTGGTAAACAGATCCTTAAGGTGACCGTGTCTTATGTGGGTTGAGAAGGAGAAGCTTTAGAACAAGCAGAAGCTGCCTAACACAAAGTGCTGAGCTCATAGCAGGTACAGATCGTTCCTGGGAAGCAAAGGGTTCAAGTGAGGAGCAGGTTTTCTGAACAAACACATGCTGAGTGATGGTGCCGTAATTCCGGGATATTAAGCCAGTTCTAGTATTATCACTTTCCATCCTGGAACCCCATGGTTTTGAATGTGCTGCCTGTAAATCATCCTGTGCAAATCCCGCTATTGCTCATGGCCAGTCTCAAGGCAGAGCAGCCAAATTCCTGTTGCCCGGAACAGCAGTGGTTATTTTTGGGCTCATGCTGCCATCTTCCCCAAGAAGAGTGAAGTCTTTTCATAGGCCGACAGGGCTTGAGATAGATCATCTCAAAGTGATCTCACTTTGATGCCAGCTGGGCAGGGGAATTGGTGCAACTTCTGCTTTATGGCACTTCCAGATTTTGCTCCAGGTTTCAGAAGTACTTGATTTAGCTCTTTTACTACAGAAAGGTTTCGGTTTTGAGGGCTCAGTTCCATTAAGCTTGAAGAGAAGATTCTTAAAGCACCTGGATTTAGAAAAGTTACCACTTTATTTGCAGATAGGTACCACTGCAAATACAGCATAAACTTCTCCCAGGGAAATAGGCCATAACTTAATTTGGAGCTGCCTAAAGCTTTGGTAAATGAGGATGTGTGCACACTGCTATCTCCATCAGTTCCTGTTTAATAGAGTTTGTTATTCTGAGAGGATGACATTTTTCTCAGACCCTTCTGTTTGAGAGACCCACTTTGCAGCATTTGGGGACGGAAAGTGTTATGTTGTGATACTCAGCCGGGAGAAATATCTCTGTATCAGTGGGAATGCAGCCCCTGAAAAACACTCAAGGAACCCTCAGCATGAGAGATGCTGCATTCATACCCTCGATCTTCATGGTTATTTCTATTTCCATGCATGTTACAGGCTGTTGGTTACAGTTTGATGCAGGACTACTTAATCTGGTGTTGCTTCTCTTCACCTTTGTTCCTGTGTAGGAAGCTGAGATTTTTTTTCTAACCCATGGTAGAAGCTGCTGCTGACGGCTGCACAGGAAAGGAGGTGCCCGTCCTTTGCAGACTCAGTTTCACTACTTACGGGTGGTGTTTATTTGATTTTGTTTTAATTTATCTTAAACCATTCTCCTTTCCCACCTGAAGAAGTCACAGTTAGTATTCTCCTAAAAAATTTGGGCATGTCTCCATATACGTGTGTCTGGGGCAATTTGATTATACTTCATTAGCTTTCTGAGGTGTGAATCGTGGGTGGTTCTGCAGAGAAATTGGTTCAAGCCTGTGAAGTTCCAAAAATAAACAAAAGCAAAGGGTTGTGCTATGTAAAAAAAAAAAAAAAGGCAGGGAGAGAAAACAGCACAGTTTTTATAGTAGTTGCTTAATGAAAAAATTTGTTTTTTTGCCCTAATATCTAATGATTTAAAGCATTGGAAAGAGATTTGCCAGCTAGTTTGTCTCCCTCATTAAGTTAATGAGATTTTCATTGTAGTTTTGTAAAACCTGCTCCTGTTGCTCCAGGTGTCTTTCCTGCATTTACAGCCTGCTGTATAGGATTAAACTAAGGAAAACACAGAACAGTTGCCATTGCTGTGTTTTGTCGGGTCTATAACCTTGCACGGGTGATGGTGTAAGATCAGTTCCTGGGCTCTGGTGACCAGTGGAGGGCTGGTGTTGATGATGACGGTCTGTGCCTGCTGGACAGCCCAGAGGGGTCCAGGGCTGATTCTTATTCTGTGCCTCTGGGATCAGATGTGTTGGTGGCCCTAGTCAGTGTTAGCAGGCCAGAAGTACTGTAAAATACATGTCCTTGTTGCCTATTCAGGGATTTCATATTAAATGTTCTGTGAATTGAGTTCTACCTTCAGGCATTTTGTGAAATGATTGATTCTGGTAACTTCATCAGATGCATGAAAACCATACGGCAATGTTACATGAGGTGCTTATAGATGATTGTTGGACACTCTTGACTAAGAGAGCCATACGAAGAGATGCATGTGTACGTGTGTACATCCAACTGCAAGCCATCTTTGTTTAATTCCAGATTGTGTGGTGCCCAGAGTGATGGCATGGGACCAGCGGTTTCATTGGCAGCAGAGGTGCGGGTGACGGAGACCTCCTGTGTTCAATAACCACCATGTTCCATAGTGGTGGGTAGGTTTGGGAGGGATGGTGCAGGCAAATCCTGCCCATGGCAGCTGGGAAAGGGTGGTGGTGCCTGACCCAGTGCCGGGCTCTGCGTGATGTAGAGGACTAGAACCATACCGAGGATGGGGAGGCTGACCCCATCCTTGGTTGTCCAGCCAAAGTTCTGTCTTGCAGCATTTCCATCCAGTTACCTGCTACAGGCTCTGCTTTTACCTTCTTGTGGCCTTGATTCAGTGGAGCGTCGGTAATGTAAGGTTTTGCTGTGGTTCCTAGCAGTGATCCAAGTTGTTTCGTGAAATGCCTGGGAATTTTAGTAATTTTATGAAATAACTGTTTTCATAATATGACTGTACCATGTACACTGGGCTGGCAGTCAGGTGGCAAAATAACATTGGTTGCTGTTTTCTCCTGCAACCAGGGCAGCTTCTGTTCTGCATTCTTACAGATTAAAGTTTCTTCTCCTTACAGATGTTATAAAGTCTGCTGTTTAGCTATAGACAGTTGCAAATGATAAACAAATCAATATTTGTTAATGTTGTGATGTACTTGCATCTATCAGATACGCATGGAATGATTTATAGAGTACAGCATTTCAGGGCTGACCCTTGCAGGTCTCAGAAAGCACTTAAAAAATAAATTTACCCTGGCCTCTCTCACCCCATTTCAAAAAGGGTGACAAAGATGAAGTAATTTATAAGTCACACTTTTATTAATGCTTTTAACTTTCATATACTTGGCTTTCTTGCCCTCTGAGCAGCTAAGTGCAGCTCTTGGTCGAACGGTAACCTTCGGTGCTTTGAGGGGGGCTTTTGTACAAATGATCAACTCATAAATAGGTGCTGTGCTCCACATTATCCTGCCATAAATTCACGGGACCTTTCAAGTACATCAAGAAAGAGCAACTTGAACTAGGCATTTTGTGCTTGAGTTTACAGACTAATGCAGTACTAATGAGCAGCTGGGCAAAGGGTTTCCAGAGCATGTTGAATGCTTTATGTTGTGATACTGTGCTTACTCCCGGCTGAAAGAGCCCCGTGAGGCAGGAGGGAGGTGGATGTGGCAGTCCATCTGAGGGACTTGTGCACGGCTTTTGTTGCTAGCTTATGGTAAAGTCATGGGGAGTATAAGGAATGTTGACTAGGTTAGGGTGGGTGAACTAATTATCACTAATTATCACCCCTCTGATTATAGGTATTGTTGAAAAACAGATTATGTGAAAGAGGACAATATACAGATATACTTCAAAATACTTTTCAGAGTGAGTTCTTGCAGCTCAGTGTAGCCCTTATGACAATATCGCCTGAATGCTTAGTCAGAATTTGTATGACTGCTTACCAGCATCTCCAGAACCTTTTCCATGCAATAGCTGTATGTTTGTGGAAGAGTTGTGTGGTGATGCTCATTTGAATACAAAAATGCACGTACAGAACAGCCTTTGCACCCTTGAGCAGGTAACATTAACATAAATGAATTGTTCAAATTCAGCCGTTCACAACTGAATCTGAATATAACCAGACACGGGATCATGCCTGCCTGTAAGGTATTGCTCACCCTGTGGAAGCAGTCAGTTCTGCTTACACACATGCCTTCTGTCTCCTTGGTGAGCCCATGGATGTGACGCAGTGGGCACAACCTGAAATACAGGAAATCCCAACTAAACACAGGAAAGAACCTTTCTTCCCTATGATGGCAGTCAGACACTGGCAGAGAGGTGGTGGAATCTCCACCCTTGGAGGTTTCCAGCTGGGCATGGTCCTGGACTACCTGCTCTAGGTGCGGGGTTGGACTAGGTGTTCACCAGACACGGCTTCCAGCCTTGGTTCTGTGATCCTGTAATCAATCGTTTGCAGCAAATTTTCTGTGGGTTGATTTATTCTGAGGAGAAAATCTATCTGTTTCCAACTGGAAGTGGCATTAGGATTTGTACAGACTTGAGGAGGAAGAATGCTTTATTCAGCTGCAGCTAAGTGATGCAGTGAGCAGCCTACTCTCTGTTAGATCTCCTGAGAGCTGAGGGCTGGCCATTGATGTGAGACATCCGATTATGAACAATGAGGAAAAGGAAAAGTGGTAAAGACAAGCTGTTTTTCAGGAAGTAAAGAAGAATCATGCTGTAAGTTTCTGCGGTGCACTTCTGATGTTTGAGCCCATTGCAGAAATGAGCTCGTTTTGGATTTTGCACTTCTGGGATTTGGGATTCCTCTAGTCTTACTGCTGCTGATTCTATGAGGTCTTTCGTAGCAAAGGCCTGCTTCTGGGGTGAGAACAATAGCCTAGACCCTGCTCCCATGGAGCCTGCTTGCTGGTAACAAGCAATAGCTGCTAGAGCACAACTCATTGACGAGATCTGCACTACCCAATACTACACTGGAGTAGCTCATCAGGTAATTTATCAGAGATGCCGTATAGGTAGGAGGGAGTGAATATATCTGAGGGTCAAACAGTTGAGACTGCTTAGCATGGATGGTACTGGAACAGCAGAAGGAGGGAGCTGCTTTAACAGAAGCAAGGTATGTTTGGGTTTTTCATCTGTGGTTACCTAGTGGAGCTTCTCTGCAATGGTAGGAATTAAAGGCTAACTTCAGTTCTGTGTGTCTCTCACTAAATGACCTTGTGCAATGCAGGAAGCTTCAGCAGTAAAGGTTTTGCTGGAGTCTTCTGTTCCTAGCCAGGCTGTCTCTGGGACCCATGGTCTGTGGTGTTGGAAGTGGCTGCAAGAAGTCAGTGTCCTCAGGAGGCTTTGATGGTTCATGTGGTAGAGCTGAAGGCAGTTGTGACTTGAGACTTCTTGAGCTTCCTACTAGTGAAGGAGCCTATCTTTGAAAATGTTGAGGTTAAGTTCCCCTAAAACTACTGTTTTGTCTCCTCCTCCCCCCATGCAAGTAGAAAGTTTATGTTTTCTATTCCTGTTTTCACTATTTCTCTCAGAAATGAAACTTGTCTCTTCAGATATCACTTGCATGTGGTGGCTATGAAAACCTGCCTTGAACCAGGTTCTGTCTGGGTGACCAGCAGAGTACTATGGCTTTGGATGTACGATGTAATGAAAATACACTTTATTTTTACTTGAAAGGAACTTGGGTTTGCATATGAGAATTTCATTATTAGTACAGAGAAAGCTGTGTTGGATTTTTTACTTGGTTGCAGAGTAGCTGTTGCCTCAGAAGGCTCGAGTTCTTTAAAAGAAAGTCTCACATGAAAAGCTGCATGAACTTCAACTAATTTAAAAAAAATGTGCATAGAACCTTGTGTCATAAAATATTTGAAGCCTAGGCAAGGCAGCATGGGTAGAAGCTATTTGAATGTATTGATTTCTTCTTTTCTGAATCGGATCCATCTGTCCAGATGAAGTGGGGAGGGAAAAAGAAAAAGCTTTTATTTCAGTATAAAAATGTAATGCAGTGCATGGGAAAAACAAATTCCCTGTATTCAAACCATATGCTCAGACTGAGCATGGGCGCTGTCTAGTCTGTTATTAATGAATATTGTTAAGTCTGAGATCAGTTTGGAGTCGCCTCTGCCTGCAGTGTATGGTGGCCAGGACAAACTACTCCAGGTGACTGAAGGGCTGTGCCAGACAGCAGGTGGGGTTTTGTTGCTGTGTTGAATGTAAGCAGCTTCTCACAGTCACTGTTTCGCATGTGCTACACTTTAAAACACAGTCAAAGGAGAGAGACGAATGTGCTTGGGGTTTTGTAACTTACAAAGACTTGATGCCATTACAACACTTGGTTTTTCTTTTCTGCATAGTTAATGACAGCAATAGGGGTATAACAGACTCGTGGTGAACTTCCTAATGGGAAGATAACAGAGAAGAAGTTAGTGAGGTAGAACCCATAAGTTTTTTAGTGCTTCTGCTTCTCCTCTTCCACCCACTGGAGTCACTTGGGTTTTCTCAGCAGAGGTTTAATTTGCACCAGTGCATAATTTATGTCTTTGCTGCATGTGCAAGGTCTGTACTCTGCGAACATTGTCGTGTTTGTTGGAAGACCCCTTGTCTTGGCTGCAGAGGCTCTGTCCCACCGTGGTTCATGGGAGGTTTGTGCTGCTCCAGGGAGACTTGGGCACCTGCCCTGCTGTGGACCTGATGCTAGAGCAGGTCCAAGAAGTGTTGAAGGTGCTGCCGGCTCCGGGGTGTGGCACATCAATCAGGCAGCTTCATGCCACTTACTGCATGAAGGATGCTTGGGCATGAGTTACAATCTGCCGGTGACCATCCAAAGGAGCTTTCCCAGCTTTTTCTGCTATTATTCTCATACCAAAAAAACCTCAGCTAGCAGTGAAATGAAGCAATGACCCTTAAATCTAAATTTCCCCCAATTTATCTGTTCCAGTCAATGTGTATCAATGTTCCAATATAAGCCTTTGTATTTTAAAGCCGTCTGTTCTAGGAGATCTCAGGGTAATTCTGCTGTTAATAATTTAAATGATGAAGTAGACTCGGTGAGAACAATAACCGTGAAACAGACGGAACTGTGTGCAGTGTAGGGCATAAATCCGTGAAAACTCAAGGCTCTGTTGTTGAGCAGCTGAGTGGATTATCAGCTACAGGAGAGAGCCTGCTGTGGTAGAGGCACACGCTGCCGTCGGGCAGGTGGAGGGGCTCCACAGACTCAAACTTTTGATCTCTCCTCTTCATTCTCCTCTTCATAAAACCCAACAAAACAACCAAAGACAAAGCAGCACCAAAGTAAACTCGGTGATGCTAGAAACGAAGCTGCCCATTTTTCTTCTCCGCATTGTTCTTCCAGTTCTCAGTTTCCCATTTTGAGAAAATTCTCCCTTCCCCAAAGACACTCTTTTGGTATTCACACATAGAATCACAGAATCATAGAAGAGTTAGGGTTGGAAAGGACCTTCAGATCATCCAGTTCCAACCCCCCTGCCATGGGCAGGGACACCTCACACTAAACCATCCCACCCAAGGCTTCATCCAGCCTGGCCTTGAATACTGCCAGGGATGGAGCACTCACAACCTCCCTGGGCAACCCATTCCAGTGCCTCACCACCCTAACAGGAAAGAATTTCCTCCTTAGATCCAATCTAAACTTCCCCTGTTTCAGTTTTAACCCATTACCCCTTGTCCTGTCACTACAGTCCGTAATGAGGAGTCCCTCCCCAGCATCCCTATAGGCCCTCCTTATTCAGTTTTGATTTAGGTGTAGTTGGTGCGCTCAAGGATGGGGCAGATCTTTCAGTTCATGTGAACTGATGCACCAAAGTCAATTTGGTACAATCTCCAGTTTCTAAATTAAAAAAGTTTGACTGAAGCCTGGGCAGAGGAGGAACTCTAGAACTCAGTTCTCACATGAGATATGCTCTTATATTTATTTCCCTGTGGTCTCCTACAAAACATATTTAATCTTTCAATGTGCCTCAGCTGGCCTCCTAATGACATTGACCCGCTTCATCTATGTTTGATGAAGAGGGGAAATGATCAGTGCATGTTTAGTACAACACCAAGATGCCTTTCATTGCCGCTGAGTGTTAGAGGTGAACAACAGACCAGGAAAATTGTGAATTTCCATTAATCAGTGTAACTGGTACCTGCATGGTATCATGAAAATGGGGTGAGAACACTGGTGCAGTGGAATGGGAATGCGTTATTACTCCTTGGGGAAGGACCGGTGGATAAAGAGACTTGCTCAGAGTTGACATTATGGAGATGTGGCTTCAAGTGTCTGGAAATAGGTGTTTTTATAGGTGTGATAAGTTTGGTGAAGCAATGCGAGGGAGCGGGATGTAAACTCTGCATGGGCACGTCCCAAACCAGCGTCATCTCTGCAGAGTCATGTGGGTGTAATACTGCCAACTTTGACGTTTGTCCTGTCCGCACTGCCTACCCTGGGGTCACTGTGCATCTCTTGCCAGGACTGTGCTCCCCAGTGGGAAGACTTGTGCCCGTTATAATCCTTTAGCACCTAACTCAGCTGATGGGTTTTTAGTAATAATAAAAAGCCTATTTAAAGAGTGTATTGTCATAGACATAAAAATGACAACATCTTCTGTGTTTTCAAAAAATTATTTTTATACTCAGTGGTGTTATTTCCATTTACTTTTTGACACTTGCATAGCATTTTCTTTAGGTGTCCGCTACATTTGGTATTAAAAAATGATGAATAGGATCTCTTGATTTCTCTGCCTCCTGCTTTTTTGTCCAGTCATGTACTTGTCATCTTTTAAATCCCACTTGCATAAGTTATCTGTACTAATTTTTGTACACTTCTAGTACTTTCATGTGGATTATTGGTGCAAAATACTTTTCCACATAGCAGCCAAAACTGAGACAATTATTAAAAAAACCCTGACAACAACCTGTTATACTGGTTTCCATAAGGATATTCCCAATACATTTAGTAACAGCCTTGCTAGAGTCAACTATTTTGTTGACACTTTTAGCAGGACTGTGTGCTGAGCAGATGTTTCTCATGTCTCGCTCAGGATTCCTAGCTCGCTTCCTGAACAGTAGTGCTGCAGTCGCATCTTGCCAGTCCAAGGCTGATAGAAACTGCCTCTTCCCATGCATGTCACATCCTGCCAACCTCAGGTTCTCCCTGGGTTTGCTGTCCCATAGCCACGCTCTCCTGTCTGGCATCAAGTCCTGTCTCCTGCCATCTCAGAGAAAACGGTCTCAAACTCAACTGGATTTTAAAGCCTGTCTGAGTCTCCACAGCCTCCACCTTCAAAAGGTCTGCTCCACGTGCCAGTGGCTGAGCAAAGCTGTTCTGTGATTGCCTTGAAAGAGCTGGAGCAACAGTTCATCTGGGCATCAGCAGGGAAAGCTTGGACACTGCTTTGTCTCCTTAATCTTTGTAGCTTGAATGCCAAATCAGTGTGAGGGAGAAGGCAGGAAAACAGTATTTAAATGGGCAGGAGGGAGGAAGGAGTGGAGCTGGACAGGGGGCTGGAGGAGGAGCTGGTAAGGGCAGAGGAGGCTTGAGCAGAGCACCTTGCTGCTGCTGCCCAGACACGTTTTCTACAATGTGTCACAAGAAAATCTGTGCTGACCCACACCGCTGTGGCTGAGGGAGCACAATGGCTTGTTCATCCACAGAACGTCAAATGTTAGCCAAGGAAATACTGTTTTCCAATGTAGTTGCTTTACTATTGTGTTTCCCTACTCCCAAAGCAGATGCAGAATAATTCCTTTGGTTTTAACCATGTGTCAAGGGCTCTCCCTCATCAGAGGTGTTTGATTTTTCAGATTAAATAAGCTCACATTAGGGCTGCAAACTCCTCTTCCCTAGGTTATGTCCTTCTCCCAAAAGAAAAGCTGAGGACAGCAAATTGCCTAGATGCTACTTCAGTGCAAAGGTAACCAGTGCTGCTCCTAGTACTTCGTTTTCTGGTGGAGAGTTGTATTCAATTTGCAACTGATGCACAATGAAGAACTTGAGAAAATAAACATAGAAGGAGTCAGGGTGGATTTTGGTCACTGGTGACTGTCCCCACAATTCACCTTCCTTGTGTTCAGCTCCACCGATACTGGTATTGTGGAAGGACTATAAATGAACTTAGAATCCACTTTCCTTCCTTTCCAGTGAAGTCCAGGCTGCTCCATGGCACACTGCTGCTCTGACTCTCTCGTGCATGCTGTTGCTCAGAAGAGCTGTCAATGGTCATGGCTTTGCCACCAGACTCAACCCCAGCAGTTTAATCTCATGGTTTAGGTTAGTACTTCACTACTGAAATACAGGTGTTACATCAAATATTTTGTGGTTTTAGTTAATAGAAAGTGCTGCACAGCTGGATTATTGAGACTTGCCTTACAGATTTGCAGAGTCTTCAGATCACTTAAATGGGAAGGGACAGGGTCTGTCTTCCCATCCAGTCCTTTTGCTGTGCCACCATGTCTCATACATCTGGACACTGGCTCAGCCTCTGCTGTGTCCTCTCCTGTGGTTCTGCAGAGAAAAAGGGAAAACCAAAAGAAAAACCCTCCCAAAACTTCATGGTTTCAAAAAGAGGATTAAACCAAATAACCCCAAAGTTCAGAAACCAGAGAGCAAATAGAGAACCTCAAAGTGGGTATTTTTTGGGGAAATGTCATGCTTTCCAGGCACCCAAGTTATAAATTTGCATGCCTAGAACTGCATTTCTGAGCCTCTCAATTCCCAGGAGTGGGTGCTGTCATTAGCTGCCATTAGATGAGGTTGTCAAGACTGGTTTAAATTAAGCTGGGGCAAATAGAGAGTTGAGCTGAACTCCTCTGTGCACCTCCTCTCTCCCCTCTTCCCGCATCGCAGCAGCCTGGCGGAACGCCGGCTCTACAGAAATTCGCAGTATTAATAATGAGCTCCTGATTGTAACGGAATGAAAGATGAGGTGGGATTTGCAAATTGCTTAAAATTATTGCCCTTAATTATAGCTAGACCTGTTAAGCAACTAAGAAAGGCTGACTGTCCTGTGCCTGTCCTGTGCCGCTGACTGTTAGCTGGGCTTCTCAAGGGTCCCCATCGCCCTTTGCCACCCAGTGCCATTAGTGAACCCCCCCGAAGTTGTGTTCTCTGTCGCAGTGAAGTTTTACAGGACTCTGCAGCCACTTCCCAGGGGTGGCACTGCCTTGACATCCCTGCAAAGTGATGGGATCTGGCTGCTGTGACATTTCATTATGCTGATTTTAACTGGCATGAGTAAAACTTGTGGACAGGCTCCTGTTTTGTGAGGGGGAGGAAAGAGTTGAAAAAGCAAACCATAAATTAAAATAATAACAGTATGGGCCAACAAACAGCGCACACATGTACAACAAAGAGAGTCACCCTAATAAATACATTCACTTTGATTTATGGTGCTGTGATAATCCATCCCCTCATCCTCTCGGTACTTGGGAGTTTTATTTTGTGTGGTGATGAAGGACAAATCAATGTTGGGTCTTTTCATTCTTTTAATAAGAAGAAAATAATTCCCCCTCTGTGTTCTGCCAGTCTTGGGACTTGGCTTCAAACCCCATATAAATCTGTAAAAATGTAGTATTTAGGATCTTCTTCCTCGAGCTGCTGGAGGAAGGTTTTCCTGAAGATGTTTTTGAGCCTTTTGCTCATAAACCTGGCTGCTCCAACTCACCTTTCCGTCCTGTGGATTTGGGCAGTGGTTGCCCCTGGTCCTGCCATCGCCTGTGGATGGGGAGGTGCTGGGAGACTGCAGCCCTGCCAAAAAGGCAGAGCAAACTGCTGAATGGCCAGAAAAGTGTGAGAAGCACAAATGTTTATAGCTCTCTAATACAAACGATACTGAAATATAAATAATGCCAAGGCAGTGTCATTTGTCAGTGAGGATCTTGTGGTGCTCCACAAGCTAAGTGTGAGTGTGATGTGAGCAGCTCCATGGTGAGGGGCACCAAGTCAGAGACAACTGACGTAAGGGAAAGAGATTTGGAGTGAGATGTGAAATGTGGGCATGACTATTGGAGATGCTGGAACTTCCCTTGTTCTTCCCCCGCACAACAGCAACTTTGTTCTTTGCTGTATTTATGGCCTGCACCACCAAAATAACCCTGTGCAGGCTGGAGAAGCTCAGCCTGGGGGTCCTGGCTGCCTGTGTCTGCCTGCCTGGACTACCCTAACCCACATGGGCTCTCCCCAGGGCCTGGTGATGGGTCTCCTGGCTTGGAGGGTGATAGCAATGAAACCTCTTCCATCTGCAGCATCACCTGCAGGCAGGGAAGGGCTTGCGTCCTGCGCTGCCCACTGGAGAGGAAAACCTAAGTAGAAATGCCATTGGGCTGGAGGGGAGCAGTTTATTTTTCTGTATTTCTTTAGTGTTTTTGTATTACAGTGGTGAATATAGAAATGCTTTTATAGATTTTATTCCCTTGAAGTAAGTAACACAACTACACCTGCAAGAATAGAAAAAACATCCTCTGGACCCATGAGAGAAAGTTACTCATTCCTAATATGTTGGGTTTTGTTTCTCTCATTATATGTACTCTTCACTATATATTTACAAAACACTGTGTTTAAAATGATAAATATAATGTTAAAATTCACCCATTTTATTTACATGTAATGTTATTTTAGTATCAGCCTCATCAACATCATGCAATATTTCTGTAAAGAAATTGTAGGAATCTTAGAAATGCTTCTCCAGATATAAATCAAACACCTCAAAATTCCTCTTTTGCCTGCCCTTAACCACAGATATTTAGGACGGTTGAACATGTAAACTATTTTCTTCTCTCTGTGGAATTAGGTGATGAGTAATTTAATATAAATGCTTTGCAGTGCATTATTGTGAAATACATTTCATCAAGTGCATGATCTAATATTTTCAATTCTATGAAAATAGTGTAGTTCCATGAATCAGGTTTCTGCATGCTGTAGGCATGTAGCTCCTGAGTGAATGCACGTACTGCCCCTGTACAAGCAAACAGCATGTCTTTGGAGTTGTGTAAGTAGCACAGCCCTGGAACAGAAGTTTTTAAGGTTTTGTATAGAAAGCAGTGTTATTGCCAGATAAAATTATCAGGGTAAACCTAATAAATCATTTCTTTGTGGTGTATTTTTACACTAAGCCCCTCCCCCCATTTTTTTTATGCTACGTGTAAGTGTAGGCACTCTATTACTGTGCAGCAAAGGCTCAAAAAAGCTTTTATTGCTGTTGAGGAAGCTGCATGTATTACATGTGTTTATTGGGGGAAGACTATTTCATATCCTAACTCTGAGGAACAGTAGGGCAGAGTGTGGGAAGGAGATGTCTATCCCTGCAGCCTCTGCCCGGCCACAGCACTCTCAAACCCGGGTGGGTTGGAGTGATGCTGGACCCCATGGGGCTGGGGACAGACAGTGGGTACTTCCAGGTACTGCATTCCATGGAGTCAAGCAGAGGCATACCCCTCACTGGGAATACGACCATGCTTCTGCACTTAAAAGAGCATTTCTTTCCAGCCGCAAAGCATCCCTGCTCTTGCTCCTGGTCCAGTACCTGTTTTTCCATGTTTGGTGAAAGCTGTGTGGTTTCTAAATCGTTTTCCTGCGGCCTTTAACCTGAGCAGATTACATTTTGGGCAACGACAGAGGACAAGCCTGCTGTCAGAGCAGAAAATCAAATTTTTTTGATGTGATGTTGTTGCATTAAAAGGGCCAATCTTGTGTCATGTAACATGTGAATAATGAGACTAGCATGTGATGTCAAAAATTTCCAACTGCCTCATAAATAAATGCAGTCCCTCTCTCCCCCCAGAAAGGTCACCCCGCTTGAACCTGGGCTCGCATCCCAAATTACCAATGTGCTCAGAGTCAAGGTTAAAGGTACAGTATCCCCTTTCAAAAGGCACATGTCAGTGTCTGTGCTGGGAATGATAAATAACACTTGAAACAGGCTATCAATTTCCAAGGGCCCTGCCCCCCCTTTCTATAGTGCCGAACTTTGCCGCGGGTCTGGGCCTGGGGAGGGAGCAGATATTTTGCTGTGGTTTGCCGTGAGCGAGAGCTTGCTGTGATTTTGACCGCCCTGGCTCTCACTCTGGCCATGGGCAGTCTGGCCCCTCAGACACCGGCAGGGGCTCCCACAGCATCTGCTGGGTCACCAGGCTGGGAAGCCTGTAAATGTCACTGCCCTTAAGCCAGCAAAGTCATTTAGATAGCTAATTTCACACGTTTAAGTGTTTAAAGCTTTATGTGCACTTAGGTCATTAAGGCTGCAAAATGAAGCAAGAAAGTGAAAAAGTTTGGAAGTGCCAAAGTTTGCACGTACAACCCAGCTCACCATCCCTGGGGGAAAGTGACTGATCTGGCCTGAAATTACCCTGACTCATAGTGCTTATTTGAGGGGAGCCTTGGATGATTTGGGCATGAGGACAGAGTGGCTTATGGTGAGTGTGACATCTCTCCCACTTTCCCTCTTACCTTTCGTGTTCCTCCTCTGTGTGCTATTTACTGTACAGCAGACAAACAATGTGCTAGCTGCAATGCAGAGTCCATTCTTTCTTCCTCAATTAATCATGCATCTATTCAGGTGCAGTGGTACTTAGTAAACAGTTGGAAAACGCCCTCTAAATTTCCTTGTGAAATACCATGTTGTTCCTAGGGCTTAAAGCCAAAATAAATTACTATTAACCCATTTTTACACCCAGGCAAGACAGTCACTGTTGTTAGGGTCATGTACTTAAGTTACATATCTGAATTTGGTTTAAATGGGGCTGTGTGTTTATACCCAACAGATAGTTTTGTTATACAGCACCAACCCATAGCATTCCCTGCTGTGCTCACTAAATGAGGTCAGGCTTCTGTAGAAGGATAGCAAATTAGCATATAATTAAAGCATGTGTAACAATGCATATGCAACAGAGGGACAAATTAAAGTTGAAGTGGTAAGTTTAATGATAGTATTTTCTAGCTTTTTGCAACTTCAGCATTTTATACATAGCTTTTCTTATGAAAATCACATGTGGGTCTTAGAAGGTAGCCACAGAAGTGTGTGGTTTCTGTGGAGCATGTCTGGACCTAGAAGGATAGTTCACTCAGCCAGTTTGGCCAAGTACTTTCCAGCAACTGTACGGCTGGGGGGTACACTGTTCTTGTTTGTTGCATCTGTAGGTTTGATAGTTTCCAGACACCACCTCTGTTTTCCAGGCTCACTCCAAATTTGGGGTTTTATTATCTTGACTCTTTGGTGATTTAAGCAGCTGGGAGTGTCAGCAGTCCTTCCTGCAGCAGAGGGCATGGCAGGAGGCAGATGTCACCCAGGGTGGCATCCTTGGAGGTAGGTGCAGACATTTGTGTGAGCCATCATAGCTCTCTGTAGAGCAGTAGAAACAGATAAACCCTTTCAGAGATGGATAAACCCTTTCAGAGACCAGCTAGGACAGGTCAGGCTGCTGCCTACTCCTCTCCAGAGAGCTATTTGTCTGGCCTGCCTTGGCTGCCCTCTGCCACATCGTTCCCTCTCCAGTGGAAGTGCAGGGTGCACAAGCTGATTAGATCAGACTTACCAATGAGGTGGATGTCCCAGTGGGGAAAATGAATCCCACCCTATATCCCCTCTGATGCCTGGGGCTGCCTGCACCCTTCCAACCCCAAAAAACCATCTTTACCTTCAAGTCTTTGGAGGAGATGGATGGGTGACCTCTATCCTAAGAAATGAGGCATCCCCTGATGCTGCTGTTGCTTAACCAAGGGAGGGATAGAGCTGATGCCACCAGACCAATAGGGATCATTACCCATATATTCAGTATTAACTAGTAGCTATGATGGAGCTTTCCTGTGTTTAGGTGATGAATCAAGTGTTCGAACTGTCTGTGTGATGTCTCTTGGCACATGTTTTCTCCTGGTACCTACTCAGTGTTATTAGCCTGACAGCTACATGAGACCAGACTGTGGCAAAAATGAGTCCGTCGCCCTAATAGCAAGTGATGTGTGAGGAACTTTTGAAAGAACTTAAAAAGATTATTAAACTCTATAGTATTTCGTGAATTTGAAAGCTTTTTTTTTTTTTTTCTTAAGAAGAGTTTATTTTAAGAAAGCTTTTTCCATCTCTGGCTCTCCATTAATGAATGCTGAGTGCTGGATTTACAGCGGATCACTTCCGTGAACTGTAATGGCAATAATTCTCAATGTGAACCCTCTCCCCTGCCCAACCAATACTCTGACTTCTCTTTTTTAAATATTTTGTTGTTAAGTTATAATTAAAGTAACAGTATATAAACTAGTTGGGCACATAAAACCTATATTCATGTTTACTTAAACGGAGGGAATGTGGCTTTATGGAATTGGGTCTGTAAAGGAGGTAGGAAGCCAGTGTAGCTGTAGGTGCTACTAGTGGGCACAGGGGAGGGTGGCTTTGGATCTGTTTGCATGTCCACTGGCATGTCCACTCCTGTCTCTCTGGAGCAGTGCAGGGACCTTCCCCGGCGCTGTGGTGTGCCAGAAGCCTGCGCCCTGGGAATGCGCCTGCTGACCTGCTCTGTGTAACAGCCGTCAACCCCAAACCCTACCGAAGCAGCTACATCTGTTTTGGCTTTGTTCGCAAGGCAGAGGGGAGGGAGGTGCTCTCTGTGGTCAAGGGCCAAACTACATGTCATATTTCATTACCTTCATTAGCTACTACAGAAGGCTGTGTTAAAAAGAAAAAGGTTGTGGTTAACTCTTCAGCTGCCAGCTTTTTCTTTTTTTTTTTTTTTTTTAAAGTCAGTTTTAATTTCATTTCCTGCTCTTCTCAATACATCTTTACCTTCAAATTTAGCTTATCAAACCCATAAATCATATTTATGCCCAGGATTTTGCCCCCTTAGTGCAAAAGAGGCAGCCAGCTGCTGTTTCATTCCCAGCTAGCAGCTTGGACAATTGCTGAACCATCTGGAAACAGTTATGGAAACAGTAGTGTAAACCCAAAAGGGAAAGTGTATTTAGCATTAATAAAACTTTCCTTTTTATTTTGTCCACGGTTGTCTTTTTCTTTTCCATCTCACATTATTCTGTAGATTTAATAATGGTGATTTCTTTTGAGGAAGTTAAAGGTGAAAGGGCATTTTGTGATCGTGGTAAGGTTGGGGTGAATTTAGTTCCTGGTTAAAGATGCAATTTCTTGTGTAAACAAGTATCATGAAAAAAAATGAAAACCTTCCTATGCATCAATTACACATAATATAGAGATGTTTTATAACAGATTAATGTATCAGATGTCATCAGCACATGATGCTTCATCACATTTTTGGGGCTGGTGTGTCAGGGAGCCTTGCTTTAACAGAATGTAATATGAACACAGGTACCAGCCTGCCACATTTAACTTTCCATCTGACACGCTATAGGTGTTCATAGCACAACCCTTTTCAAGTGAGAAGATAGCATTTGGGGGCTTTTAACATGTATCCTCTAATTCAGCAAGTGTGTGAAAACTCTGCAATCCTGTTAGTTTTGGAGCCTGGGAACCACATGCTGCATGTATCGTCTGAGCCACATGTGAAAATACTTTTAGAAGGCAAATGAAGAAAACGTGCTGAAAATTTTTTAGGAGAAGTTAGGAATGGATTAACACTGTAAATGGTTTTGATATTTCTGTATTACAGAATTGACAGTAGGAACAAGCCCTAATTACATATTAATTAGTAAAAATACTGAACAAGAGACTGTGAAACTGATACCATTTCCCTTCACAGTCTGTAAATCTCCTTTTTCACAGGCAAGTATCTATTTGTTATTTATTCTGATATTTTTACACAGATATGTGGAAACGTAATCTGTGCTGAGGCAAGATAGAGCAGGATTAAGATTTCACTCTTTATCTGATGTCAGCAACAACACATACTGTATCTTCACTATTATTCTTAAAATCCCCAAAGCCTGTGTTATGAAATGACTTAAATGTTTTAAAGGGCATGTGTGAGGGGCACACTTTTCTGCAGCTATGGCTGTAATGTCAAGCAGGTAGTGGGTTTTTTCCTCAAAATTTAATGAAAATTTTGATTTGGAATGAGATTTCTACCTGGTCATATTTTGGCTGGCACAGCTGACTGCTACTTCAGAACTGTACACCTGTAGTAATACGTGCTTTTTAATGGGAATACTTACACAACCATAGCTATAGTCGTGCAAAAGCAGCATGATTAAAAAATGAGGCAGAACAGCAAAATACCACTTTTAATTTATCATTTAGTGGTAGAAAAAGGTTTGTTTACTTCTTTTTCATCTTCTGTGCTCCTAAGACTTTTGGCCATTATTTTGAAATGTATTTTATAATAAAACCTCAGTGGTTATGTTGCCTAGGGCTTTAGTGCCCATTTTCAAGGAAGGGAGTATTTTTAAGCTTAAAAAAAAAAAATTCCATTGACTGATTACATTTCAGCACTTTAGTTAGATGCTGCTGCTACCTTGAAATATACTTAATATAGCAGAGATTTAAAAATAAGTCTTTGTGATCCTATGAATCAAAAAGGTTCAGTAACTCCTGTATGCTATAGGTAGGATATAAATTTTATTCTCTTTCAAGCAATTAGTTTAATTTTACAGGCTCAGTGTATGCAATCTATAGTTCGTTTTAAAGGTGAATCCATTCTCTCCCATAATTCCAGTTGTAAGCATGTGCGTGTGATGTATGTGTCGTGCTAGTGCATCTTTTAAGAGCTGCCCTTTGGGCACTGGTAACTGACATGAGGTGATGGGCTACGTCTCTCCAGCCTCTGCTATTCCCCAAGGCTGGGCTACGTCTCTCCAGACTCTGCTGTTCCCCAAGGCTGGTTCCTGCAGACCCCAGGGCAGACATATCTGCCCCACTCCTGCTTGGAGAGCATCCTCAGGGGCTGCCGAGCACGTGGAGCTGCCCATCTCATGGCTTTGTTCTGCCCAGCAAGGGTTTCTTTAGCTATAGGAGTCATGTTTTATTTGTTGGTGCCATGGGAAGTGCAGCATCAGTTTCGCTGCTTTTACTGGTCATTCTCTTGCCTCTGTGGTCCTTATCCATGTGAGGATCTCCTAAGGAGAGGGAGGGAGATGGACCTGGGTCTGTTAAGACCATTCTCCAGGGTTATTGCTGGAGTCAAACCCAATCTTGTCATGTGCAGCAATTTTTCTTTGACATAGGTAGTGCAACCTTTGATGCAGTCAAGGATAAAATATGTTCTCCCCATTAAGAAATTCATGGACATGATTCTCACAACTGAAGTATGTTATGCCCAGACTCTTTGCACTATGTGGCGATCATAAAGACATACTAACCCATCACTGAAAAGACTGAAAAGACTTCATTCTTGATCCTGCAGCTAATGCGTTAACTGGAAGCCATGCTAATTCCCAAGATTAGAACTCACAGAAAGACAGGGATTGTCAGAAGAAGCCTCTCAGGCTGTGGCTCTTAATGCAAGGCCTCAAATTAATTCTCCTCCATGTCAAGAGCATTTGGCCTTAGCCACAACAGAGACAGTCACATTTCATTGCAGTTAGGTTTCAAAGCCTGTTTGCCCAGGTGCTTGTTCGGTTGTCCTCAGTAGAAGAACCTCAGGCAACTCTGTACATTGCAAAACAAAAATAACCCCTCACATGCTTGCACTGAGAGCTCCCCAGAGCCTGGGGGCCTGATCTCAGCCACTGCTGCCTGACCCTCTGCCCACGGATGCTTCCAGCAGGAACCCTTGGCACCGAGCGTGCTGTTCTAAAGTGAAAAAGGAAATGGAATTACATGGCAGGGTCACCTAGCATATGCACAGGGGTGTACAGAAGATGAGCAGGGAATAGATCCCCCCTCTATCAGTCCATTTCCCCCTAAAAACTCCATGAAGCTGTAATCCTTTATACTTAACCAATCTGGATATATTTAAAGCATATTCCTTTTGTTCCCTGGGGATGAACAAATACCTGCATGAGTGCAGATCTACTGCAAACACAGACAGTGATACAGACACATTACAGAAAGAACAACTAATAAATGCATTCCATACAACACAGATTCCTTTTGCAAGGTTACATCTGGTGAGCACACCCGAAGCAGGGATGTTCTGAGATGGGGAAGGCTGTTAATTATCACGTGCTACAGCCAGTTAATGCCTGGAATAATTTTCACAAGATTTTCTTGTTTTTTTCTGGGCATCTAAACAGAAGGTTGAGGAGGAAGTGTGGAACAAGACGTGCCTTTGCAGCTGTGAGAAGACATAAGAGGTGAAATGTGGGCTCGCTTGGTGATTGCAGTGAGGCAGTGGCCCTGTAGGCCAGAGGGAGTGAGCACCAGGGAGGAATCCTTGAGCATGTTTCTGTCTAGACAAAGTACCCAAGAAACACTCTGATAATCTTCAGATTTGCAGTATCTTGGTTCCAAGTAATATGTGTAAAATCAGTTGCTATTTTGAAAACAGGAGTTTTATTTCATCACTGGCCAATTAGTTATTCCTTATATGGCAGAATGGTGATGTTTACTCAGTTTGGTAAAACTGCTTTAAAAGCCTAGCTACAGTAAGTCTGTACATGTGAAGTTATTGCTGCTGCACTGTCATCTCATTTCCATAGGTGTTCACAAAGACTAATAGGAGGTTGTGCTGGGTTTATGTGTGAGTTCAAGTAAAATGACTGAAGAAACAAAGCACTTCGAAAATTGGTGTACACTGCAGCGCTTCTGTGGCCACAGGTCTCTACAGTCTTCCCAAGACTGGAGTTCAGGGATGAAGTAGATGAGGAGAGTGGTACCTTGGCAGGATCATGCAGGACTAGAGGAATGATATACTGGGGCTAATGTAATTTGTGAGTGAGGGATATTGTTCAAGCACTGTATGAAAGTGCTTACTTCCTGCCTCTAACTAGAGCTATCAGTATATCACTTTCAAAATGAGCAGTTTAAATTAAAAGCTAAACTGAAAGATACCTGGCTGCATCTGGGACTTGTTTGAAGCCTCATTCAGATATGCCATTGTCACATTTTCCAAGAGTCAGAGGATGTGGAAGATAATTATCCCATCCCATAGACAAGCCTATTTGTTCCTTATGCCAGTTGCTTCCATGGCTGTGCTATCTGAGTCTATCTTCTTTTATCCTCCTGTCGTGGTTTAATCCCTGTCGGCAAGCCAGCCACACAGTTTCTCTCCCAGTTACATCCCAGGCATGACTTGCTGTGCTATGTAATACCTCTTTGGCTAGTTTGGGTCAGGTGTCCTGTCTCTGCTTCCTCCTGGCTTCCCCTCCTCCCTGGCAGAGCGTGAGGCTCAGAAAGTCCTTGGCCAGACCAAATATTTGAGCAGTAACTAAAAACATCGCTGTTATCAGCGCTGTTCCCAGGCTGAAAGTCAAAAACACAGTGCTGCACCAGTTACTAAGAAAGAAAAAAATGACTGCTACTGCTGAACCCAGGACATTTAAAGAGTACAATGGACTTATCAGGCTGTTGCTCTCCTTAAATTTCCTGTTTGCATATGATGTAAACACAAACATTTGTAAAGTTAAGTTTGTCTGGATTCCCTTACTCCTAGATCACCTTATAAATCTGTAGATTGCATGTTTCATTATGTCCCTTAAAGTAACAAGTTTGTCATGCCAGCCAGTCTTTAAGGAGAATTCACCCATTCTGGTGAAGGTATCTTCTGCAGCATCAGCAATGTTGCAGCAGGCCTGGCATACATGATCAGTGTGAGTGTAGAAGTCCCTCAGCTGCACACTAGAGATGATGGCAACAACTTGAAGGCATTCCATGTCCCAGCGAGCTGGTGGGTAGCCAATAATCCTGCTACCCTGGGCTCTGACCTGAATGTCTCCTAGCTCCTTTCTTGCTTGCCGGACATGGCAAATGTCTCTTAAGCTTGGTTGGCCCATAAATCCTTCATCAGATGGGTGGTGTTCAGTTTTCATTCTGTTCTACCTTGTGCTCAGAAGGATGGGCATGACAGGAATGGTGTGGGCTTTTGTCTCTTTAGGCCACTGGACCATTTTGGTGGCAGTTTATCCGTACTGTGCAGCAGCACCTGAACACCCAGAACGTCTGAAGGGCTAAAATCAGTGTCTAGACTGGGTCCTAAATCCTACTTCTGTAAGGACAGTCTTCATGATTCCGCGTGCTGACTTCCTTCCTTTCCGCCATTATCTTTAACTGGGACTTGTCAGCACCAACTTACTGCAGAGAACTTCCTGAAGAGTAAACTGATGTGTGGTGACTTAATGGTGCAGTAATGAAAACGGTTCTTTCCGAAATTCATTAAGCTTTTTGTTTAATGTTCTGCTTACTTGAGTTAAAGCCTTTGAAATGAACAGTCTGTTTTGATAGGTACAGGGTGCCTGATCACCCAACCAGCTGTAGCCCCTTGAGTATTATCCCAATAATCTTTACATATGGCTAAAAGAAAATTGGAAAGGCCCATTTGTGCTGGTAAAGAAGAAAATAGAAATTTCAGGAGTGGAAGGGAGGAGACGGAAGGGATTGCCTTTCTTTGCATTAATATAAGATGAAGATTAATTCTGCTAGCAGGATTCTGTCGTCTTGTCAAAATTCAGTGATTTTCCATTTTGGATCAGTGCAGTGCCAGAATGTAAATCCCATTGCCTTGTGTCTTTCAAAATAAAATCAAAAAGCCTTACTTATTGCTTATATGGGCAGCTAGCACACCTTAAGAAGTAAGAAAGGTTCAGACAGGAATATAATAAGGCCCAGGAAAGTGGCAGCATGAAAGGAATGACCTTTATTTGCAATCATAGCTGAGATTTACAGTTTATTACTGATAGCTTTTATAAAGAGCCATTCAGTTCAGAGGTGAGAGGTTTGTCATCTGGAAATGCAATTAACTTTAGCCTTATCCCAATCCCCCTGGTCTTAGTGTGAGAGCAGCACTTCAGCAATATCATGATTTCCCCTCTAATTTCTTTTTCCCCTCCGTTTTTGTCTCTTATATCCCTTGTTCTTTGGCATAAATGCAGGTGCATGTTTTTTGCTGCTATTAGTTCATTATTATTAGATGCACCTTTGAATTTTTTATTAGATCCGGCTTGATTTTTGAATGAGAACATTTCAAAGAAGAGTGACATTTAAACCTGAGAAGAACTAAGGTAAATCATGGAAGGGAATTGTGCTATATATGTCAAAAATTAATTACAGACATGGAGAATATAAAAAAAAAAAAAAAAAAGGGAGGGAGAGGGGGAGAAGGAGAAACAGTTGCTTTTTAAATAGCAATGATTATTGCTCTTCCACACATAAACCCCATATACTGACGCCCATCCTCGCCTTGATATTTGGGTATGTATACTTACACATCAGCCAGATGTGGATATGCTACATGTGCCCACATATACACACATCAAGGAATACAGCATGAAGAAATGAAAGTAGTTTTGGTATCCCTGCTGTGTGCCTATGAGAAATCCCTGAAGGTCTATTTTTGTTTCAGAGGCTGGCTTTTATGGCCCTCTCTTGTCTGTTAAGTCAGGTCTGTAGGAATTTAAGAGCCAGACACAAAAGCAAGAATTCAGTGCACTTGGCCAGTTGGTTTAGGTTATTTGACATGTAGGCTGGTAGGTTTTCCACAGTAGGCTACTGCCACGTACATCAGAGGGGAGCACGCCTGTAACAGAGGCGTCCCTCCTGTGCCCAGGGGCTGCTTACCCACTGCCCACCCCCAATGCAATCAGTGTGCCTGCAGCACGGCAACCACCGGCCAAGGGGACAGCAGAGATTCCTACGGACTCTGCTCACTCCTGAGTAAACCAGAGCAGAATCATTACTGCCACCCTGGTTTTCATCCCTGTTTTATTGTGGCTATTATTTTCATCAGTGTTAGAGGTTAATATCCCTGTTTTTCTCCTCTGCTGCCTGAACACAATAGGGGCTTAGCATGGAGTCAGCCCAGGTAGCTGAGACAGCGACACCATCCCCAGATGAAAGATCCCTAATGAGGGTCCCTAGCCTATGGTAGGAATTGGGAATGGTCCTATCACAGCTTGTCCTGTTGGCATGTGGAGCTGGGGCCCCTGCAGAGGATTTTGTGTTTTGTCTTGATAAGAAAGACATAGACTGAATATTGTGTGAAATGGGGAGGGTGTGGGGTGTGGACAGCACCTGGCTGAGGATAGATGTTGATTCTCTGCTCATCCTCTCCAGCCAGGGTGTTTGAGGCACCTGTCCCAGCGGTACCCAGGTGTCTGATAGAGTGGAGAAAAAGGCAGCCCAGTTTCAGTGTCCTTAAAAACACCTTTCTGTGGTGCAAACAAGTGTTAATGTGGAAGGGGAGATTACCTCAGACAACATGCTCTCTAACTGGGGAAGTAAACACTGCAGAAAGCTTTTGTTCTGTGGCATTCTTTATCTTGATGATATTCCAGTCCAAAAAGCCTCTTTCCTGTCTCTTTATAGCAATAAAGGAACCTCAGTTGTACTTGCATATTTACTTTTTTTTCTTCCACCCAAAGATCCAGAACTGCGTAAGGGTGTCCTTGGTAGGAATGCTTACCTTTGTTTTCCTTTTTTTACCACTGCTTTTTCTTTAAGCGGAGTGCTTTTATCTTAACACTCCTTGTTACACAGGAATGGTAGTGCTGCTTCCAATGCAACTATTTATTTTGTTTGGAGGCAGAGGATCTGATTTTCCTGAGCTGAGAAACGGAATCAGTTTATAAATCCTGAGGTAAACCTGTCCTGCTCCCTCAATATGGAAGCAGTAGTAGAGATGCTGTACATAGAGCAGGACCAAGTGTTGCTTTGAAACGACTGTGTTTGGTGTTTTCTGTTGTGTAATGGAATAGGAGAAAACTAAAATATAAATAGATGATAAACTTTCATTTTGTGGTTAATATCTTAGACAAACTGTTCCAATTCAGGTTTGCTTTCCTGATCTGAGTATTGGGGTGAAAAGAAATGAGTTCATAGATCGTCAAGTAACTGTCTTGGGTTTTGATCTATAAGGTGAAGAACAATTTCGGCGGCAGCATTTTTTCTCCCATCAGCCAGGTAGGTTTTTAAAAGTCCATGGAAATAAGACAAAAATAAAGGTGGTACATGCTAAAAGGCAGGAGGAAAGCAGCAGTCCAGCAGCATGGCCTTGGGGGCAACCCACTTTCATATTACTATTCGTACTAATTTAAGGTTGTCGCTGAACATTCCCTTCCTTTGCTAACCCGTAGAGATATGGTGGGGTGCTACATGCTGATATGCATTTTAAAAAGATGTACATAATAAGAAAGGATTATATACACTCTATTGAGTCAATCCTTATTAACTGGTAAAGATATTGTTACAATGGTAGATACTAAGTCAATGCTAATAAATAAAACAAGATAAACAGACATGTTTTTAGTTGATAGAGAATGGCTACTAATTATTGTTAAGACTAGTACCAATATTAAGTGTTGTCTATAGTTGGACTAGATGATTGTTGTAAGTCCTTTCAACTGAATTAGTTTATCAAAAGCAATATGAGACCTATAATTAATGATTTAGAATTTTCATTAAGGATCTAATGAAAGGTACAAAATCAAAACTGACTAACTGAGGTTAACTGCAGAATCAGAAGTAGCAAATGCCAGTGGACCAAAGCCAACCTTAGGAAATGGGAGAAATTGGGAATTTGTATTTCAGGTATTAAAATGATATTCAGCCCAAAGGAATGTAGCCTTGTACTCAAACATATGGGAAAGTGGCATAGATCTGATGTAAAGACTTACGGAGACTGAGTCAGGAAAAGATCTGTCACGGATTTCAGTCAAAACATCACACTGCAATAAAAATGACATTTTTTTTTGGTATGTGAATATGCAGTGGAATTACATTCAAAGTTAGGAGTTTTGATATTGCAATCTGTTCAGCTTGTGCACACATGTCTAGATGCATTTCGGTGAGGATGTGGAGAAATTCCAAAGTACAGAGAGTACATGAGACATTACTCCCAGCAACATTTTCTTTCTAATTATTAGCAGTGATTTTATTAAATGGTCAGTGGTTTTCATGCAGTAGTAATAGGAACAGATGATGACTTGAATAGATGATCAAAAAAATCCTGTTTCTGTTAGCAGCACAGAGGCTTTTGTAGATGTTTGCCACTGCCTTGGATCAGGACCCATGAGGAACCAGGGGCAGGTTCCAGAGCCCTGGCTCAGATTTGCCCCCAAAGCTGGGATGCTGAGGCATGAACTGCTGGTTCTGTGGGGCTGCGTGGCCATTGGCCTCCCTGTCTCTGCTGACAGTGGTGAGTGCCTTCCCTCAACTGTCTGGAATACATGGTGGCTCAGAAATGGTTAATAGATTTTTATGGATTCATTTAATCCACTAGAAAGTAAATTCAGCATGTAAAGTGTGTGGATAATTTTTGTTCCTTTTTGATCATGTGAAAAGTTAAATGAAAATAAACTGTGTGCTCATCCACAGAGGATTAAAAAAAGGAATCTGTTTTCTGTATAAGAAAGAAAAGTAGGAGAATTCCTAAAACTTGGTGATACCAGTCATAATGTGGCTACTCCACTGCCATAGCTTCTGCTATGCCATGGACTTCCAGAACTTCAACTTCTGGTAAAAAACTTGTGTTCTTTTTTCCTAGTTGTCACAGGTTGATGGCACACTGACTACTGTAACAAGTTAATGATTCTGTTTCTAAAGTTGTCCTGGTGGATCATGGGGTGGGAGTGCTTGTATCTATGTTTTAATTAGGAAGATGAGGAATTAACTCCAACCGAGGTGTTAGGTACCTCACCTGGTGCAACTGCCTCAGTCTGCACAGTCTGTAGGTCACCCTGCGTCTTCCTCTCTCCTGTGAAAAAGCAGCAAAGTTTACTAGTATACCTAGTGTATATCTTACCCGAGGATTCAGTAGAGTTTTAGTTGCTTTTAGTCTTTGAACAGAGATACAGAGCAAACTATTTTGAAAATGAAAGATGCATGGGGTAGAATTGCCCAAAGGAAGGTTGGTTTGAATTTTTAGGGACACTCGGAGCAAGAACAATGGGAATATCTATGGGTAATTCGGTGGGCTATTCTTTGGTTGAGTTTTTTATTTTCATTTTGGTAGAAGAAGTGAAGCTTGGTAACAAATACCAGTGGCACGGACCCCTGGCAGATGTCTTAGTGCTAACAGGAGTGGGTGCCTGGCGAGAGGGGGCTGTGTTTGCTGCAGAAGGCAGAGTCAACCAGACAATAAAACAAATACACTTTATAGAGCATCATCTATTTTACCTTAGTCATTTGCAAATGAACATAAATGGGTTCATGTGAAACATGGATAATAACCAAGATGTGGTAGGAAATTAATTAGAATTTATTTATAATTACACACTTAACTCGAGCCTATTAGTTACACTATCTGTGTTTTAATTGGTTTCATTTTCTGAATTTCCTCAGACTTTTAAAAATACAGTGGCATTTAATTTAAACATTGTAAAGTTTATACTTAGAAACACATGTTAACTCAAAATGGGAAGATTTTTGGCAACTGAGAAATTACGTTTTGAAGAATTAAGCACTCTGTGCTTTAGAGCTTTAGATATTTACAGACTTCTGCCCTGGGACAGAATCTGAGATATACGTAAAATCCTGAAAAAATGAAAATAAATATAGGAATTTATTTCCAAATTACCATTTGCACATATATAAATAAAAAGAGAGACAGAGAGGGATAGCAAAGTTACACAAGGGATTGTATAGACACAGCTTCTAAGAACTTTTTCATATTTCAAAACTTGCTTTTGTTCTAAATTGTAATAGAACTCTGAAACTAGGTGAAAATGCTTTAAAAAATTATGCATTCATCAAATTTTGTTTAGATTTTCACTTTTTGAAATTCAGTATTAAATTCAGTATTCAGTAGAAGCTCTAGGAAAAAAATTGGCTATAAATATTGTGTTCCAAAAGTGACAAACAGCAAATGGAGAATAAGGTAGTTCAGTTTTGCTAAAACATTTTTTCCAAACTTTGTTTTACAAATGAATCTTTGGTGAAATCTTCAAAATTTGTAAAGGATTTACATTTTCATCAATCCACAGCTTTCTGTGGGGAAGTTAAATGTGCTGTATTTCTAACTTAGGAAAATGGGCTTGAAGCTGATTTGGAAAGGATGTGAACCATTTCCAAGAATTAGAAGAGCTGTGAATGCTGGGGCTGTGTCACCATGTGTTGCCTTGCGGAGTGGCCACTCTGGTCCCCGGAGTGCAGATGAGCCCATCATGCTCATCCCCTGCTAAAGGTCCTGCACTGTAGAGCTGGGGCTGGAGCAGTGACCAGCTGCGGTCCTGCCTGCCCAGCCTTCTCTGATACCCCGATCACCTTCAGTAGTGTGATATAGGCTGAATGTGTATGAGTTTTTGCTTTTTTGTGACCTGTTCCCCTTAATTTGGTGGATGCTGCTCCATTTCCAATGACTTTCTCATCATGGACACCAAGTTTTCACAACAAGGAGCTGAAGAGGTGTGCAGTGGCTCCACCTCTGCTCTTGTAGTTGATATATGGCTGCCACCTTTGGGATTAAAACACATGTATCATTGCAAAATGGAGTCTGTACCCATGACATGATTTGTCATGGCTGATTGATACCAGTCCAGTCATTCACAAAGCTCTAAGCACTTCTGATGTCCATTCTAGGAGGGTGCTGTGTGAGGGGATTCTGCAGAACCTAGAGAGACTTCAGAGACCCAAACCACTGGTGACCCTGCCACTGGCGGGTGCCCTGGTGCCTGTGTGTGTCAGTGGAAGTTGTTGTGGATTAAGTGATTTAATGATGCATAGGAGGGATTTAGCCTTGAAGTCATTGTCTAGTTTGGAATAACCTTGACCATCATCTCCAGGCAAAAGGGCAGCAGCCTGGACAGCTGGTCTCTGGGTTATTCTGTGAAGGCATCTGGGTTCTACCTCCATTGGGTTCTGTTAAATCCCAAGGTAGAGGTGTGGGCCAGAGCATGGGGACAAGTGACAGTCTTGTGGGCTGGGCAGGTTGGCTTGGCTGCCATGCTGTGAACCTGGGCTTGGTAAGAAGACAATATGGAATTACTGTTTAAACTTTCAGGTGTGTGATTTTGCTGTGAAAGAAGTTTCTGCACTACATAGTTTGAGAGATGCAAGAATGAATTAAGATTTCTTTTTTTGCTGGTTAAACAGTATTTCCTGCACTGATGTCTGGGTTTTACATGTGTTGTTTAGCAAGGAACCAGTGTGCATGAAAATGTTTGGACTCTCAAGGAGATATTCAGACTAAATGAAGAGCATTTCCTATCACTTCATGGAGTATAACGGGGAGTATTAAGGACCTGGAGGTCAACAGTTACTGCAGACCGCTTTCTGCTTTTATTTTGTCTGAAGAAATTATTTTCCAGCCTTTGTACTGGTCATGTTTATTACATAATTGTGAAAGAGAAATGACTGCTTCATAGGTCTGCATTAAAGCAATTTCTCTGTGTCAGATAGCTTAGACTTGAAGATTATATATAGGTGCAAAGAATGATGAATAGGATGAAACAAGATGTAAAATGGCTGATAAAGTTAGTGGATGACTTGCTGACTGTCCTGGGTTCAGCAGTAGCAGTCATTTTTCTCCTTCTTAGTAGCTGGTGCAGTGCTGTGTTTTTGACTTTCAGCCTGCAAACAGTGCTGATAGCCAATGTTTTTAGTTGCTGCTCAGTAATGTTTGGTCTGACCAAGGACTTTCTGAGTCTCCTGCTTTGCCACGGAGGAGGGGAAGTCGGGAGGAAGCAGAGACAGGACACCCTGACCCAAACTAGCCAAAGGGGTATTCCATACTACAGCATGTCATGCCCACTGTATAACTGGGGGCAGTTACCCGGAAGGGCGAGTTCACTGCTCGGTTGGGCTGGGTGCTGAGGTCTTGTATTCTCTCCCCTTGTTATTTCCCTTATCATTATTATCATTGGTGGTAGCAGCAGTGGTTTGTGTTATACCTTAGTTACTGGACTGCTCTTATCTCAGCCCGTGGGAGTTACATTCTTTTGTTTCTCCTCCCTAACCCTCCAGGAGCAGGGGCCGGAAAGGGGGGTGAGTGAGAGAGAGACTGCGTCGTTCTGATTTACACCTGGGCTTAAACCATGACACTGACATCTCTGGATGTGATTTGAATTTCTCTCCTTTAGCCTGTTAATATTTTGTTTGGAGGCAGAGCACTACCTCTGCCTCACTGTTTTAATTTCATGTAATGTAGGCTTCTTTATTTATATTTCTGTGCAATCACAAGCATTGGAATCATCTACTCCATGTTGGCCTGGTGGGTCCCTCATTCAGCAAGGCCCACTTGTGCTGTCCTCTGCTGAAAACCCTTTCTTACCTCTTGGAAGTGCTTAGAGCTATGAGGAACACTTTAATTTCTTCCTTGGCTGTCCTCATTCTCTCTGGTTGGAAATATTTTTCAGGGTAAGTTTTTACTTTCAAGCAAGAAACTAGGGAGAAAAACATGTTTAGTTTTTTACTGAGACGGGTGATTTGGTGCTGCTGCATGGAGCAACACACAGCATTTGGTCACAGTTCGCACTGGGGAGAATAGAAACATTAAATCTTATTATATGATGATGCTACATTATTAAATTTTTTTCTTCATAGATTTCCTCAAGCTGATAATTTCTATATGTTCTTTAAAAGCAGAGTACAAATGGCATGAAAAAGTATTCATACATTATATTCTATCCTGAAAAATAGTCTGGTGCCCTATCCTCTTATTGATATAATTAAAAATGGATTAGTTGGGTGGATTATAGAGTTTTCTGAAGTCATTAGGGAGTTTTCTGTCTCTTGTGACCACCCTATCCCTGAATTTAACTATATTATGAACTAGCTTGTAACAGCGAGGTCTGGCTATGTTTTCATAGAAACATAGAATAGTTAGGGTTGGAAAATACCTTAAGATCATCCGGTTCCAACCCCCCTGCCATGGGCAGGGACACCTCACATTAAACCATCCCACACAAGGCTTCATCCAACCTGGCCTTGAACACCGCCAGGGATGGAGCACTCAACCTCCCTGGGCAACCCATTGCAGTGCCTCACCACCCTAACAGGAAAGAATTTCCTCCTTAGATCCAATCTAAACTTCCCCTGTTTCAGTTTTAACCCATCTCCCCTTGTCCTGTCACTACAGTCCCTAATGAGGAGTCCCTCCCCAGCATCCCTATAGGCCCCCTTCAGACACTGGTTTTGTTCTGAAACTTTTTCTCCAGTTTGATTCACACATGGGACTGTGATGGTGGTTGTGTCCTATTGGACCTCAGTGTGACTCTGAGGGATTAATCCCTCAGGCTCCCTAGTTCTAAGAGTACAGCCAACCCCAGGTGCAAGCAGGTCATTGACAGGCACAGCAGCATGGTTTAGGGCAACATTTTGAAATCGCTGAGGTGAGCAGCTCGAGGGAGGACGCCTTCAACACCGGAGCGGGGTGGGGACATCGGCGTGGAGGCACCAAGAGAGGCTCGAGTCCTCGCCAGGCCTTGCCCGGCCGCCGGCAGCTCCGCTGAGGCGAGCAGGGACTCAGAGGGGGCGGAGCCAGGGGGGGCGGCACCAGCCCTGAGGGGGTAAGAAACCACCCAGGGAGGGCGGCGAAGGGGGAGAGAAAGCGGGGCGTGGGGCGGGCAGGCGAGCAGGATGGTGAGCACCCGTCCGTGAGCAGGGCCCGCTCTGGGAGCTCCGCTCTGCCTGCCCCGGCGGTGCCCAGCGTAGGCACCCAGACAGAGCCGAGGAGAGGGGAGGCTGCAGGGCAGAGCTCGGAGGGTAGAGGGTGCCTGCACTGCTCTGGGGAGGGAAAGGTGCACGATGGGCAGGGCTGCACCCGCTGCTCCCCGGTGCAGGTCCTCCTGCAGGGGCTGAGCTGCGGGGCGCTGTCAACAGGCTGCAAGATGCCAGGGAAGCTGAGAGGAAGCAGGGCTGCTTGCTCCAGGCCCAAACTGTGCAGGGGCTTCAAGCGTCTGTCGCAGCTTATGCAGGAAAGAAGGAGGCCCTTGCCCTCATGGGGGACTTCAGCCACCCTGATGTCTCTTGGAGGGATGGTACAGCCTGGCACAAGCCATCCAGGAGGTTCCTCGATTGTGTGGAAGACAACTTCTTCCCGCAAGTGATAGAGGAGCCGACACGGAGAGGTGCCATGCTTGACCTCGTGCTCACCAACAGGGAAGGGCTGGTTGGAAATGTGACGCTCCAGGGCAGCCTTGGTTGTCGCGGTCATGAGATGCTCAAGTTCGAGATCCTCAGGACAGTGAGAAGAGTGTGCAGCAAGCTCAGTGCCCTGGACTTCAAGAGAGCAGACTTTGGCCTCTTCAGGAACCTGCTCAGTAAGGTTCCATGGGATATAGCCCTAGAGGGCAGGGGGGGCAAGACTGTTGGTTGATATTCAAGGATCACCTGCTCCAAGCTCAGGAGTGTTGTGTCCCAACTAGAAGGAAGTGCAGGAGGAGGGCCAGGAGACCTCCTTGGATGGATAAGGAGCTGCTGAGGAAACTTAGAGGGAAAAAAGAGGCTTATAAAAGGTGGAAGCAGGGACAGGCAACCTGGGGACAATACAGGGATGTTGTCTGGGAAGCTAGGGACCAGGTTAGGAAAGCTAAGGCCCAGTTAGAATTAAACTTGGCTAGGGATGTGAAAGACAACAGGAAGGGATTCTGTCGGAACATTGCAAATGAAAGACAGACTAGGGACAACGTGGGCCTCTCCAGAAGCTATCGGGAGAGCTGGCAACCCTGGATTTGCAGAAGGCTGAGGTTCTGAATGACTTCTTTGCCTCAGTCTTCATTGGCAAATGCTCTGACTGCACCACCCAAGTCTTGGAAGGCAGACACAGAGACTGTGAGAATGAAGACCTTGGGCCCACTGTAGGAGAAGATCTGGTTTGAGACCATCTTAAGAACCTGAACGTGGACAAGTCCGTGGGACCTGATGAAATCCATCTGCGGGTCCTGAAGGAGCTGGCGAATGAAGTTGCTGAGCCACTGGCCATCATATTTGAAAGATCATGGCAGTCAGGTGAAGTTCCTGATGACTGGAGAAAGGGAAATATAACCCCCATTTTCAAGAAAGGGAAAATGGAAGACCTGGGGAATTACAGACCAGTCAGTCTCACCTCTGTGCCTGGCAAAATCTTGGAGCACATTCTCCTGGATGGCATGCTAAGGCACATGAAAAACAACAAGGTGCTTGGTGACAGCCAGCATGGCTTCACTAAGGGGAAATCCTGCCTGACCAATTTGGTGGCCTTCTGTGATGGGGCTACAGAACTGATGGACAGGGGCAGAGCAGTTGATGGCATCTACCTGGACTTGTGCAAAGCGTTTGACACTGTCCCACACAACATCCTTGTCTCTCAATTGAAGAGACATCAACTTGATAGGTGGACCACTGGGTGGATAAAGAACTGGCTGTATGGCCGTACACAAAGTGTTGTGGTCAATGGCTCAATGTCCGGCTGGAGACCAGTAACGAGTGGTGTACCTCAGGGATCGGTGTTGGGACTGGTCTTGCTCAACATCTTCATTGCTGACATGGACAGTGGGATTGAGTGTGCCTTCAGCAAGTTTGCCAATGACACCAAGCTGTGTGGTCTGGTTGATATGCTGGAGGGAAGGGATGCCATCCAGAGGGACCTCGACACGCTTGTGAGGTGGGCTGAAGCCAGCCTTATGAAGTTGGAACAAGTTCTTGGAACAAGTCCAGAGGAGGCCACGAGGATGATCAGGGGACTGGAACACCTCCAGTATGAAGATAGGCTGAGGAAGTTGGGGTTGTTCAGCCTGGAGAAGAGAAGGCTGCGTGGAGACCTCATCCCAGCCTTCCAGTATCTGAAGGGGGCCTATAGGGATGCTGGGGAGGGACTCTTCATTAGGGACTGTAGTGACAGGACAAGGGGTAATAGGTTAAAACTTAAACAGGGGAAGTTTAAATTGGATATAAGGAGAGAGTTCTTTACTGTGAGGGTGGTGAGGCATTGGAATGGGTTGCCCAGGGAGGTTGTGAATGCTTCATCTCTGGCGGTGTTCAAGGCCAGGTTGGACGAAGCCTTGGGTGAGATGGTTTAGTGTGAGGTGTACCTGCCCATGGCAGGGCTTTGGGACTAGATGATCTTAAGGTCCTTTGCAACCCCAACTGTTCTATGATTCTATGGTTCTATTATTCTGATATAGGAGTAACACCAGTGTGCTGTCTTGTGCCCTTGTGCTGCTTCTTGGTTTATTGGCCAGGCTGAAGGAGGGTTCAGAAGAGTCTACAGACTGCAACAAAGTTCCCCTGTATGGTCCTCAGTGAGATAGTGGGGAGCAATTTTTAAGCCAGTAGGGTTGTTAATGAAAATTCTGGTCTGAACAGAGCCTTGTTGGAGCAGGTGACTTGTCTTAGCCCTGCAAACTATCAGTCTTTAACACCACCTCTTCCCTGCCATGGAGGGAGAACACTGTCACCCATGGTGCTGGTAGGATGCTGCTGCAGTGCCTGTGCAGTGGAGGTGCTGAATAATTCTGCATCATTTTGTGATATATAAAATATAGAAGGTTCTGGATGAAAATATGTCTTACCTGTGAAGAATAAACAACTGAAAGTATCTTCATCAAATAACTGTATGCACAAGGCTAGCCCGATTTGTCTGTGGACGTGGAGGAGGGAATATTCATGACACACAAATACCTTTGCATTCCAGGGCCAAAAGATACTGAGATGATTATTTACTCATAGTAACAGCATTAGAAATATGTAGCAGCTACACTGGATAAAAAGATTATCTGTATCAATCACAACAATATCTATAAATATCGCATGTTTGCCATCAAAGTGAATTTTATATTAACCTATCAGCAAAAACGAAACAAGCAATCTTTAAATGGTAGGTTTAAAATGTATGTAAAATGCAGGGTATATATAATTTTACAAATGTTAAATAAGCCTTTTACTGACACAGAAGATTTGGCTGGGATTTAGGACAAATGTCCAGCACACAGAATGCTTTCTTGTTTTTGAAGGAATTTGAGCACAGTCTGAATGATCCGTGCAAAGTTAGCCTGTTGTGTATTACCAACGTATTTGTTGTGAGATTGTGTTACACAGCTAGTTTCCTCTCAGAGATTTTTCTTGGAGAAAATTGCTTAGAAAAGTCTTTGAAAAGGAGTTCCTGTGTTCTGACACTGTAAAAATAGCTTGATAACAGCTCATCAATAAGACGTTATGACTTCTGTGTGACACAAAGCCCAACAGAATAGACAGGAATTATTGTGTTCACCGGATGGGCAATGTGCTTCCCTCTGGTATGTGGCCATATTTAGTATGATTAAAATGGGCGAGGGGAAGAATTATAGGTAGTTCTTAGGAGCAATTTAAAAGCTGAATTCTGTTGAGCCTGCATCTTCTCCACTAGAGAGGTATTTGTAGTAAAATCATAACTAGGAGGTTCCCGTCTCTTTCACTGTTCAATGAGAGAATAATTTATGAATCTGACAAACCTACTCCGGGATAATGTTAAGACTAACATAATGTTCAGTTGAGTAACTCTACACTCCTAAAGTTTATTAGAGTGTGTAGGAACAGCAGCAGGATTGGTATAAAGAAATGGCACACAGTCACTTTAGAGGTAGGATGTCTTACTATGAATACATTTCAAGACAATGTTGGGAATCTTCACTCCTTCCAGACAGAGATGGGATACAGGGATCTGTTCAAGGAAAAATCATCACACAGGGGTTAACTTATAAGGAAAGAGAAAAGGAAAAAATGTGGGCCGTAACATCTACTAAGCCTGGCAAAATTTTTGTTTTTTGCAAACAACCTTTTCTTTTTCCACCCAGAAGATTAGAGAATAATTTGGATTGGAAAGGACTCGTAAGATCAGGTCCAATTGTGGTGATGCTCTACCCCAGAGATGGGGCAGGGCTGCTCTGAGCTGGTCATTGGCTGGTGAGAATGAAATCTTCTCAGCATTGTGAATGGTGGGGTCTCTCAAATATCAAAAAGCACATTTTATAGCCAGGGAGGTCCATGATGGGCAATAGCAGTCCACACTGAAGTAAGTGAGGTGGTCAGCATGGCTTGTTTGAGCACAGAACTGTGCTGTTAATTTCTTAGAGACTGTCAAGAAAAAGTGAAGGCTTTAAGTATATGACCTTTAGCAGAAATTAGTTCAGCAATAGCATATTCTACTGTGTCAACTACAGTTGTAGTTATAACAATGAATTTCACTTTGAGAATGCAATTTGAGTTCCTAACTGTGAGTTTTAATCCAGGGTGTGCTGGGCAGTGATCTTTTAAGAGTTTTGTTCCTGCTAAAGCATTTTAGATTCCTGCTAGATTCAATATGCTGTTCCAAAGTTGAAAATATTGTATACACGGGAATGAAAAAAGAAAAAGGAAAAATGACTCTGCTTAATGAAAACAATGCTGTCATGGAATGAAAAAACACACCAAGCTTTGCTACACAGGGAAGTTTTAGGTATACAGGTCCAGATTTTCGTTAGACTGTCCTGGATTCAGCAGTAGCAGTCATTTTTCTCCTTCTTAGTGGCTGTTGCAGTTCTGTGTTTTTGACTTTCAGCCTGGGAACAACGCTGATAACACTGATGTTTTTAGTTGTTGCTAATGTTTACTCTGACCAAGGACTTTCTGAGCCTCATGCTCTGCCAGGGAGGAGGGGAAGTTGGGAGGAAGCAGAGACAGGACACCTGACCCAAACTAGCCAAAGGGGTATTCCATACCACAGCACATCATGCCTAGTGTAGAAACTGGGTGCAGTTACCTGAAGGGTTAGATCACTGCTTGGGTTGGGCTGGGTATCGGTAGGCAGGTAGTGATCAGTTGTATTCTCTTCCCTTATTATTTCCCTTATCATTATTGTTATTGGTGGTAGCAGTAGTGGTTTGTGTTATACCTTAGTTACTGGACTGCTCTTATATCAACCCGTGGGAGTTACATTCTTTTGATTCTCCTCCCCATCCCTCCGGAAGGGGGAGAAAGGAAGTTGGAGGGGGAGTGGAGTGAGCAAACGACTGCATGATTTTGAGTTACCGGCTGGGCTTGAACAGGGACTCTCATAAGGTCACCTAGAGAAAGAATGAAAGCACTCCCCTGCATGCCAGAATGTTATGGCTGCATGTACAAATTGGGAATTTGCTTGTATGTGTAACTTTGCTTGTGAACATAGTTAATCTGTGGACATGCTCCAGCATGCACCTCTACAAATAGGACTTTCTATAAAAATTAAGGTAAATTTTGGACTGTTTTCTGCCACTTTTTGTTTTAGTCCTGAAAACATATGGCCAAGCCCCAACAATCCATCTCTATGCAAATTCCAGAATTCCATGTATGTATCAGGGTGAAATACAATTTGCCCAAGTTAGAACAAACAAACCAACCAAACAGAACCAAATACAAACCAACCAACCAAAACTAAAAAAAGCAAAAAAACCCAAACCAAACCAAACCAAACCAAACCAAACCAAACCAAACCAAACCAAACCAAACCAAACAAGAAATCCCAAAACAAAACCTAAACCAAAGAAACACCAACACCCCCCACTCCCCCAATGAAATTTGTGACGGCTTGTGAGAAGTTGCCTGATGTTTTCTTTTAATTGCCAAAGTAGTAGTTTTGGCATAGGTTTCTGAACGAAGTGCTGAATTCCTGCAGTTGTCATTGTAGGCTTTCCTAGAGACATTAAATCCCCATGTATATTGAGCAAAAATATCTAAAATGGTGATCAAATGCCACTTTATATGAAGCTGTACAATTAAATGTGTGTTACCTGCAAAGATAAGGATTTAGTGAAATTTTTTTGCATTTTTTTTTTTTCCCACAAACCAAGTTGTCTGATTGCTTTTGGCTTATCAAGAGGCTCATTTGGATAATGACTGCAAATTTGGAGCTACTTTTGTACGTCAGAAGACATCACAGAATTTCACTGTTATGCCCTTTGGGTGAACGTGCAGCTAGAGTCTTTTACAGATTAATGAACCCTGTCTTACGAAGATTAATTTAAGAATTTGTTGTCTGTTTATATGAAGTCACAGTAGCAATGTCTGCTTCAGAAAAGTGTGCATATGGAAGGCTAGATTTAAAAGTGAAACGCCAAGGAAAATTAACTTCCTCTGACATCAGGTCATAATTTCAGTAATGACACTGCATCCTGCAGGAATGGGAGATGTTCCAGTGTGAGACATCTTCAGCTGCTGCGAGACGTTAGATAACGAGGGGGGATTAAACCTCTTCCATTTCTACCAAATTTACTGCATTTACAGGAAATTTAAAGCTGAAAGCATCTCGTAAGAGGAGCTTGACAGTGAGTAGAATACATTGTAAATGAAAAGGACTGGGTTGAACTTACCTAATGAACATTTACCCTGGCATAGGGAAAGACATTACCAAGGCCCTGGCTGCATGGGCACAGAGGATGTTGTTATCACACAAACTGTGCAAAAGCAAGAGAAAAATATTAGAGATGATGGAGATTGTAACTTCTTGAATTCCAAAATAGAGATCCAGCATGTCTTAGTGTGTTCTAGTATGGGTCTTGCAGGGTTTGCTTATCTTCCCTGTTTTAGGACACAACGTTACAGCCAGGGCAGTGGAAGAGCTTGTTGTAGTTGTTAAAGCCCACTTTTAACATTTAAAATGCAATTTAAAAGGTAAATATCAAGAATGTAGCAAAGGACCTCTCATGTCAAGGCAAAGTCACTCTGGTTTTGATTTCTTCACAAATTGTGTGCTGTAAATCAAGAAAATGTGATTTTAATTAATATCCTAATGAAGTATTCTTTTTTGAATATTGGGACCACCAAATTAATCTCTGTATGTAGACAGATCTGTTAACTTGAGGATGGCTTTTATTTTCAGGTGGACTACTGGTCTCACAGAAAATTACAGTTCTTCACTGCATGTTTCTGTAAGTTTAGGGATAATTTAAGAGTAATTTTAATGAGAAAACAGTTCTGTTAAATAATCTGGCAGGGTGTTTCATTGATGATCTTTATGCATGGCATTGATTTGTCAATTCCACTTTTAAAATGAGAAGTCTGGGTACCAAGAAAGTGTGATGAGGTTTGTGTGTTCTTTGGGGAGCGGCTGTTCTCTGGAGTTGCTGCCTTTCCCATAACAAAGTACCCACTTACTTTTTCTTTATTTTTTTTTTAATGAAATACTACTTTTTACCAGCATTTATTTGTATTTTTGGTTGTGCGTTTTCTGTTGTGTCATTTTTTTTTTTCTTTTTTTCCCCCCAGATCTCTGTTACAACTCCATTTTGCCCCTTTGTATTTTGATCTTGGCATTTGGGATGGGTTTTTCCAAGCACTCTGGTTATTGAATTTGTAATAACAGAGCAGGCACCGAAGGAAGTGTACTGGGAGCAGAATGGAAAACCCATCCTGAGCATGTCCCCCCAGCCTGTGGGCATTTTCAGGGGAGGCAAACAGAGCAGCAATGCTCTGCTTTTCTGCTCAGCCTCTCCTGGCTTTACAAACAGCAGGATTTAGTTTCACTGAATAAATCTTAGGGCCATTTCATGAAAATTAGACAGTCTGTGAAATGAAATGTAAGCATCTGTCAGATGGCTTGTAAAACAAAATCTCGGGAACCACCTGGATATTAGGGATCTGAGTTACCTGAACTGAGAGGAGCTTTCTTGGCACTGCTGACCTGTGTGAGCTTTGCTTTGGAAACTTTGCATGAAAACTGTGTGACAGATATTGGGATTTCTGTGAAATGCTGCATGTTCCCCAAATGCAGGGCATGGTGTCACCCCTGGTGACTGCCCCATGAAAAAGGAGGCTCACATCTAGCTTGAGGTTTTATGATGCTCACACAGTGCATCCAAGCAATCCTTTTTGGGACAGCCTGGGCTCGGAGGGGAAGTGCAGAGCATGTTTCCAGAGGGGCTGCTTCAAGCTGCAGCCATCCATCCCTCTACATCCCCTGGCCTGAGGATGTTCACGGGGACAGATGCGTTTGGTGGACTGTGAATTGGTTCATAGTGCTCTTCAGAAGTGGTTCTGTTCTCATCCTCCTCTTGACCAGTTGAACCGTGTATGAGTTCCCAAGGTCTGTATTCCCTTCTTATTTGTCAAATATTATTATTTCGTGATTGTGAATTGAAGCAGCATGGATCATGAACTAACTTCTAAACAGTGTTTCTCCACAAAGAGCACAAGTAGTTCCAAATAATGATCTTGAACTTTGAACACTGTCACTGGAAGTAAATTAGGAAATCTTAAATTGTGTTTTATTCTACAAGACATCTGCTTTGTATCATCTTTCTCCACAGAACTAGACCAGTTTTGACTAGGCAGGATGGATGCTATTTGCATTTGCTGTGAAGGTCATAGTCTTCCTTACCAGGCTGTAAACAGGGTCAGATTCTGCCCAGTAGATAAAGTTAACTTTTGCAAATTTTCCTGTGGTATCAATCACTGTGGAATCTCCTACTTTTACTTCATTTTGGTGATTGTTTTTTACGTGACGGATTCTTTCTTGCTCTTCTGTGTAGCTTGTCACTTGTTACTTGAGAAACTTTACTTCAGGAATTTGGAGTGTCTTGTTATACTTCGCACATCATCCGTTTATGTGTATGAGCTGCAGTAAAGTGCAGTGATTGCTTAAAAACACTATAGTTACTTAAAAGAGATGACTTTGTGTATTTTTTTTGTTCCCATCACAATAACACTTTGCAGGTGATTATTAAATTAGAGATTTTCTTTGTTTTTCTAACAAAAAACCCCAACCTTTTTCATGTCAGTGCCAATTATGAGTAGTAATTTTTCACATTTTACAAAAGAATTTTCTGTCCTGCCTCCACGCCCCCCCAAATAAAGAAGGGCTTTGACAGACTATGACAAGGAGGTGGGGGGTAGGGGTTTTTATTATTATTTTTTGCAAACACAGTGCTTTTGACTTTTCTTTAAAAAATCTGTTGACTCTATTGAAATGTGACAGGGCAATATTTAACCTGAATAGAGGCATGTTGACTCCTCTTATTAAAACTGACAGTTAAGGACATTTCTCTCTTTATTCCTTCTGATACACGCAGACAAGTCTTCACTGCTAACTAGTATACAAAATCAAAAACAAAAAAATACAGAGTGAGGAGATGAGTACCTTATAAACAATATATGAAT